>NC_080400.1:32254285-32857857 GCF_030265065.1 Corythoichthys intestinalis
CCCGCCCCTACAAATCTACGCACGCGCCCTTGAGATAAGACGGGGCAAAAAAAAAATTCAGCCCGTGGGTATTAAAGCCCGACCCGGCCCGATCAATTAACTTGATTTGCAGGCCCGAGCCCGAAAAAACCCGAAATTTTATGTTTTATTTGTAGGCCGGAGCACGAAGACCCGCCCGAAATTTTATGTTTTATTTGTGAGGACTCAGGAGAAGGAGGAAATGCGGGATGCGATGCGTCAGTCAGACCTGGACAGAGCACTGCTTGGAAAAACAAATTAAAGCCTGTCTTTATTAAAGGGTATGAAAACACTAAGGGGCTGTGAGATATCAATAGAACAGTTATGTGGCAAGATAACAAATATTAATAAAGTTAACAAAAAAATAAATCGCATTAATGAGCAATTATCGAAAATAGATTGAAATTACAAACATTTCCGAAAGTATTCCGGAAACAGCCGAATGGGGCTGAGACGTCATAACAAGGAAACAAAAGGTCGAGGCAGATGCCATCGTTGTTTATCGACGAGAGAGTTGTGTTCGTGTTTTATCAAAAAATCGCTAAAATGGTTCAAACTTGTCATGCTATGTGGTTTACAAATAGCCATTTGTCGCAATGTAGTACCCATGAGTTCCCGAACACGAGAAAAAGAGCTGGAGTACACAGACAATGAGTAAAGTTCGTCAGTGCTAAGAGGGCTAATTTTGCAGACCCAGCCTCCGGCACGATTTTGTGTGGTGCGCATTTTACACCTGAAAGCTATACGAACTATGGACAAATGAAATCAGGTTTTGCTAAGAAATTGCTGCTGAAAGCAGATGCGGTGCCCACCTACACGCGCAGCCACCTAAATGTCCCGAGATAACAAGAAAGAGGACGATGACTGGCTCTGATGAGACCACCCCACCACCCCAGGCAAAGCAAAGGAGGGAAATGGCCAGGGTGAGTACTCTTTTATAATAAAAAACATCACGCATTGGATATAGGACTGGACACATGTATAAATTATCGCTCGTAAAATATATAGAACAAATGCTCTAATCCCAATTATATTTGTGTTGGTTGGCAGAGCGAAAACCGATGATAGCACATTAAATGATAATTATTCTATACATTACTTTATTTTGTGGTCACGGTGTATCAGCTTCACAAAAAGAAATGCAAAACAAACCATTCGGTGTTTCTGTTGCCGCCGGTGTTTCATCAGTGTGATTGCTCCCCTCAATGATCCTTTCATTAGGCTGCATTGGCTTTCGTTTGGGCTCAAATTGATAACCCGGCCAAAACACCAAAGAAAGGTTCATAACTCTCCTCGTCACCATTAGAAGAATGTTCGTTACGTCGGATTCGTCGCTGCAACTAGAAACAAAATTGTCCGCCATCATCGCCGCCATTCAGTACTAAGCACTGAGCTGGTTGTTTCCTTATAGTAACGTCACGTACACAATATGTTAGATTTCCGGCATCTCGGGGGCAGGTCGTTTTAGTTTGACAATCGACCTAATTTTGATCATTTTCTTGGTGTTGCGATGTGTGTAATTACACGAAGTGGCATGATATGAATTCAAAAGGCATGCGTTGATGGATAAATGATGGAATATTAGCATTTCCCCAGGTGTTGTCATACCCTTTAAAGAATTCTCCCAGTTAAATAAGACTGTATATGCATGTTCAATAAACATTTATATACTTTATATTTGTGTGTCTGTTCTACGAGCTGGATAGTTCATGTTTAAATTCCTTGGAAAATTAAATGCAGCAGCCCATTTGACATTTATTTTAATTTCCTCGAGTTGGCAGAAAAAAACGCAAGTTTTTAAAAAATGTTTAAATAGTCTACATATTTTTATAATAATTATAAATGCATTTACACAATAAAATAACGCTGGAAAAGTTTGTTAAATATATTTCTGTGAGGGATATTGTGCTCGCATGGACGCGCCTTTCTTACAAGGAGAGGCTCTGCGCGGTTCTTGTTCACAATTCCCATCCAGCGCCTTCTCCGTTTCATCCAAATTATTTTATAACAAGTAGTATTCCTTAGTTTAACATCCACACATCATTTAAGTTTACATACATAAATATATGTTTATTACAAAAAAGTTAGCGAGAGAGAAGCCTGGCCTAACTCAAACGTAATAATTGACATTTTAGGCCCGACCATGCCCAAAATTTGGGTCAGGTGAGGACACGTAGTCCATACTAGAGCTGAAACGAGTACTCGAGCAACTGGAGTTTAAAAACTGATCCGAGTAATTTTATTCACCTCGAGTAACCGTTTAATTTTGACAGCTCTTTTCTAAGCATCACGTTTTGCCGGGAATACATTTAATGCGGGACAACGCGCTGATGTCATGTGAATAGAGGAAAGGGCAATAAAAAAAATAAAAAAACTTACTGCAGCCGACAGCCGCTACAAACCACGACAACGTTGCTAAAAACTAGGCCGCATGGTGCTGCGGTGGTAGCAGGTAGAGTCTGATGCGTCTCATAGCGATCACATGTATGTTGAACTGGATGCAAAATGACAGAGTCAGCGGCGTTAGTAAAAAGCGGCCATCTTAAAGCAGTAGACTTCTAAGCGCTAATAAATAACATTAACGTTACTGTCACTCGCTCACGTAACGTTAGCCCTGCAGAGGGCTAGGTTTCTATTAATTATGACCACTGTCAATGCGTGGCTAACGTGTCTTACGTACAGGCTTTATTTAATCTGTGAAAACATAGCGCTGTAGAGTGATGAGGGTGTAAAATAAAAACTTAATAACGCTATCTTGGGCTGTCCCAAACGACTAATTTTCTCCTGATTAGTCAGTCGACTATTTTTATGATTAGTCAACTAATCTTACAAAATTTAAATTAAAAAAAAAATTTTTTCTTCTAATTTAGTAATGAAATTTTTGTTGACGCTTATCAATTCACAAAAACATTTTGGAACACTTAAATTCTTAATTGAAGTACAAATAAACAGATAAATAACAATAATAAATCACAAATAAACAATGACTTCAAATGCTGATAGAATTAACTTGTGCAAAAGAATGGAATGTAAACAGATTCAGAACACTGACTTCACCTTTCCAAAATGATTCAAAACAATTCTTTAAAAAAAATACCTAGCATTAATATTAAAGATGCACAGATACCGATACTAGTATCGGCAGGAGGCGCCGATCTGGCCCGAAATGGTGGTATCGGTATCGGCGAGTACTAACAAAGACAGCGCCGATACCATTTACCGGTCCGTTATTATAACATTTGACCACAGCCTTTTTCTCCTCCTGGCGCTCACTACACTCTGTCTCTGTGTTGTGTGATGACACGTGAACACCAAGCAGCTATCGCTATTGGCCGGCTCCAGACCAATGAGAGCGGGCCAATAGCCACTCCTGACCAATCAAAAGGGGGCTTTTTCATATGGACGAAAAACAAAACAGGAAATATGGCGGCGCCGCGGCGGTCGGGAAATATTTCCAAATAGAAATCCCGTCGATTAAAATCAATGGCTGCATGCAAGATTTGCGGCCTGAAAGTTTGTAGATGTGGAGTTAAATCGGCCAGTTTCAATACCTCGAACTTGATAAAACATTTGAAGACGAAACGTGAACGAACACAACGAGTTTGAGCCTGCAAGAGCAGGACTGCTATCCAGAGGAAGAAGGCCGCTGGACCGCAGCAACAATTTCTGGTCAGTTCACTTCGTCTACTTTACTTTTATTGTCTTTTACTGAAAGAAATGCCGCAGTAATTTGGGAAGTGTTTCCAAATTATTGTTCCCACCTTTCAGAAATAGAAATAAGGGACTCCCACCTCCCGAAAAAAAGGAGAGACGGGATGCTGTGGTCAATTATTATTACTTATAATTGTTAGCGTCCGCAAATGCAGAAACAAGGTTGAACCTCGAAGCAGACAACAAGCGGGGGATACATAAAAGGGTTTAATTATTGCAAACAAAAAATAACACGCGATCGCGGGACAGTAGAAATAACAAAAGGAGTCCGTGACAGCAGGTCGACGGACAAACTAAGACGATAGGCAGCGGTTACAAACGAGAGCAGCACACTAACAGAAAAACCCAATGCAGGGGCATAACAAGCAAATGTAGCGGGATTATTGTGCCAGATGTCAAATAGCGATCAGCAAGGCAAATATCTCGGCAGCCTTCTCTGAGATCACCCGTGCTTAAATGCTGCGTTGATGAGCCTGCATTGGATTCAAGTGCCACGCCCCCACGCCCAGCAACAAAACACAATCTAACCAGCTGCAGAATGTGACAATAATTTCATGAAAGTTGCACTGTTTGGACTTTGAGAGTTTTTTTTCCATGCCGCTTAAAAAAGTATTCAGTTCATTCAGAGTTTATTATTATGAATTTATTTTTACTTTCTTACTGTTGGGCTAGTATTATACATGTTTTATTAATTTCACAAATTTAGCACTATTTTGGCCTTTGAGAGCGGAAGGTTTATTCAACTATTGTCTACTAGGGTTTAGTGTACTTTTTCCTATTTTGCAAAGGTAAGCAACAGCCTGACAAAGCCTTGATAGCAATGATTTCACATCCAATTATGTAGCTCTTTGGGGGAAAAAAAAAAAAAAAAATTAAGGGAAAAAAATATATATATATACATATATATATATATATATATATATATATATATATATATATACATATATATACTTCTATATAATCGGGGTGGTATCGGTATGGTATCGGCCGATACTGCACAGCCAGTATCGGTATCGGGGCCCAAAAATGGTATCGGTGCAACACTAATTAATATTATAGTACACTGCAGTACTATATATAATAGTATTATAATAATTATTCATTGCCAATCAGACTTTTAATAAAAGGTGTCATTTTAAAGGTATTCTTAGTGTAGAATCTGAAGTATGTGGGATGAACTCCAGAAATCGTTATTTATATGACGAACATGACATGCTTTTATTTTTGAAATGTTCACCGGAAGTACGTTCGCTAAACCTCTAATTTAAGCTTTACACTCCGCAAAAAACACTTTTTGTGATTGCATGTGGTGTCAGTAATAGATTTTTTTCCTTTTGCAAATGCTGTTAACCAGCGATTTTTCATGTTTGAAGTGTCACCTTTTAACTGCAAGTTTTGGAGAAGGCTGCCTGTTTTATAGTAGGTCGTCTTTTTTCCCCCATTTACCTCAATGTAGCAATGCTAACGTATATAGTGTTTAATATAGATGTGTTTTCTTATTTTATATGTCTGAACTTTAATTCTACATCGTGTTGATGAGAGAAAAGAACTGGAGTCTCATATGCCATCAGCACGCACGCACAAATGGATGCACGCACGCGTGCGCAGGGATAAAACGCAGCCGTGAAAATGACCGCCCTCATTTTTATTTACCATGCGATAAATAGACTCATTGCATATCGCGACAGGCTTAGCAACTTTAATAAAACATGTCATTAGTTAGTTAGATGGACTTACGATCTCCTGTCGTCATCATTCATGACCGACGTGCAGCCAAGCTTGGCATTGAAGAGACAGAACACAACAGTGTACCTTCCTTTGTTTCTTTAAAAATAAGTCAATGTTTTGGACTCTCTGGTGCGCTTTTTTGGCTTTGTGCCGCTTTCCCCGCTTGCATACCAAGCGTCCAACATTCTGAACTTTCCACGCATATATATATGTATATATATATACATTTTTTTTTAACCCTTCATTAACCGTCGACGGGATGTTGTGCTCGTCGACTCTGCCTCACTTTACAAACAGTAAAGACTGTTCTCAGCACTTTTATACAAAATTTATTCAGATCAGTAAGACGTAAGCACATATATATTATGCACTAAAATGCATGTTTAAATGATGGCATTGTTATTTTTGGTTGTTGGCAAAAATTTAAAAAAATAAAAAAATAAAAAAACATTTAAAAAAAAAAACAACTAACATTTTTATTTTTTGTTTGAGAGCATTAAATGTATAGACCCCACTCACATGACGTCACAACCACGCCTCCGCGCCATATTGTCCGTCAGCTCGTCGTGTTTACACATTACCGCTACGTAAATTCCTCCTAATATGGCGTGTTTTTCTGCTCGTTAACATTAATAATCAAAATGGTGAAGGCGTGTGTGGCGGTTGGTTGCAGTAACAGAGAAGATAGATGGAGAGACTTGGAAGTTCTACCGTATTCCGAGAGACCCGGAGAGGAGAGCGAGATGGACTGCTGCAATTCGACGAGAAAACTGGGTACCAAACGATCACCACAGACTATGTAGTAGTCATTTTATACCTGGTAAGATGCATTTAATATATATCTAGAGGGTTTTGGGTTGACAACCACAATTAAGATCATTGCGAGGCTAATCGCCGACAACATACAGTTTCAAATTCAAGATGTTTATTTCTTCCGCCATCATTATTTTTTGAATAATATTTAGCTGGTACCAAGTGATAGAAGCTGGCCTCGTCTACGGATCATCAGTTAAACAGAGGTGTCCCAACTTTTTGCAAAGGGGGCCAGATTTGGTGTGGTAAAAATGTGGGGGGCTACCTTGGCTGATTTACGTAGAACAATATATTTAAACAAATTTTAGCAAGCCCTTCTGTGTGTCACATTTATTATTATTTTTTAAAATTCATAATTTCAACAATCTCGCCTTTGTGGCGCTCTCTTTCGACACTCGGGCTCTTGCGAAATACTGCTGCTGTGAAATTAAACTAGCTTCAAGTTGCTATAATTTCCCGCTGCGTATCTTCCTTGTAATGTCGTACATGTCAGCATGTCTTGTTTGGTAATATCGCGTCGCATTGAACTCTTTGAAAACAGCGACTGTCTCTTTGCAAATGAGGCAGACACAGTTGTTGCGTATTGTATTGAAGAAATAGTCCAATATCCACCGATCCTTGAAGCGTCGGCCATCGCAGTCAACTTTTTTTTTTATTATTGACCATTGAGAATACGGATAAACAATGACGGACAATATGGTGGCCGGATACAGCGACACGTCATTGTGTGACGTTGGTGAGTGGGGTCTATTAAATCGAATCGAAAATCGTGTCCCTCGTATCGAAAATCCTACCGAACCGTGACTTAACTATCGTTGAATCCCTTGTAAACGAGGTAATTTTGAACCATTTTAGGTCATTACCTGTTGATTTTCAGTCACTTCCTGTTGATTTTCAGTCACTTCCTGTTGATTTTGAGGCATTTTATTGGTCACTCCCTGTTGATTTTGGGTTACAGAGCTGAAAGTGACCAAGGAATCTCTCAAATGAATAGGCAGTGACTCAAACTCAACAGGAAGTGACCTGTAAATGCCCCAAAAATGAACAGAAAGTGACCTGTAGATGTCCCGAAAACTGGAAAGTCACTGAATGCTCTCGCCCTTCCTTGTCTTAATGGACTGGGCGTCGAGCGCAGTCAATGGCAGCCATAAAGTTAACGGAGACACTATTATGGTGGAAGATTTTGTTAGCAACTTGTTTGTTGATTTTTTTTTTTTTTTTTTTTAACATTGACACCTTTTAAAAACGGTATCTTGATCCTTGGCACAAGCATATCAATAACATTTTGGGATTCAAAGTATTTCGATACATCACCATTTCAATATTTTGTCACACTCCTATTCATAACTGTCTAAATATTTCAAATCGGAAGCCATTTGCTTTTTTATTCATTTTCTGCTTTATTTCCACTTCCGATTTCAATTATTATTAGTTTTTTTTTTAATTTTATTGGTGATTTAATGAGATTTTTGTGTATAATTTTATTTCCCATTTCAATTGTCTTTGTTTTTAAACTTTCTTTTGATTTAATGTGATTTTTACGAACCATTTTATCTCTGCTCGTGGATCTTCATGTCATGTCAATTGCTTTGTATTGAATTGTGCTATATAAATGAATTTGCCTTGCCTAAATTTCACGTGGGACAAAATACATTTTTACGTTCATTCTACCAAAGAAATGTATAACTTAAATGAACGGATTTTAAATATATATATATATATATATTAAACGTCCATTCGTGGGTTACTCTTATGCTAGTGTTAACAGAGTTAGCTCGTCTATAGGTCAATAAAATGTCCACGATAAGAAAAGTAATAGAAGCTCAGTAATACAAGATAATACTAATTCAACTTACCAAGTCCTGAGATGAAGTTATGATGTTCTCACCGTTGCTAGTAGAAATTTCTTGCGTCATGTGAAAAGAGACGTTATCTTTGCTCATTTCAGCTACAAGCCTGTTCGCCATTCGCTCCAGAATGGCGGCAGCTAGCGTCGCAAAGTCCCCCATTGCGTTATGTCCTTAAGTTATTAAAATGTACAGACGGTGTATTCGCACTTCGAAAATAATGTCAAAGAACCAGCAAATAACAAACGAAAGCTTGTACTTGCTTCAACCGCACCGAAAACACAGTCAATTATATAATCTTGTTCTTGTTGTCTATCTTTTTGGCGGTTGGAAAACCAGTTCGTCAGTTTAGGGTATCCGTAAAGAAAACACTATTATAAAACGTTCCGCTTCCAAGCTAAACCGAACCAAAGCCTACAAGACGGCTTAAATGAAAAGCATTGAAATTATATAGTTGAACTATAAACCTTAAAAAAAAAGAGAGAAAGCGAGTAGTCATTTAAATTAGTCTGAAATCAAATATACACCAAAGAATGGTTCCAAGGTGGTAGTTATTTAGTATTCATTTTCCTCCGTAAAGTAAGAACAACTACACGCATTTTAATAAGTCGAAAACCCTTGTTTACGTCATAGAAAAGTACGAGTACGAGTGTTTCCTGTCGTATTTCAAAGTAAGAGCACTAGTGTTGTATCGGTCGTGAACGATTCGTTCTTTTTGAACGAATTGTTTGGGTGAACGAGACCGAACTAATCATCTTCTGCACTGATTCGTTCTATGAAGTTGGGGCTTGCCTTGTTATCTGCGTGGGAGCCTAGAGCACATGATATATTTTTTTTTTTTTTAATTGTCTATTTAAAAGCTTGCAGTACTGGAGATTTCCACTGGAGGCTGGCTTCACCACTAAAATAAACCTATTTAAAACCAGGTACGAACTTTGAAGTTGAACTGTATGGTGAACACCATCGCGCCATGGGAATTTTAGAATGCTGTTTTGTGTGTGTGCGTTTACTGCAGTCATTAAATTGTAAATTCTGATAACCTTTCAAAATAAGAGCACACACTCTACTGTGCGATAAATCTCAGGCAAACTAGGCCTGCACAATATATCGTTTGAATATCACCATAGCAATGTGCGCATGCGCAATCGTCCTATCGCGTGTGTGCGATTAATTTTTTAAAAATTTGAACAATTTGATTTGCTTCATAAAAGCAGCAAGTGTGCCAAAACATGGCTTCCTGTATCCCCTTTTATACACAGCAATCTTCATCATTCACCTGATAAACCCCCTTAGCCAGGCAAGATAACATTTTTATCATTAAGAATATTATAACTTGTTTGAAGAATATAAAATAAAGGGGGAAAAAATAAGTATACAAGGACAAAAGAGAAAAACAAATGGGGAAATTTAGGAAAAACAATCTAATAAAATACTGAATGCAATACTCTAATGCAAACCATGGTCAGTCAACCAGTCTTCCCAAACAGCTATTCAAGTCATCTGGTGAAAATTCACCTAGTTTTAATATTGCAATAAATATCCCAAATCTCCAAAAAGTTGCAATGTAAGTTTTTTTCCGATATCGTTCAGCCCTAATCCAAACTCCTTTTTCTCTAGAAAAGTAGCTTCCCCCCAAAATTTAAATGTTTGGAGTGCATTTTAATTTGCAAAAAATCACACTCAACCATGGCTAATAAATTTAAATGCAGTGATGACATCACTAAAAAGAACGTAACAAATACAAACTTTCAAGACACATTAATTTGCATGATTTTAATAGACGTTGCGTTGCTCCATCTCATCTCCGTTCTTCAGCCAACTGAGGGCAATCTAGAGTATAACACAAATATCCAGATTGTATATAAATATAATGAATAACATAACATTTACAAGTTACTTCTCTGGAAACCAATACAATAAGTAGGTGTTTTTGTTATTATCTGTGTCCGGTGAGGCAGGTAGTGCCTTTCATTACCAACACCAGTTAAAATGAATTTGACGTCTAATGACGTCAATGGCAGCGACTGCCGAATGTCCTTATTTTATTGCGTCAGATCGTCAAACAGTCCTCATGAGTCAAGATGCTAGCAAATTTGTCATCAGTTCGTTCCTGGCGCAAGAATGTCTCTTCATTTGTCTGGAGTCAGAAAAGCCGAGTCCACACGTGGCGCAAGCGTAAGGTCGCTCGCCCGTGTGTACTTGCATGTGGAACTTGACGTGTCCGAGCTGGCGGAATCGGACACCGCACACCTCACACTGGTACGGCTTCTCACCCGTGTGGATCCTGACGTGTCGCCGGTAGTTGGTATACATCCGGAAGGTCTTACCGCACTGCTTGCAGGCGTGCGGCTTCTCGCCAGTGTGCATGAGCCTATGGTACTTGAGCGTGTGGCGGGTGATGAAGGTCTTGCCGCACACGTCGCAGGCGTACGGGCGCTCGCCCGAATGCGTGCGAATGTGGTAGTCGAAGGTGGGCTTGTAGAGATAGCCCTTGCCGCATATGTCGCAGGTGTACGGGGCGCCGCCTGTGTGGATCAGCTCGTGTTTTTGGAGCGCTGCCTCAGAGTTAAACCCGCGCTGGCACGTCTGGCAGGCAAACGGTGCCACCTCCACGATGCTCCTGGTGTTAACAGTTAAAATGGGTACAAATCAAGACGTGTGTGCCAACGTTTCTAACAGTGAAAACTAGACTTAACAAATTGGCTGCCATTGATGGCGCTACACGTCCAATCCATTTTTGACATGGTGGGGCAAAAGAACGAACATTAACTGAAGCATGCGCAGTCACACCCAATCTTCCTGGTTTAAATGAACTGGTTGCTATTGTCATGAATGGCATCCAAGGAGTTAAATAATATGAACATTTTTTGTCTGTCACTTGAGACCATAACCAGTGTACATTTCTGTTTTTTTTATTTATTTTAATTTCATTAATATAGTGATAAATATTGTATCTATTAAAAAAATATAGACAATATAATGCAATAATGATGAATAATTACAAAAAGAAGAAATAACAATTGCTAATTTTTAAGTTTTTTTTTAATTGCCAAAAAGTCAACTGCCCTAAAAAGGGTTAAGTCTTAAGTGTCAGCTTTTAAATACCGTAATTTTCGGACAATAGGCCGCTAATTTTTTCCTCTCATTTTGAATCCTGCAGTTTATAATCCAATGCGTCATATGATTTAATTTATTCGGTTTAATAGGTAATACTTTATTTGACAGCGCCATCATGAGACCGTAATAATTATTACATGACATTGTCATGGCCATTATTGAATGCTTATGACAGATGTCATTAAGTGTCATCCGGCAAATTTTGTCACTAACTCCATTTATGTCCAGCTCGGATCTTTTATATCTATTAAAAAGTGAGATAATTTTCAGGATAACACTAAATGATATATGTCATAAGCATTTATCATTAATGGTCATGACAGTGTCATGTCATAATTATGACGACCATATGAAAGTCTTATGGCGCCGCTGTCAAATAAAGTGCTACAGGTTAATATTTTTTGGTGTAAATATCCCACAATATAGTAAGAAACGCAGTGGCTTATAGTCCAGTGTGGCTTATCTATGAATAAATGCCTTTTCGTGTCATACTTGGTGGTGGCGGCTTATAGTCAGGTGCGCCTTATAGTCCGAAAATTACGGTAGCTGTCCACTGTAGTGACCACTGTGCCCGAAATGGTTAATGCCGTAAATGATTTTTTTGAACGTCATGATGGATGAGAAAGTAACTGTAAATGTGCAATGGCTTAAATAGGACAAAGGACATTTTTATATCAGTCCCAGTTAATTGTGAATGACAGCAAATATATATGTTTTGTGAGTGCCGATGGAGATTTTTTTTGGGGGGTGATTCTATGGTGACAGTCATGATGGACCACTCAGGTTTTTTTTTTTTGTTGGTCTTAGTTGAATGTCAGTGTCAGGTTTTTTGTTGTTGTTGTTGGTCTTAGTTGAATGTCAGTGTGAGTCAATCGAGGTTTGTTTGTGGGTTGGAGTTCAATATTAATGGAGCCAACGGGAAGTTTTTATTTTTTGGGGGTCCAAGAACATTTGCACTGGAGTTAAATAACTCTAAAGGGTTATAAATGTTTTATTTTTTGGGTGAAATCTTACTAAAAATCATCACAAGAAACAGCGAGCAGAACAGTTTGAAGTTGGATGAAATCTGCCACAGAATGTTTTTTTTGTGGGTCGCAGTTGAATTTTACTGTACGCTAAAGTAAATATTTTTGTAGATCCACTAATGGAGATGTCTTTGGTGGGTCTGAGTTGAAAATGAATAGGAGTGAATGGAGATTTTGGGATGAGTGCTAATCAGTGACAATGTGAATTGAATGAGCAATTTCAATTTGTTAAATTGAATGTGCCATTGAAAGGAATAGGGCTTTTTGTTGTTGAAACCAGGGTTTTCATGGGAACCATGAATTCTGGGGTTAATAAAAGTACAACAGTGGGTCGTGTGAATTTTTGGAACATTTAGGAGTTGGAACACTGCGAAACAGACGTAAAATGTGGGAGTACATTAGTGCCTTTGTCAAAGAATTCCTACAATTATCAATCACCTGTCACGTTTGACGATGACTGTGCGATTCGCCTGTGCCCTCCGCCTCCCAGTCTCGGTGCCTGCTTCTGTGCCTTCCTGGTGTGGCATCTGCTGGTGTTTCTTCAACTGCCAGTTATACAGGAAGGTCTTACCACACAAGTCGCACATGAATGACTTGGTTGCACCATGGAGGAGCATATGAGCCTTTAGTTTGTCCTGGACAATGAAGGTCTTGCCGCACACGTCGCAGGGATACGGTCGCTCGCCTGTGTGGAGACGGATGTGGCGCTTGAGGCTCTGCGGTTGCGTGAAGCTGGCGCCACATGTGTCACATGTGCAAGCCTTTCTCCTTGAAACCTCATCTTTAAAAACAAAGGGAAAAGGGATGAAATGAGGATTACTACATTTAAGCAACATTATCTGCTAAGAGAAATTTGTATCACTTTTACTCTTAGTACCACTTTGAAATGTTCAAAATCCCCTTTAGAAAATGTTTTATGTCTAGAACACATTTTGAACCAAGTGGAAAATCTTTATTTGTTTCAGTCCTTTCAGAACAAACTGATGATTATTTGGATACTTTTAGACTGAAAATATTAGACTCTTGAGCAGGGATGTCCAAACTTTTTGCAAAGGGGGCCAGAATCGGTGTTGTAAAAATGTGGGGGGCTGACCTTGGCTGACATCCTTTACGGAGAACAATATATTTATGCAAATTTTACAATGCCATTCTGTGTGACAAATTTCCTTTATTATTTTTTTAAATTAATAATTTCCACAAAATCTTGCAACTAGCCTTTGTGGCATTCTCTTTCATCTCTTGGGCTCTTGCGAAATACTGCTGCTGTAAAATTAAACTAGCTTTAAGTTGCTTCAATTTCTTGCTACGTATCTTCCCTGTAATCTTGTCATACATGTCAGCTTGTCTTGTTTAGTAATATCGCCTCACATCGAACTCTTTAAAAAACAGTGACTTTCTCTTTGCAAATGAGGCAGACACAGTTTTTCATATTTTAGTGAAGAAATAGTCCAATTTCCACCTATCCTAGAAGCGTCGGCCGTCACAGTCAACTTTCTTTTTTTTTTTGTTTGTTTGTCGCCATTTCAGAAAATTGGGAGTAAAGGGTCACGTGGTGTAATGTTGCTTAGAGTGCTGCTGTCTTTTAGTGGGTAGATGAGGAGCAGCATTTAGTGTGTAAGCTACTTCATATGCTGGTAAGCAGTACTGCTGACCAATTTATTAGGCCTGTGTGCGGGCCAGACATGATTGATTTTATGACACAGGCTGGGGGCCGGATGAAATTTGACCACGGGCCGCATTTGGCCCCCGGGCCGCACTTTGGACATGTCTGCTCTTGAGGCTTTGCATATCAGTCTCTCGATACTTTTTGGACTAGACTTGTAAGAACAACCAAAGTGTTGATGATGATTTTTAACCGTCTTGAAACTTATGAACCATCTAATGGAATATTTTGAGTTTTAAAGAGACTATTTAATTAGAGAATTATTTGGGAGCAACAGAAGACTCTTTCAGCGCAAATTCCTGGACAAACTAGAGAAGTTCTAAATACTTGTTACACCAACCCGCTCAGTGGAGAAAAGTCAAACCTTACGACCAGTTGCATACTCAAATTTTAGAAAAATGAGGAAAATAAAAAAAATAAATTAGGAATAAGTTATTCAATTAAAGAAGAGAAACTTCACAGCAAGAGTTCTTTAAACAAATAAACTGAGCCTCAAGAACCTGTAAAATTTGGCTAAAACAAGGGAGGGGAAACCCAAGTCGCGTATTTATAACTATAGTAGTAGACTAGTAACTTTTAGGTTCTACCTGAAATTCCATTCAAAAGCCATTTATGTAGGTGTGAATTTTTGCAATATACCATTCGATAAGGGCTGCGTGCCGTTGTCGTGAATCGCCTCGTGCGACCTGAGCACTCTTTTGCTCTTGTAGATCTTGTTGCAATGCAGACATGCGAAGGACTGAAGGGTCTTTTTCTCGTGACGTCTCAGGTGACGCTCCAACGTAACGTTATTGCGGAAGGTCATGGGACATTGGTGGCAGCTCAGAGGCTCCTTATGTGTGTCCAAGTGTCTCTGGAGGTAGAGCTGACGGCTGAAGCTCTTCTTGCATACGTCACATTCAAAAACCTTCTTTTGGACTTTGGCTTGCAAAGAGTTTTGAGAGTCTGAGGATGCAGTCGTGTTGTCAGGCTTTGCGATGTCTGCGGGATATAGTTGAATGAATGATTTTTACACCATCCCAGTCAAAATGCATTTCATGTCTATCACTGTCAATGGCAGCCAATTTATTAACAAACCTTTACTGTGTCCGCCGCCAGCTATTATGGTCTCAACGTCTTCCTTGGCTATCTTATCAGTCAATTCAACCAATATTCCTAAAGGCTGCAGAGTCGAAATCCATCCAGTCTCCTCGTTTAGTACGGGGCAGCCGCTGATCAAGTTTTCCCTCCATACTCTGTTGGTGTTCAAGTCTTCCATTGTCACCTTCAGCTGGACTTCCAGCTTGTTCACTTTGTCACGTAGAGTTAGGGTTTCCTTATTTGCAGAATCAAACAGCTGCAGGAAGATGCTGTTGATTTTTCTGCTTGCCTCCTGTGCCAGCAGCATCAAAATTTTGTCAAAACCTACCTGTTAAAAAGGACAAAAACCCAAATAATATGTTTTCACTGCATAATTGATACTAGTACTTCTGGACTGTTGACTGTCCCTGTGAAAATGGATTTGATGTCTTATCATTATCAATCGCAAAAAAAATGAGTTTAAAAAAAAAAAAAAAAAAAAAAAAAAAAAAAAAAAAAACTCAATCTTTTTTGCCCGATTCTGATTCTCTGATTAACAAATTACAGTGAAAGGATTCCAAGTTGGCCCTTGTAACATTTGAGTTTTCTGAAAGTGGCCCACGAAAAAGTTTGAACACCCCGTCATAGACTATTGTCCTTAAGTTGAATTTAAGAAACAAATTAAAGTCAAAGGTGACATATTAGGAAAAAATTAAGAATATTTAATTGATGTTGGCCTGTTAATGATTTAACTGGAATGTAGTGAACTGTAAATGTGGTCACCCATAACTCTAGATGGCGCTACAACAAATCAAGTAGCGCAAACTGCCGCGAAGTGCTCAACGTTAGCCTGAGACGAATTTGTGTAACTCCAACATAAAACACAAGCTCAACAATTACATCTCAAAAAATGCTTAAGACTGAACAACAAAACAATGCCATGAATAAACGTATTTTAAGGTTACAATGTGGCAATTTCAGCTCTTAAATGCTTTGTTACGGGGCGCCATTTTAGTAACATTTCTTTCGGATTGTATCCCACTTCTTTCAAATGTAGCATCTCTGAAAACGGAACCATTCCAGACGGCGTCAATACTTTTTAATAAACCAGACGAACACAAATTACTCGATTTACCGTCGCTGAATGGCCACCTTTCTCATGACCGGCTGTTAAATCCACCGCACACTTTATAGCAGTCTCCAAAATGTCTTTGGTTTGGGAATAAAACGCAGAGCTTTCGGCCATTTTTACCCAGGGTTTATTTCACTCTCTCTCGTTTAAAATATCTTCAGTAAATTCAATGCCGCTTTGCGAACATGTCATAGTAGGAAAGGGAAGCAATTCGTCGTAGGCCTTCAAAATTTAACTCCAAAAATTTCACAATAAAAATATTTCGTTTTGTACATTCTCTGCAAAAGAAACAAATTAAATGTTATAATACAAACAGAAAATCAATCTGGTTTTATACTAAAATATATCAAACAGCAAAGTAGCTCATGAAAATAGCTTAAGAAAATAGGAGATATCAGACTTTTTCCACAAAGCCCTTACTTGATATTTTGATGACAGAGGCCATGTCTACACCTAGCAAGGTTTTATTTTTATTGTTATTTTTTAAACGAGGCTTCTGCCCCAATACGTCGGGGAAAATAATTGCGTCCACACATATGTTAAAAAAAATAAAAAAAACCTTCCACAGCCAACCGCTTTCATTCATTTTTAAGTACATTCATAACAATAAAAACAATGGTCCATAATACCAATTCTTCTATAAGCACACCAAAAGTTTGTTGGGAAAAAACGGACACGAAAAGGCGCGTTTAATTTACTCCAAATGTAAACATTGGTTTCATGTGTGACGTAAGGACAAAGTTTGTCGCAGTAAGTGACGTTTCCTCAGTTACATCTTCGGTTATCAGTGTCCACATGATGGCGCCACAAACGCAGAATTCGCACTTCTTCACTTTCCCCGTCGTTCTTAAGAACCCTGGTTTAAATGTGCGTGTGGATGATAGGCCAAACCGTATAAAAATATCTTCTTTTTGCCAAATACCCTGCTACGTGTGGACATGGCCTGACTCGTAGGTTAGTTTTACGTGGTTCCCCCGCCCCCAAAGGGTAGCCTCCAGGCTTGTGACGTAAGCATTTGAACGTGGCTTCCTCACACATTTCAAAAACCTGTTACGTCAATAAGGACAAGTGGAATGGACATTGAATGTATGGCTGTTTGCTTGTCATTATGTGGCTTGCAATTGATTTGATTGGTGACAAATTTGCAAATTGTGTCCACAAATTATTTTGTGCTCATGATTTATCCACTGTATCTTTTTCAAAAAGAAACTTTGGCAGATTAACCTTTTGTAGTCCTATTCACAGATTGTTTCATGAAATAATTTATTCGTTGTTTCATATTCTTTTAAGATAAGTTCTTCAGCTTGGGCCTATTTAGCTGTGGTTTTCAAAATCAATAATGCATCATTAGTTGATCTCATAGTGTTTGGGACATTCTTTGCCTATACTGATAGCTCTTTAAGTCAGCAAAACTGAGACGATTGTTCCGGTGCAGCTGTGCTTCTTCAACTGCCTGGAGTCGGAGAATCCTTCTCCGCAGGTTTTGCAGGAGTAAAGCTTCTGGCCCGTGTGTATTTGCAGGTGTGACTTAAGCTGGTTAGACTGGTGGAACTTGCGGTGGCAGAAGGCGCACTCGAAGGGTTTCTCGCCAGTGTGGATGCGGACATGTCGGTAGAAATTCCCATCTGTGCGGAAGGTCTTGCCGCACTGTTCACACTTGTACGGCCTTTCGCCAGTGTGGATGCGCTCGTGCTGCTTGAGGCTGCCGGCGTGTATGAAGCCCTTGCCGCACATGTCGCACACGAATGGCTTCTCGCCGGTATGCGAGCGCTCGTGTGTGCGGAACGAGTACTTGTTGTGGAAGGCCTTGCCACACAAATGGCAGTGGAACTCCTTGTGCTCGCTGTGGCCCTTTTCGTGGACCTTGAGAGAACAAGCGGCGGTGAAGCTGGCCAAGCAGATTTTGCAGCTGAATGGCTTGACCAGATGCTTGTTCCTTTCCCTCCAAGGCAACGTCTTGGGCCCGTCGTCCTTCTTGGCGTGAACGGACTTCTGATGCATCTGAAGGCGACAGTTGAATAGGAAGGTCTTCCCGCATAAGTCGCACATGAAGGGCTTTCGGGCTCCATGCACCAGCATGTGCGACTTGAGCTTGTTGTTATCGGAAAAGGTCTTTCCGCAATCCTGGCAGGTGAAAGGCTTCTCGCCTGTGTGGATGCGCAGGTGTCGCTTGAGGTTGTTGTTGAGGCTGAAGCGGGCGCCGCACACATGGCAGGTGAAGGGCTTTTCACCAGTGTGCACCACGCTGTGCCGCTTGAGCGCCGTGCCGGTGCGGTACGAGCGCCCACACACGCCGCACACAAAGGGTGTGATGCCCGTGTGCTTGCGCTTGTGCACGGTCAGTGAGTGCGCATATTTAAAGGTCTCGTCACACACGTTGCATTTGTACTTCTTGGCATTGGTGTGCACCATTTGGTGGAAGCGCAGCGTGTCCTTGCTCTTGAACTCCTTTCCGCACGTGGCGCAGCTGAAGGGCCGCTCCACCGAGTGTACCACCATGTGGCTACGCAGCTGCACTTGCGTTTTGCAGGTCTTGTTGCAAAGCAGGCACTGGAAGGGCTCCTTCCACTTCTAAATAAAATAGAAGAAATTCATTCAATAAATTCAATTCAATAACTGCAAGACAAAAATGGCATTTTAGGGAGTAATCCAGACTTATTTGGTGTTATTAACCCTTTCATGGACAGTGGTCACTACAGTGGACTGCTATTCAAAAGTTTACATTAAAGACCTTTAACCCTCTATAGCAGGGGTCCCCAACCGCCGGGCCGCGGCGCATTTGCTACCGGGCCACACAGTAATAATAAATTATTAACGACTGCATTCTGGCCGAATTAACTTTGGCCTGCGCCCATTAACACACCAATATCCCTATCTACTCTAGATCTAATACGACAGGATAGAATGTCGTCATAGAATTCCATTGATTGGACTGCTAGCAGTACATCTCAATTTGTATATCAATGTGCGCTTGTCCTCGATAATAATGTCGTAGGGCGGGCGCATCAAATTTGTTCCCGGAAATAATTAGTCCCAACACTAGAATGACTGAAAAAAAGATGTCCTTGGGCAGATTTTTTATGGAGAAAAGGGCACCTGACGAGCCAGAAGATGAGCCTACAACCTCGAAGAAAAAAAAATCTATGCTACTTCCCAATCACTAACGATCCGCGAACTAGCAGAGGACTTGTGACCCGTTTGTGAATAAACGAGCATGTTTGTGCAACAGGAGGATCAGCTTGTAGAGATCGCAAATGACGGCGACCTTAAACGTACTGTACATTTGAGACAACAACTCTACCGAGGTTCTGGATTCAATGACGCCACCAGGGGGTGGCCAAATGTGGCCACACCCCCCCCCCTATAAATTTTTTGGGGGGTGGCCAGTATAACAGTGGCGCGAGAAGTGGGGTGTTGAGGGTGCTGCAGCACCCCCTGGTGTTAAACCGAGGCTTATTGGACCTTTTATTTTTCAAATGTGTTCATGTGTCATTGCCGTCTTGCTGCAGGGAATTGCATTATAGTACACAGGCGCTTTTATTTACAATACAAAAACTCGAACACACACTGTAATAGAGCACCCACTTTGTAGTGGCCTAGTAGTAGTACGTAAACTATCCAGCATGTATGGAAAACTAGCGCAATCATGACAAATTTGGACCAAAACGGCTCTTCTTGGATGGGAAAAACTAAAAAAAAGCTGTGAGTGACTTCCAGTGCTGCTGCAGTATAATGTCAGATTGTGTTAGCTGTGGAACTCAAAATGTTGACTGTACTGTTATGGACTATGCACATTAAATCATTAGTAACAGTAGATATAGAACAATACACCAAAGTATATCAGTAGGCGTGTCCTTAGGTCTTTCTGATAGTTTTCTTCTGACCTTTTACTGGAACAACATAATAAAACCCTGAAATTATGGCTTTTAGTTTTGGTGTGCCACCCCAAGATTTTAAGTGGCCCCGTCTGGCCACCTCTATGATCAATCTCTGGAGGCGCCACTGTCTGGATTAAAGTCATTCCGGAATATCCTGACATCGCAACGAGAGCACTGAAAACCGTGCTATAATTTCCAACATCGTATCTTTGTGACGCGGGCTTCTCACTCTCCCATCACACCTAGATGAGACCATCTCGTCTCAACGAAACAAGCTCAGGCCTCCCACTGATTCAGCGGGTGAGTTATATTTTCCCTGCACTTAACGCAGCGGGGCAAAAAACAAATGTTATTTTATTTTGCTTTATTTTTCTGCCGCACATTGCCGGTGTTCCGACAAATTTTTCATGCGCGTAACGTTAAAAATGGCCGCGAATGCAGCGATTCCAAAGTAAACACTACAAACTTTTTTTTTTTTAAAGAAATGATGTTTGATCATGAACGGATGTAGAAAAGAGTCCAACTGAATATAAAAGAGGGCTTTTTTTACCGCCACTAAAGCTTTGGGAGCAAAATTTTATCAGGGTCCAAAATTTGACAGAACACCGGTCTATGAAAAAAAAAGACCCGAATCACACCGGTCCATGGTGCAAAAAAGGTTGGGGACCCCTGCTCTATAGGGCATCTGCCGATTTTTGGTCATTTAAACCAAGACAACTAGGGCCGTCAATGGCAGCCAGAGTTAAGTGGGAAGGGTTATAAAATCATAATGTGTGCATAAAAGAGTTAGACAATTTCTAAGCATTATTTCTCTTTTCAATAATCTTGAGAACGATAGACCGATACGACTGGATATCTGGATTTAAGCGCCAGCGATATGGCTGCATCTGTAGCCGACTAACCAATCGATAGAAAACGGCCACAAAACCTTCAACACACTACCTTTACATTACCGTCTCCCAATTTACCGAGACTTTATCGGTAAAAATGTCACCTGTGTGGGATCATTTCACCTTACAGGACGACAAAGACGAAGAGGCAGAGTGCAACATATGCCACAATTAAGTCAAGCGTGGTGGTAAAGCTGTAAGAAGTTTTAATACAACCAACCTAATCAAGCATTTAGCGAAATACCACCACAAACAATATGAGGAGTATGTTAAGAAAACCGAAGACAAAAAGAAAAGTCCTACGCAACTAACACTGGCAGAAACTTTTGCTATGCGTGACAAACTAGCACTCGACAGTCCCAAAGCCCAGGGAATAACAAGAGTCATTGCCGAATAATTCATCCTGGATGACGAGCCATTATCTCTCATGAGTAAAGACGCACCATCCATTCTTAGAACCACGGTACAACATGCCCAGCAGTCATTAAATCCTTGCGCGATTCGGCCGTGGAAGATTCGAGAACGATTCACAAACATCCAAATTCCGATTCTTGAAATATGTCAAGTAAAGCGGAACTAATACACAGCGCGGTCTTCGGGACGCAATGAGAAACTAACCGCATTGCGTCCCGAAAGAAAACATAATGCTTGTCATAGACCCGGGTAATGCCAATGCTCAACTCACGGCTTTAGCTCAACTCATGCTGCTGGATAAAAAACACAAGAATACCTGACTGCTGCTGACAGCCGCCACAAACTACGTCAATGTCGTTTTACTGGAGATAATAGATATCATATGTATATAGAACTAGATGCAAAATGACAGACTCGACTGTGTTAGCAACATTGAAGTATTGAAAACTAGTTGCGTTCGTAAACAGCCGCCATCTTAAAGCAGAAGACTTCCCTAGTAGGCTGTTGTGAACCTTCCAAGCGAACCTAATTAACTTTTTATCAAAAATACTCCTAAATCGGCAAAATCTTGACTTGAATCCATCTTCAAAACAGTTTTAAAACTTTCACATGTCGAAAGTAGACAGAAGAGAAATTATGGAATAAGGGGAGCAATTTTAACAACTTTAACAGTTGATTTGCAAAATTAAATGAATTGAATTTAGTTTAAAGCTGCTGATACAGAATGGGGACTTGAGTATTTTATTTACTGTTTTAAAATGTGTTTGGCTTTTTTAAGACAGTTTACAATATTATTTGCACGTTTTACTGACTGACTATGCCATTTCTGTTTGTTATTTATAATGTTTTGTGTTTATCACTGAATAAACAGGTCAGTTTCTTGTTACCAACCGTTGTGTGTTATTCAAACTCACCTAATTCAGCTGGCTAGTTGTTATTAAGAGTACTAAAACCTTTTTCAACATGAGTCTGACAACTAAGTAAGGAGGCTAAATAACTTTAAACTTTAACACATGCTCAGATAGGTCTGTATCAGTATCGGCCCGTATCGGATCGGAAGTGCAAAAACCTGGATCGGACATCGCTAATAGGGATGGACCGATTATCGGCGCAGATTTTTGGAAATTTGATGTATATCTGTAACGGCCTTTTTTTTCTTTTTTTAATCAGACCAGCTGATATGAAAAAAATCTATTTAAAACTCGGTTATTTTGGCTTAGATGCAGCCGTGCCTCTCTATCCTGCTCCTGCACTAGTATTCACCCAGTCTTCTGACCGGTTAAATGGTAATGGTAAATTGATTTACACTTGTATTGCGCCTTACTACCTTTTTAAGGCCCTCATAGCGCTTCACACTATAACCTCATCCACCTACTGGTGACGCAGCACCAGGAGCAACGTGGGGTTTAGTATCTTGCTCAAGGACACTTAGATTAGGTGATCAGGGCGGCGAATTGAACCCACAACCTCTGAGTTGTAGAACGACTACTCTATCAATGAACCACGCCACGCCCATTACTAGCTATTATTTTTGTGTGATTCAATAAACATATTTAAGGCATTTCAATGAAGTTCAGTATTTGTAATATTTAAATTTTTATGCCCAATTTTTGCACGTTTACTGCAAATTAATATCGGCACCAAAAATAGGTTATCGGCCCCTCTAACTATTAATAATCGGTATCGGTCCTGAAAAACCCATTTCGGTCGATCTCCATTTGTTACGGCCCCAAATAACACTCAAAAGTTGCTTGTTTTTCATAGTATTAAACTCATTGCATGGCATTGATAGCGACAGACTTCCATTTCTTTTAAACCGGGAAGATTGGTTGTGAATGCTCATATTTCAGTGCCATTGACTGCGTTAGACGATCAGTCTATTTTAACAGTCAAAACAGATTTGACGTCCAGCACTGTCAAAGGCAGCCAATGTGTTAAATGAGTGCCCTGTAAGGGTTCAAATAAATAAATAAATACATTATTGCTTGAAAGGGTTATTTTCAAGCATTTTCTTCTCAGATTTTTTAGATTTGGTTGGAAACGCCTTCTAATTGTGTAATGAACCATAGAAAAAAGAAGAAGTATGTTTGATTTGTGATTACAATTTGGACCAATTCGTATCTCTCCAGATATCGCAGCTTGATATGGGTCCAAATGTAGTACAATGATGGTTTCACCTGATGGCGCAGAAGGTGGTTCTCCAAAGAGCGCTCCAAGCGAAAGGTTTTGCCGCACTGCTCGCAGTTGAAAGGTTTGGGCTGAGCTAACGGCTGGTGGCGCTTGAGGTGGTTCTGTAGAGACTCCTCTTTACGGAAGGAGCGCTTGCAGCGCGGGCACGGGAAGGGCAGCGGCCCCTTGAAGGACTCTTGGTGGCACATGACGTGCTCCTCCAGAGACGACTTTTCCGGGAAGCTCTCGTCGCACTGCTGGCACGGGAAGGGCCGCTCGTGCAACTCCATGTGCTTTTTCAGTTCAGCCTTCCAGTAGAAAGCAGCGTCGCACTCTTGGCAGGAGAAACGCTTGCGGTTTCGTCGCGCCTTCCTCCTTGGGCTTTCGTCATCCCATTCGTCATCGTCCATCTCGTCGTCGCTTAGGTTGGGAGACGCTGAGAAAAGTCAGAGAAGCCACAAACTTTATTTAGAAGAAAGACATGAGTCTAGGCATGACTCATGTAAAAACTGACTTGATATATGTTGATATATTTGTCTGTAGATAGTGATCTAACTAGGGGTGTGACAAAATATCGAAATGGTGATATATCGTGATACTTTGTATCCCAAAAGGTTATCGATATGCTCCAGCCAAGAACCGAGATCGTTTTGAAAAGGTGTCAATGTCTAAAAAAAATATAAAAATGAAGCAACAAGTTGCTACCAAAATATTCCTCCATAATAGTGTCTCAGGTAACTCTAAGGCTGCATTGACGGTGCTCGACGCCCAATCCATTTAAACTGGGAACGTTCGTTCATTCGAAACCAGAGCATTCACAGTCATTCTGTCCGATTTTCAGTGCATTTACAAGTCATTTTATGTTCTGTAACTCAAAATAAACAAGAAGAGACCCATAAAATACCTCAAAATCAAAAGGAAGTAACTGAAAATGAACAGGTAAATGAGCTTAAATGGCCCAAAATTACCTCATTGCCTGGCACTGGCTGCTCACCGGCCATAGACGTTTAATCCGTTTGGAGTGGGAGGGACGGGACCCTCCCAGTTCAAATGGATTGGACGTCTACTATTGATAAACTCATTCCAATTCACAGCAGAAGCTTGTTTTTCTGTATATTAGTTGTTTGTAGAATATCCTAGAATGATAGCCTGACCAATGTATCGATAATCGTTGTATGGTCAGATCGTTACCGTGAGCTTTGTATCGCAAATGGTATCGTATCGTGAGGTACCAAGAGGTTCCCACTCCTAGATCTAACAGTGCAAAAATGCTATAATCTAAAAGTGCAAATATTCCTGGTGTTTCCCGCCCTAATATTTTGCAGTTTACCATCGAATAGTTTGTGAAATAGTTTATCTAATTTTCTTTCAAATGCTTTTTTTAGTAACTTGGTTTATACATATTTTAAAATTCTTCTAGTTTAATAAATAGAATTTTTAAGTCATACCTCCCACTCAAACAGTTGAAATTCCAAACTATATGATGTTATACGTTGCATTATAACATGACTCTTTCCATGGGCTCACCACTTGTGGGATGGGCCAAAGGGGTCGGGTGCGTAGGGAGTTGGCGGCAGCCAAAGGTGGGGACCTTAGCGGTCTGACCCCCAGTTGCAGAAGTTAACTCTTGGGACATGGAATGTCACCTCTCTGGCAGGGAAGGAGCCCGAGCTGGTGTGTGAGGCAGGGAAGTTCCGACTACATATAGTCGGACTCTCCTCCACACACAGCTTGGGTTCTGGTACCAATCCTCTCAAGAGGGGTTGGACTGTCTTCCACTCTGGAGTTGCCCACGGTGAGAGGCGCTGAGCAGGTGTGGACATACTTATTGCCCCCCCGGCTTGGCGCCTGTACGTTGGAGTTTACCCCGGTAGATGAGAGGGTAGCCTCCCTCCGCCTTCGCGTGGGGGGACGGGTTCTGACTTTTGTTTGCGCTTATGCACCGAAGAGCAGCTCAGAGTACCCACCCTTTTTGGAGTCCTTGGAGGGTGTGCTGGAAAGCGCCCTTTCTGGGGATTCCCTTGTCCTCCTGGGGGACTTCAACGCTCACGTGGGCAATGACAGTGAGACCTGGAGGGGCATGATTGGGAGGAATGGCCCCCCCGATCAGAACCCGAGTGCTGTTCTGTTATTGGACTTCTGTGCTCGTCAGGGTTTGTCCATAACGAACACCATGTTCAAACATAGGGGTGTCCATATGTGCACTTGGCACCAGGACACCCTAGGCCGCAGTTCGATGATCGACTTTGTAATCGTGTCATCGAACTTGCAGCCGCATGTTTTGGACACTCGGGTGAAGAGAGGGGCGGAGCTGTCAACTGGTCACCACCTGGTGGTATGTTAGCTCCGATGGCGGGGGAAGATGCTGGCCAGACCTGGCAGGCCCAAACATATTGTGAGGGTCTGCTGGGAATGTCTGGCAGAATCCCCTGTCAGAAAGAGTTTCAACACCCACTCCGGCAGAACTTCTCCCTTGTCACGGGGGAGGTGGGGGACATTGAGTCCGAGTGGGCCATGTTCCGCACCTCCATTGTTGAGGCGGCCGATCGGAGCTGTGGCCGTAAGGTGGTTGGTGCCTGTCGTGCGGCAATCCCCGAACCCACTGGTGGATCCAGCGGTAAGGGATGCCGTCAAGCTGAAGGAGGCCTATCGGGCCTTTTTGGCCTGTGGGACTCCGGAGGCAGCTGACGGGTACCGGCTGGCCAAGCGGACTGCAGCTTCGGCGGTCGCAGAGGCAAAAACTCCGACGTGGGAGGCGTTTGTCGAGGCCATGGAAAATGACTTCGAGGAAATTCTGGTCCACCCTCCGGCGTCTGAGGAGAGGAAAACAGTGCACCATTAACACTGTGTATAGTGAAGATGGGGTACTGCTGACCTCGACTCGGGACCTTGTGAGTCGGTGGGGAGAATACTTCGAAGCCCTCCTCAATTCCACCGACACGCCTTCCTTTGAGGAAGGAGAGTCTGGGGACTCCACGGTGGGCTCTCCGATCTCTGGGGTTGAAGTCACTGAGGTAGTTGGAAAGCTCCTCGGTGGCAATGCCCCGGGGGTCGATGAGATTCGCCCAGAGTTCCTACAGGCTCTGGATGTTGTGGGGCTGTCGTGGCTGACACGCCTCTACAACATCACGTGGACATCGGGGATAGTACCTCTGGATTACCAGACCGGGGTGGTCGTCCCCCTTTTCAAAAAGGGGGACCGGAGGATATGTTCCAATTATAGAGGGATCACACTCCTCAGCCTCCCCGGTAAAGTCTATTCAGGGGTGCTGGAGAGGAGGGTCCATCAGGAAGTCGAATCTCGGATTCAGGAGGAGCAGTGTTTTCGTCTCGGCCGTGGAACAGTGGACCAGCTCTGCACCCTCGGCAGGGTCCTTGAGGATGCATGGGAGTTCGCCCAACCAGTCTACATGTGCTTTGTGGATCTGGAGAAGGCGTTCGATCGTGTGCCTCGGGGAGTCCTGTGTTCCGGGAGTACGGGGTACCGAGCCCCTTGGTAAGGGCTGTTCGGTCCCTGTACGACCGGTGTCAGAGTTTGGTCCACATTGCCAGCAGTAAGTCGCACCGCCAAGGCTGCCCTTTGTCACAGATTCTGTTCATAATTTTTATGGACAGAATTCAGGCATGAAAATGGGTCAGGGTTTAAAAAGGTGAGAAGGTTGTGGAGGAAATATGTTCCGGTACACTGTATAACCCAACAAAATATTGAGCTGTCGACCCACACTGTGTTCCAGCAGGGCTGTGCAGAGACCGGTGGGAGGGCGGTTGCTCGTAGATCAAAAGGGGCACATGAACAAGTACCTAATACACCTTAAAACAACATAACTTCAATTTTAACCAGCTTTAGATAATAATTGGCTGCATTTGTGACATACTTTAATTGGGAGAGGGCAACAGTGAATAGAAATCAACACTGTCATCAACACTTTCTGGCTGTTACTCAGTCAGTCTGCCTTTTTTCTTCCTTCAACCTCTGCATCAAAACTTCCTTCCTCAACTTGCTCATCGGAGAACAAACCACATCAGATGGTCACTGAGACACCAACAGCAGTTTTTTCAAAACTATTATTTCATTATTACCCATACTTAACAACTCTAGCACCTAATAATTAATAAAGAAATGGCATAAAATCTTATAGAAAAATAACATTGTAATTGTGTTTATAATCGTATTTTATACCTGACTATCCTTGCAAACTTATTCTTACCAAGTGTGCTATTCACCCAGCTGATGAGGTATCCACTGCCTTTAGCAGCTTCATCCAACTCTTTTTTTTATCCCTCAATCTCCTTTCCTTACAAGGCATATCTATATAATGAAATATAAATCTTACCAAAAAAAAAAACAAAACAAAAAAAAATCTGACTCCCTGGTGGCTAGAGGTGTGCAAAATTTCCGATTCTTAGATTATTCGCGATTCGGCCGTGGAAGATTCCAGAACGATTCACAAACATCCAAATTCCGATTATTGAAATATGCCAAGTAAAGCGGAAGTACAACACACTCAGCGCGCCGCGCGGTCTTCGGGACGGAACGGAGCGGGAGTAGCTAAACATTATGCTTCTCATTAACCGGCCCCTCGGGTAATGCCAACGCTCAACTCACGGCTCTAGCTCAACTCATGCCACGAGATAAAAAAACACAACAACATATCTGACTGCTGCCGAAAAGCTGCTACAAGTACAGCTAAGCTACATAATGTTACGGTAGATATCATTTATATAGGACTAGATGGATTATAGACTCGGTAGCGGTAGCAGCACATCTGCAAAAAGCTAGATGCGGGCGTTAGTAAACGGCCGCCATCTTAAAGCAGTAAACTTCCCTGCAATGCTGTTGTAGCGAACCTTCCAAGCAAACCTAATTAACTTTTTATCTAAAATACTCCTAAATCGGTAAAATATTGACTTGAATCTATCTTTAAAATAGTTTTAAAACTTTCACATGTCAAAAGTAGACAAAAGGGAAATTATGGAATAACGGGAGCAATTTTAACAACTTTAACGGTTGATTCACAACATTAAATTAATTGAATGTAGTTTAAAGCTGCTGATACAGAATGGGGACCGGAGTTTTTTTATTTAATGTTATTTTTGTATATTTGTTTACTGCTATATGTTAACTTGATACTGAAATAGTAGTTTGGTTTAGCCTGAGAGTATTTTTGAACAATTTTGGAACTAATGTACAAAACTTTATTTAAAAAAAAAAATTTAAAAAAAAAAAAAAAAAAAGGAGGGGGGTGCATCAATAATCGTTTTATAATCGAATCGGAGCCTCTGAATCGTAATCGTAATCGAATCATTAGGTGCCCAAAGATTCCCAGCTCTACTGGTGGCTTTTATTTTTAAAGCTTTCTTAATTTCTTTCTCATTAACTATGGAGGTGGATTTGTGTCTTTATTATTCAATCCAAAAAAAAAGTTGCTTCCATCAAAAACAAAGTTGCTTCAATCAAAATATATATTTTTAATCCCAAAAAAGTCACTTCAATAAAAAAAAATTGTTTTTGATTGAAAAAATAAATTTGAGACAAAAAAAAGCATTTGAAAACTTTTTCTTGATTGAAACAACTTTTTCCATTGAAGTAATGTTTTGCGTTTGGTCCACATTTTGGCAAGGACACTTGTGTCTTTATTGTTATTCAATCAAAAAATAAGTTGCTTCAAACAAACAAAAAAAAAACTCACTTAAATTTAAAAAAAAAAAAATCAATCATAGAAAAAATTTGCACATCATTTAACAAAGTGAGCAGCCTCAGAGGGTTTGAGTAGACTCACTATGAAGCATTTAATAAAGCCAAGCATTTTCTTACTACTTTATTCTTGTTTAAAAATAATTCGGTGGGGCAGTAACATGTTTAAAACTTATCATAATTCTTACATTTTGAAGTGCTTAAAAACCATTTATAAATGATACTTTGGGGGGAAAATTTTGAAAAAACATGTCATATATGTATTGGGGGAAAAACCCAATGTAAAATCTGAATAAATACATTGAACACGCACAAAAAAATTGAAGGGGGGGGAAGCTACTTCGCGGTGTTCACTTGTTGCGGCGGGTTCTGGTCCCCATTAACCGCGAAAAATGAGGGATCACTGTATTTCTGAAAAACTTTAAGAAGCAAGAATCATCCCCACTACTCGTTGGGCCGGTGTTTTGCCGACACCGGCTGTCAGCTCAAGTCCCAGCCGAAAATAACGCGTCTCAGGCGGACGACGGGAGCGGTGAGAGGCGCCCCCCTCCATCCGAGAGCAATTTTACTCAACAGTGCGTTTCTTCGTTTATATTACCGCTAAATAAACAAGCTTGACGCCAATTTAACGGGAGCTACTTTTTCACGGGAGATTTGGCTAGCTCTGGCAGTGTTCAACTCAAGCTGCAACGAATGTCAGTAACTTTATTATATTGCAAAATATGAAAACAATTGAAACCATTACTCACCAAATTCAATCTGCTGGCAAATACAGGCAAGTGTGTATGCTGCGCTCTGGTCTGCCCCAATGTGAATAAGGCCTGCTTTTTGTTTTCGCAGCTTTGCAATGCAACCAAGGGCTCTCCGAGCACTCCATGTACACGTAAAGAGTGCGCACGATTGGAATGATGGAACGCAGTTTGGGCCGATAATTGGTTCTCGTCAGCGAAGCATCTAGAAGGATTTGCTGACTGTCCAAGTGTCACTTTTTTAAAGGACCGATTTCTGAATTGCTCAGTTTACGTACTAAGTTAATCACATGATGATAATAATAACAATAAATAAAATCTCCCGACCCCCCCCCCTCCCAAAAATAATTTCTCCTCGGATCTACGCAATTCACGTAGGTCACCCTTTTTGACTTCAAAACGACGAATTTCGCCAAAAGGTGAGAGATTTTCATGCCTGACAGAATTTCTAGGCACAGCCAAAGCGTTGAGGGGGTCCGGTTTGGTGACCTCAGCATTGAATCTGCTTTTTGCAGATGTTGTGGTGCTGATGGCTTCATCAAGCCGTGACCTCCAACTCTCACTGGAGCGGTTCGCAGCCGAGTTTGAAGCGGTTGGGATGAAGATCAGCACCTCCAAATCCGAGACCATGGTCCTCAGTCGGAAAAGGGTGGAGTGCCCTCTTCGGGTCAGGGATGAGATCCTGCCCCAAGTGGAGGAGTTCAAGTATCTCGGGGTCTTGTTCACGAGTGAGGGTAGGAAAGAGCAGGAGATCGACAGGCGGATCGGTGCAGCATCTGCAGTAATGCGGACGCTGCACCGGTCCGTAGTGGTGAAGAAGGAGCTGAGCCGAAAGGCATAGCCCTCGATTTACCAGTCGATCTATGTTCCTACCCTCACCTATGGTCACGAGCTGTGGGTCGTGACCGAAAGGACTAGATCCCAGATACAAGCGGCCGAAATGAGTTTCCTCTACAGGGTGTCCGGGCTCTCCCTTAGAGATAGGGTGAGAAGCTCGGTCATCCGGGAGGGACTCTGCGTCAAGCCGCTACTCCTCCGCGTTGAGAGGAGCCAGCTGAGGTGGCTCGGGCATCTTGTTTGGATGCCTCCTGGACGTCTCCCCGGAGAGGTGTTCCGGGCATGTTCCACCGGCGGGAGGCCCCGGGGACGACCCAGGACTCGCTGGAGAGACTATGTCTCTCTGCTGGCCTGGGAACGCCTTGGGATCCCACCGGAGGAGCTGGTTGAAGTGGCTGGGGAGAGGGAAGTCTGGGCTTCCCTGTTAAAGCTGCTGCCCCAGCGACCCAACCCCGGAGCAAGCGGAAGATGATGGCTGGCTGGATGGATGGATGGATGGACGGATGGATGGATGGATATAACATCACTTGCTGTTAGATCATAATTACCCATTTCCATTTTGAAGCTTGGCTTTCTTTTTCTTTTCGGTCTCCCTGATGATTCTTCCACTAAACTCTGCCAAATAAACCAAACATCATTACAAAGCTATATCGTCAAAATTTTAAAACAAATTAGTTGTCCAAGGAAGACAAACCTCCTTATGTGCCTGTTCCTGTTCCAGTGCCATCTCCTCATTGCTAACGGAGCAGAACTCTTGTCCAGGAGTGTCTTGAGGTGCTGATGTAGGTTGAAAAATGAGTTGCGTCACGAGCGCCGTTTCAGCTGTCTCTTCTTCAGATTCTCCGTCTACCACCACGAATATCTCGGGGACAATGGGTTGCGGGTCTGTTTCGGGTTTTGGCATCGCCTCGCCGAAACTTGTTTCAGAGACATTCAGATTTGATTCCGTGTTAACGGGAATCTGGTCGCCGGAAATTGACACAAGGGAGACTTCTGTGGTCATCCAGAGAGAAATAACAACATGAAATAAGTACTTTGGCAAATTCTGTACTTTGTAACATTGATCAATTGTCACTGACCATTGTTTTCGTCAACGATGACAATAACGAAAATATTTCGTCAACAAACAATTTTTTTCATGGCAATGACGCGCTGAAAACATGTCTTGGGAGACTAAAACATAACAAGATGGATGCCAGTTGTCGTCTGACGACACGAGAACGAGATGAAAATTAGCCAGTTTCCTTCAAAAATTCACAGTGTGGGATGTTTTCTTTTTGTATGTGTAGTTAGAACGCATTTAGCAGTGTTTGGTCGTGTCACTTATGTGACGTGCTGCGCCTCCCCCCGACCCACAAACACGCTCTGGTGAGTAAGCCTGTGCCCATTCCAGGCTCATTTTGTGAAACGTTTCAGGTGCTGCAAAGTTTGCTTTCATTTCTTGGCTAGATATGCCACGTTGCTTTAGCCTTTAAAGATCTGTGCTGAGTGATCATCACGCACTACACTAACTTGTAGTGTTAGCATTTAGCGCGGTGACTCAGTGTCTTCTTAAAGTCTTGGAAAAGCTTTAACATACAGTTCGTGGCCTTCAGGTGAGTTTAATTAATTGCAAATAATGTGCTGTTTTCCTGCAGATTGTGTATTATCATCATGGAAATGGTGATGTCCTTGTAGACGCTACAGTTATGTGGTGGTCTTTCATGTTGAGTCGAAATTGTTGGAAACCTTTTATTTATTTACTCATGGACTAAAACTTTTGAAGTTTATAGACGAAAACATTTTGTCGACTAAAACAAGACGAAATTAGTCTTAGTTTTCGTTGACTAAAACTCGACGAAGACGAAAACATTTTGAAATGACTAAAATGTGACTAAGACTAATAAGTATTTTCGTTCAAAAGACGAAGACTACAACAAAAATTAAAATGGCTACCAAAAACAACACTGTCACCGATATTTATCATCTACAGCACTTTACTCTTGAAATATCACATTGATCAAAAATGTAATTTTTTATTTTTAGCCTTACTTTCTAGTCTTCCTTTATTTGAAAACCCTAATTCTGTTCTAGCCTTACTTTCTAGTCTTCCTTCATTTGAAAACCCTAATTCTGTTCGACTGAATGTTTGAACGTTGGTTTTCAATTTTTCTTTGTTTGGATCGATTATTTATCATCGAACATATCGGAGAAAATGCGACTGTAACAAAAAATATAAAATTAAATTAAGCGATATTTATGAGGTAGATATCTGTTATTTTTTGCAGACACCATTTTTTTCATTGTGACGTAATTTGTTTAAAAGTTTAAAATATGCAAGTGAATAATTTTTCTAAGTCTTTTTTTTTAAAAAATAATAGATATAATTAATTACCTTTGTTTTATGGCTGGGTTGAAACGAAAGCGGCTGCACGATGTCTAAACGGAGGTTTCCAGAGTAAAACAGACAAATTAAAAATAGTTCGGGGACTTAATGCGCCATGAATTTGCTATGACAGCATATATACATATTGTTCTATCAAACCCAACAGTTCTTTTGGCTTTAAATACAGCAGTTTATTTTAAAGAGGAGTGCAAGAGCAGAAACTGCTTTTTCAGTCGTGTCTGTTTCCGCTATTTACAAATGTCTTTTTTTTTTTTTTTTTCCGGATATTGGGTAGACATGTAATACAAGAGCATAGACAAAAATGACAAAAATTAGTATTATTTATGAAGGGTGACTTGGGGGGCTCAACCTGTATCAGTGACACCATATTATAGAAATTGCAGTAATAAATGTTTATTTTGTAAAATATTGTTCCGTATTATGTCAATTTTCTTCAATATTTCCGCTCTCATTTGTCAAGTATTTTAAGTATATTTTCTAAGATAGTGGCATTCACTTCCATTTTTTATTCATTCTATGCCTATGCTTGAAACTTGATTTACTATTTTTGACACTCAACAAAAACGACAGCCCAAGCTACTATTTTGGAACATGTTGAGATCAAATGTGCCGTTACGAACAAACAAAATTACAGATCGTGTTCTTCCTCCAATAAACACTTTTAACCCGATATATCTCAATAAAAAGCGATTTTATTATGTTTCCATTATCATGTCGAGGCTTGCCTCCATCTGCTGGCGCTCCTCCTCCATCGCTGATGCTCTTGAGCTCCTTCTCAAGCAGCTCCATGTCCCTGCCGAGCTGTCCTACCCGGACGTGCAGCTCCTGCTCTAGCTGTCCGGCCTTCTTCTGCATGAGGTCCTCCATCTGCTCCACCTTGGCCTTCAGCGTCTCGTTCTCGTCGCACAACTCGGCGAAGACCCGCTGGAGTTGCGCCAGTAGAACGCGCTCGACCTCCTGTAGGTCTTTGCTGAGGCCAACCACAGCCTCTTCCCATGCCGTGTTCGGCGCTTGTTTCTCCAACATGCCTCTGAACACTGACACGGTGGTTTGGAAGGCGAGCTCCACGACCGACGCCACCTCGCTGTCGAACCTGCCTCCCATTGTTTGTTCCGATTGTAACCCGAACTCACTATTAAATACGCATTTTAACCAAAAACAAATTTAATCGCTGATACAAACATGTTGCAATCACCTATACTTCATCTTAGGTGACTGTTGACTATGGCGGACTGTGCATCTTTGTCAAGGCTCCGTATTTTGTTTCCGCTTCCGGGTTCTCCTTGCGTTCTTGAGATGCGCTTGTGAGCCAACGTGGACGGCCGTTATTATTTATCGGCCATTTTGCATCAGTGCTATTCAATAAACTTTACATTATAGTAAAGGTATGGACGTAGATTTGTGTCTTTATATTCAATCCCAAAAAAAATAAATAGTTGCTTCAATTAAAATATTTATTTTCAATCAAATAAAAAGTCATTTCAATCAAAAAAATGTGTTTGAATGCAAAAATAAATTTAAAACTCAAATGTATTCGGAACCTATTTTTCTTTGATTGAATTTTGTTATTTTATTCAAGTCAAGTTTTTTTTTTTTTTTTAATTGAAACAACTTTTTTGATTGATTGATTTGATTGATTGTAATGTAGTTTTGTGTTTGGACCACATTTTGGCTAGGACATTTGTGTCTTTATTATTCAATCAAAAAATAAGTTGCTTCAAACAAAAATATAGATATTTTCAAAAGAAAAATCACTTCATTAAAAAAAAAATCAATTGTAGAAAAAAGTTTTTGAATGTGAAAAATTATTTGAGACTCAGAAATTCGCATTTGAACACTTATTTTTTCATTGAAACTTTTCTTTGATTGAAGCAATCCTTTTTGTGTTTGAGCCATATTATGGGTAGGACATTTGTGTCTAAATCATTCAATCCCAATAAAAGTTGCTTCAATCAAAAAAAACTATTTTTAATCAAAGAAAAAATCACTTGCAAAAATAATATTTCTTTTGAAAATATTTTTTTATTTGAAATATTAATTTTTTTTTGAAGTGTCACTTTTTTTGAAAAGCAAAAAGTTTTAAAACTCTTTTTTTTTTTTTTTTTAAAGTGGAAAAAGTTTTGGACACACTTTTTTTGAATTGGAAAAAGTTTTGAAGGCACTTTTTTCGATTGAATCATTTTGACACAAAGATGCAACTTCAACGCTACTTCCGACATGTTTGAGTGGCAGGTGACTACGACAATGGCATAAAACCATGAAACAAGAATAATGGCCACCAGGGCTCCATCCAGCCATCGGACTCTGCTCGAGTCCAAGCCGAAAATAGGGCACCGGTACGGGGGTGCGACATCAGGAAACCACCGGAGTGCCCGGGACGGTACGGTGCCCTGTCGCTGCACAGGAAATCAACCCGACATCAACCCCCAGGTGTGGAGGCCGGCTGTCGAGTGGACGGCCCGCGAGTGACACGACACTCATTCAAAGCTGAAGCGACGGGGCTCCCGGCGCGGATGCCGGCGACTCACGGGCAGTCCACTCGTTTACTGGGCAGGCTAGTGTCGGGCCACTCGCCGGCTACTCCCGTACCGGCGCGTTGCGATACTCCGGTTGGACCCTGATTGCGAACCGTCACGTCAGGGCAGCGGGTGAAGTTCCCCATGTTGAATCACATAAGCAGCAGGGCACCGAAACATCGCGGGGACTCCGGTGAGATCCCGATGTCACACCGCCGTACCGGTGCCCTATTTTCGGCTTGGACTCGAGCAGAGTCCGGTGGCTGGATGGAGCCCTGGTAGCCATTATTCTTGCTTCATGCTTTTATGCCATTGGCGTAGTCCCCTGCCACTCAAACATGTCGGAAGTAGCGTTGAAGTTGGATCTTTGTGTCAAAATGATTCAATCGAAAAAAAGTGCGTCCAAAACTTTTTCCACTTAAAAAAAAAACAAAAAGTTTAAAACTTTTTGCTTTTCAAAAAAAGTGACACTTCAATAAATATATATATATATATTTGAAATAAAAAATATTTTCCCCAAAAATATTTTTGCAAGTGTCTTTTTTCTTTGATTAAAAATAGTTTTTTTGATTGAAGCAACTTTTATTGGGATTGAATGATTTAGACACAAATGTCCTACCCATAATATGTCTCAAACACAAAAAGGTTTGCTTCAATCAAAGAAAACAGTTTCAATGAAAAATTAAATGTTCAAATGTGATTTTCAGAGTCTTAAATAATTTTTCACATTCAAAAACTTTTTTCTACGATTGATTGTTTTAAATTTTTGATTGAAGTTAATTTTCTTTTGAAAATATATATATTTTTGTTTGAAGCAACTTATTTTTTGATTGAATAATAAAGACAAATGTCCTAGCCAAAATGTGGTCCAAACGCAAAACCACATTACATCAAGCAAAAAAGTTGTTTTTTGCATTCAAACTCATTTTTGATTGAAGTGACTTTTTCTTTGATTGAAAATAAATATTTTAATTGAAGCAACTTTTTTTTTGATTGAAGTTACTTTTTTTGGATTGAATAATAAAGACACAAATCTACTTCCATATAAAGGGAGTAGGCGCATTCACAAAGCTATATATTGCTCAAACTACAACCAATTTTCAAATACTTTGTTCATCATGAACGTCAGAGATGCGGAAATTTTATTGCTTTTTGAAGAAAATTATAACCTCGGAGTTTCATGTAAAAACAACATTGAGGAGATACGTTAAGCAATGGCAACATCAGAGTTGAAGAGCTTTTAGAACTCAATATGGCCTCTGAGTCAATTTGCCCACCACTTGAGTACAGACACAAATACACTGCCAATGTATAATATTTTTATGATGGACCAAACAAATGGAAAATTCTTGATATTGGAAAAAAAACATAAATACTGAATTTTGAAAAGACCAGGTTTTTAAAACAATAAACAGAAAAAAATGTAATTTAGTCAAAAATAAATAAATAAATAAATAATTTTAACAAGAAATGATGAGTCCTCATAACAGGTTTAGCAAAGCAATGGTTTAGACAAGGGGTGTCCAAACTTTTCTTCTGAGGGCAGCATTAAGAAAAATCAAAGGATGCAGGGATCAAACAACATTTTAAAAAATAAAGATTAAGAAAAAGTCAGAAAAAGGATGAAACGCCTTATCAATAAAAAAGTTCTCCCCAAAAAGCAAGCTGTATTGTCTTTGTATTAAGTCGTTCAGTGCCATTGTTGATGATAGATGTCCAGATGTGGATCTTAAAAACAAAACTCTTTAAATTAGTTAATCACTAGTAGATGTCCAATCCATTTCAATAGGGAATTCGCTGCCAAACTTCCAGTTCAAATGGACTGGTCGTCTGTTGCTGTCAATCGCAACCAATGAGATGAAATGGTGGACAGAAATTTGTTTTCACCCCTTTTTTATATACATATCACAGAAAAATGAGAATCATAAAAATCCAATGAATTGTTATCGGTAATATGTACCCTCAGTTGCGTAATTTTTACCCCCAGTTTAACAATATATGGGTATAGAGTATAGACTAGTAATCTGTGGGTACATATTAATAAACTGTAACTACTATTGACCAATCTGTGGCCAATTTAGGATTCTGTGGGTGCAGACTGCAAAATTCTACGCACTTTACTTCTCTGTATCCACCGATTACTAAACTGTACCCAGTTTATCAATACTGACAGATTACCTATGCAAAATACAGTGATCCCTCACTACTTCGAGCTTCAAACTTCGCGCCCTCAGTCCATCGCGGATTTTTTTTTCAATTAAAAAAAAAAAAAAGTTGAGCTGTCCTGAGACGAGCGTATAGACCCTACTCACATGACGTCACAACCACGCCTCCGCGCCATATTGTCCGTCAACTCGTCATGTTGACGCATTACCGCTACGTAAATTCCTCCTATTATGGCGTGTTTTTCTGCTCGTTAACATTATTAATCAAAATGGTGAAGGCGTGTGTGGCGGTTGGTTGCAATAACAGAGAAGATAGACGGAGAGACTTGAAGTTCTACCGTATTCCGAGAGACCCGGAGAGGAGAGCGAGATGGACTGCTGCAATTCGACGAAAAAACTGGGCTCCAAACGATTACTACAGATTATGTAGTAGTCATTTTATATCTGGTAAGATGCATTTAATATATATTTAGAGGGTTTTGGGCTGACAACCACAATTAAGATCATTGCAAGGCTAATCGCCGTCAACATACAGTTTCAAATTCAAGATGCTTATTTCTTTCACCATCATTACATTTTGAATAATATTTAGCTGGTACCAAGTGAAAGAAGCTGGCCTCGTCTACGGATCATCAGTTAAACAGGTGTGTCCAAACCTTCTGCAAAGGGGGCCAGATTTGGTGTGGTAAAAATGCGGGGGGCTACCTTGGCTGATTTACATAGAACAATATATTTAAACAAATTTTAGCAAGCCCTTCTGTTTGTCACATTTGCTTTATTATTTTTTTAAATTCATAATTTCAACAGTCTCGTCTTTGTGGTGTTCTCTTTCGACACTCGGGCTCTTGCGAAATACTGCTGCTGTGAAATTAAACTAGCTTCAAGTTTCTATAATTTCTCGCTGCGTATCTTCCCTGTTATGATGTCGTACATGTCAGCGTGTCTTGTTCGGTAATATCATTATTGCGTCACATCGCACTCTTTGAAAACAGCGACTGTCTCTTTGCAAATGAGGCAGACACAGTTGTTGCGTGTTTTATTGAAGAAATAGTCCAATATCCACCTACCCTTGAAGCGTCGGCCATCGCAGTCAATTATTATTTTTTTATTTATTGTCGCCATTTTAGAAAATTGGAAGTGCCACACGGGGTAATGTTGCTTAGAGTGCTGCTCTTAAAGTTTTTCAAACTTTTGTGAGAATAGGCTGATTTTGTGTGGACAAGATAGTTGTAGATATCAGGGTAGCAGATGTCAGGCAGAGCGGGCGAAGACAGTGGGTTGAAAAATATCAATTTAGGCATCAAATATGGATCTGGCGAATGGATAGACTGAAGCTTTTCCACATAACGCCTTTTATGCAACGCATCCAATGAGTTTACAGCGTCTGAAAGCACCTTGGCTTCCATGAATTGCACTATAAATTGCACGACAAATTTAAACCATTGAGAATACGGAAAAACAATGACGAACAATATGGCGGCCGGATACAGCGACACGTCATTCTGTGACGTTGGTGAGTAGGGTCTATAGTCTCACTCTCCCTGCTCTTTGTTGTTCAGGTAATGCACTGTAGTTGCTTATTAAAGATTATTGATAGACATCTTTTGTTTGATCCCGCCACAGATCCCTGGAAGCCTCAGCATCAAAGCATCAAAGTTTAACTTGTTAACCAGTTGCTGTGGCAACTCATTGTGTGTAAGTGAGGAGATGGAGTTGAGTGGGCTCACTTCATAAAGCATTTAATAAAGAAAAGCATTTTTATACTTTATTCTTGTTTAAAAATAATTTGGTGGGACAGTAACATGTTTAAAATGTAATAATTATTACATTTAAAGTGCTAAAAAAACATTAAAATATACATATACATACTGTATGTTTTTTTTTGGGGGGGGGGGTGAAAAAACATGTCTTATATGTATGTCTTTCCAATGCTAAATCTAAATTAATACATCATTGAACACAGACAAAAACAAAACAAAACAAAACAAAAAATTATTTTTTTGCTTGAGGCGGCTACTTCGCGGTTTTTCACTTATTGCAGCGGGTTCTGGTCCCCAATAACCGCAAAAAACGAGGGATCACTGTCGTGCCTTTTTCAATATAAAGAAGCAAATTATGAGGACGGACACACAATTAGACATGGTGGGAGTTTTCATTGATAGAACAAAATGTATTTTATTCATCATTCCATCTGAGCTGTCACACCGAAGTGGACATACATACATACAATATATTTCATGTGGCTGTCAGCCGTGTGACACTGTACACACTGCGTCTTTTTTGTGCTGTGTGTAACTTTGGAGTCCATCTGGAGGTTGTCGACATCAAAACAAGACTGCTCTATTCTCATTTTGTCTCCCATCTCTCGATAATTGTGTCCGACATGCACTGTAATGACTGCATTGATCCTGCCATTCACCCATAATGCATAAGAAAAAAAAAAGAATGAAATGCATGTAGCAGTGACATCAATTCACTAGCATGTAGCTAAAGCAGGAGAGGGGATCATTTTATCTATCGGGCCCAAGTGTATTGTGTATCCTGATGAAAATGCATGTATTTAAGGGGTCCCCAATACAAACACACTGAAAGCTCAGTAAGTAGCGTCCCCAGAAACGTTGGGAAGGCAATTAACCCCTTCTAATTTTTTTAAACTTAGAGGAAAGTTGAGTTTAGAGACAGGAAACAAAAAAAGTGTTATATTTGTATTCTTTTATGTGATTCCACGTCAAATCAGACATGCAAAGTCACAAGGTGTGACAGTTGAAGCAGTTCTGGTCTGCCATCGATTCAATCATTTATACCATGTTCCTTGCCTACACTCTGCTGACGTTTCCGTGGGTTCGCCTTGCACGCATTTGGAAGACATTTGAACATCCCAAGCACACACTAAAACAAGAGAAGAAACCTGAGAGCCATGGACAGACGTAAAACATCAACAACTAGAGTCCCTTGCATGGAAACCTGAAACTGGACTATGATCATTTTTGTGTGATTATGATTGAGATTAGTTTGGCATAGTGGGCTTCTTCAATGAACAGTGAAGAAAATAAGTATTTCGACACCCTGCTATTTTGCAAGTACTCTCACTTAGAAATCATGGAGGAGTTTGAAATTTTCATCGTAAGTGAATGTCCACTGTGAGAGAGATAATCTAAAAACAAAAATCAAAAAATCAAAATGCACCATTTTTTAACGATTTATTTGTGTGATACAGCGGCAAATAAATATTTGAACACCTGAGAAAACGAATCTTAATATTTGGTACAGTAGCTTTTGTTGACAAATACAGAGCTCAAACGTTTCCTGTTGTTTTTTACCAGGTTTGCACACACTGCAGGAGTGATCTTGGCCCACTCCTCCACACAGATCTTCTCTAGATCAGTCAGGTTTCTGGGCTGACTGAGAAACACAGAGTTTGAATTCACTCCAAAGGATTTCTATTGGGTTTAGGTCTGGAGACTGGCTAGGCCATGCCAGAATCTTGATATGCTTCTCCTTGGTTTTCCTGCCTGTGTGCTTCGGGTAGGGTTGCCACCTGTCCCCTAAAATAATGAACACTCCAAAATTGGGAATTAAATGTTGCGTTCCGTATTGAACTAATGCGGAATATACTGTAAATGAATAGATAAATTTCTATGCATTTTAGGAGTTTTTGGGATGTCCCTTTTTTTCTCTTCATGTACAGCTCTGGGCGCGAGGGGAATGTCCCGTATTTATTATTTCTGAAAGGTGGCAACCCTAGCTTCGGGTTTTGTCATGTTAGAAGTAGAGGTGTCAAAATTATCGCGTTAACGAGCGGTAATTAATTTTTTAAATTAATCCCGTTAAAATATGTGACGCAATTAACGCACAAATGCCCCGCTCAAACAGAAAGGACAGCAAAAAGGACTGCAAAGTGAAAGGTGTACTTGTTGTGTTTTTCGGAGTTTTGCCGCCCTCTGCTGGCGCTTGTGTGCGACTGATTTTATAGGCTTCAGCACCCATGAGCATTGTGTAAGTAATTATTGACATCAACAATGGCGGGCTACTAGTTTATTTTTTGATTGAAATTTTACAAATTTTATTAAAACGAAAACATGAAGAGGGGTTTTGATATAAAATTTCTATAACTTGTACTAGTTATTATCTTTTATTTTCTATAAATTTTTATAAATATTTATATATTTTATTTATTTATATATTTTATTTATTATTTTTCTTTTTCTTTTAAGAACTACAAGTCTTTCTATCCATGGATCGCTTTAACAGAATGTAAATAATGGTAATGCCATCTTGTTGATTTATTGTTATAATAAAGAAATACAGTACTTATGTACCATACGTTGAATGTATATATCCATCTCGGTCTTATCTTTCCATTCCAACAATAATTTACAGAAAAATATGGCATATTTTATAGATGGTTTGAATTGCGATTAATTGCGTTGAATTACGATTAATTAATTTTTGAGCTGTAATTAACTCGATTAAAAATTTTAATCGTTTGACACCCCTAGTTGGAAGTGATGATCCCTCTTCAATGCTCTGAATGAAGGAAGGAGGTTGTTCCCCAAAATCTCTCAGTACAGGGCCCCAGTCATCCTCTCTTCGATACAGTGCACTCGTCCTGTCCCCTGCGCAGAAAAACACTCCAAAGCATGATGCTACCACCCCCATGCTTCACAGTAGGGATGGTGTTCTTGAGATAGTACTCATCCTTCTTCTTCTCCAAACACGGTTGGTGAAATTATGACCAAAAAGATCATCCAAATGGTCATAGGCAAATTTAAGACGGGCCTTGACAAGTACTGGTTTAAGCAGGGGAATCTTCAGTGCCATGCATGATTTCAAACCACGACGTCTTAGTATATTACTAACAGTAACATTGGAAACAGTGGTCCCAGCTCTTTTTAAGTCATTGACCAACTCTTGTCGTGTAGTTCTGGGCTGATTCCTCACCTTTCTAAAATCATTGAGACCCCACGAGGTGATACTGTATCTTACATTGGCGCTCCACTCCAATTTCAGACTGACCATCATATTTAGCTTCTTCCATTTTCTAATGATGCTCCAACAGTGGACTTTTTGTCACCAAGCTGCTTGGGAATTGCTCCGTAGCCCTTTCCAGCCTTGTGGAGGTGTATAATTTAGTCTCTGGTGTCTTTGGACATATCTTTGGACCTGGCCATGTTACAAGTTTGAGTCTTGCAGACTGTATGGGGTGGACAGGTGTCTTTATGCAGCTACCGGCCTCAAACAAGTGCATCTGATTCAGGATAATACATGGAGTGGAGGTGGACTTTTAACGGGTGGACTAACAGGTCTTTCAGGGTCAGAATTCTAGCTGATAGACAGGTAATCAAATACTTATTTGCAGCTGGATCACACAAGTAAATAGTTTAAAAATCATGCATAGTGATTTTTGGATATTTCTTTTTAGATGATCTCTCTTATAGTGGACATGCACTTACAATGAAAATTTCAAACTCCTCCATGATTTCTAAGTGGGAGAACTTGCAAAACAACAGGGTGGTCAAATACTTATTTTCTTCTCTCTATACACTTGTATGAAATTATATTAGTGGGTTTGAAAACTGGTTAAATCTGTGTTACTTCCGATGTTAAAGGTCGTAGATATTGAACTACTCTTATTAATCCATCCATAGGGTCTAATGGAGACTTTTTAAGCCAACTGAAGGGTCCTAAGAGACATTTTGGACCAACTGAAGAGTCTTCAGAGATTTTCTGGAACAAATATGGAGAATAAAGATTTTTCTGGGCCAAAATGGAAGGTCTTAAGAATATTTTTGTAGAAAGGATTCAAAAACTTTCAAACCAAATGGACAATGTAGAGATTTCTGGAACAAATTGAGTGTCTCAAACCTTTTAGGTCAACTGGAGATTCTTCATTTTAGACTGAAGAAAGTGTGTTCAAATACTTTGTGGCCCAACTATCTTTATAGAACTTTAGATGATGTAGCGTATTTAGAGATGTTTTTTGGACCAACTGAGATATCTTTAAACACTTTTCAGCAGGGATTTTTGGACCAGTTTAAGATTTTCCGGAGACTTTCCGGATGAACTAAATTGTCTTAAAGGACTTTCAAATTTATAAGAGAGTCTTGATTTAAAAAATAAATAAATAAATACATATATGTGTGTTTTTGTGATGTATTCAAAGACATTTTAGACCAACATGAGCCAAACTTCAATAACACTAAGGCCAACCCAAGATTGTCTTAAGATTTTCTTCGAATATTAGTAGATGAATAGCTTTTTCAAGCATATTTAGAGAGTTCTTAGACCAATCCTAAAATTTGTTTTAAACCAGTTAAAGAGTCTAAAACGATTTTGTTGAATAACCACATAATCCATGGAACAACAGGGGTGTTCTTCAATTGAATGTTGAATCTTTGGAAAGCAAAAATGTTCAACTATTTTTTCGTTCGTAACAGTTTTTTTTTTGTTCTCATCAATTTAGTTCTCGTTTTGTCTTTTACTCTTTTGATTTGGGACTATTTATGGCCAGTGCATTTACTGTTTCGGAATCGAAAATAAAAGCGCTTGTAATGATTTTGAGCTTTGCTCCTTTAAAAAAACCGTGCTACTTGACAAACCCTACGTAGAAACAGAAACACACACGCACGTATAACAAACACACTTCTCATCTCATACAAAAAAAACAAACAAACATGGAACAGCGCGATCTACTTAATCCCCAATGTCACAAACCGCAATTGTCTTCCCGCTGAACTTCCCTGCGAAGCCAGCGGAGGGCGTTACCGCATAGATGCAGTAGGAGAAGAATAAGTCATTTCAGAGTTCTTTCCTGCTGCATCAGTTTGCATCCAAGATCTTCCACACGGGAGGTGTTGTGAAGACATCACTTTTTCTTACTGGGCTTTTCTGAACGTTTGGCTTCCGCCTTACCGCCACGATCTGATCGCTCCACCCGGTCTTTGTCCCGTCCCCTGTCTTTTTCCTTCTCTTTTTCTGGCTTTTCCGCTTTCTCGGCTCTGTCCGATCGCTCGCCTCCGCGTTCTGAGCCGGCCTTGCTTCCGTCGCGCTGCGTCCCCTCGTCAGTGGATGAGGTAGTTGCTTGGAGCTGGCCCCACTTGGCCATCTCCTCATGTTCCGAGATGCTACTGCTAATGTTGCCCACCCACGTCTTCAGGTCCTCCTGACACCAAAAGAAAAACGAGAAATGAGACATCAGTTTCCATTAAGTGCCGCTGTTGTGTTAAAGAAAAGACAAATCTCACCTCGTCTTTTGCGTGGAACAAGAACTCGCTGCCGTCTTTTGTCCTGTTAGGATAGTAGACAACCAAGTGTTATTCAGAAAAGTTATTTGACTTTTTGGATTAAAGGATTTTGTAGATTAAATATACTGGAGACTTTTTAGACAGACTGACTTTAGTCTTCAGAAGACCCAACTGGTCTCAAATGGAGTCTTTGGACAGAAATAATTTAGGAACTTTTATAAACCAACTAAAGAATCCCCAGTGACTTAAAAACCAACTGAAGAGTCTTCAAAGGCTTTTTTTGGCAAACTGAAATCATGAATCATAAATGTTTTTTTCGTCATTTAGAATCATGGAGCAAAGGGAGAGTTGACAGATGATCTTCAAAGACAGTTTAAATTTTACAGTTAATCGAGTTGTTGTTCTTAATACATTAAATGTACAGTAGCTCCAAATACTGTAAGTGCTGACTCTAAAAGGTCTGAAAGAACATTTTTATTCAATTTTTAAATCACGGTCTTTATGGAGAGTTTTAGATCAGTGGTTCTTAACCTTGCTAAAGGTAGTGAACTCCATGGGTTTCACACATGCATTAACGGAACCCTTTTTTCAAATTCAAAATCAATTTATCTAAGCGAGCAAGCTAAAACCCAAGCGAATTCCCATTCAAATTTGTTCTCATGTAGACAGTATGTTTTTAAACAGGCAAAAATGTATGTTTTTATCTTTATGCCAAAAGCATCACTAGACCACTAAACGAGTAAAAGAGTGGCCCAATGTGCATATCTTAGAATTTTTCATTCAAATTTGGAGGAATAGGGTTTAAAATAAACATGAACCTTCTCACAAATCCAATAAACAGTGAACTTACAACAAATAATTTTGCCTTTTGATTTGCTTTTCACATTGGAAAAGGAAATTAACCTCAATTCATTTCACAGTTTCTATTTTTATTTTCATGTCGACATTCTCATTCTATTACATCCTTGCCTCACATACTATTTTCATGGCGTAAAATGTGACGCAAGTGTTTTTTTTATGTTAACGCAGCGCACGTTACCCGTAGTCTGTTGTACTTCCTCATACCAAGTGAGAGTCAACCTTCCACTGAGCAAACCTGTTTCTCCTCCCATCAGATTGAGGACTCGCACTTGAAAGAATTGGAATAAAGCCTATAAATTGGGGACTAACCAGTCCGAAACCTGGTCTAAAACGTCACTTTGCCTAGATTGAGTCAGCATCCGAAAATAGGGACCTGCGTGTCATAACCTTCACTGAACCCCTTAGACCAGGGTTCACTAAATCCGGACATCGGTGCCGCTTTTCCTGTTGTGTTTTCCACGTCTCTCTCCCCTAACACACCTGAATCAAATGATTATGTCATCAGGAACTACTCCAGAAGCCTGATAATGATCCTGATTATTTTGATTCAGGTGTGTTGGAGGAGGGAGACATGGAAAACACGACAGGAAAAGTGAACCCTGCCTTAGACTGACTAACCGAACCCCTGGGATTCAAGAACCACTGGTTTAGACCAACTACAGAGTCTAAAGACAATCTTCAGATCATAAGAAGATAGTCTTTGGAGACTTTTTGACTGATGGTTGAATCTTTAAATTATTAGACCAAGACTCTTCAGATACTCTCTGAGCCATCTATAAAGTCCTTAGAGACTTTTTGAATAATAAACTGACGACCCTTTAGACTTGTCTAAAAGGTCCAAAAGTCTGCTGAAGTTTACGACTGGCGGGTTTTTAGTGGCAAGAAACAGTTAAGGGTTACAATTTAGCGTGGAGACGAGTGTGCGCTCGTACTTAAGCGTGAAGACATTCTTCTTCTTCTTGTATCCGTTGGTGACATCACAGTGGCAGTGTGCAAGGTTTAGCATAGGCTCATTGTTGTACGCCGTGGCTGTGTTTTTAGCATCCTTGTAGAAGCCCAGCTCGCCTTTGTTCAGCACGCAGTACAGGTTCACCCAAGACCTGCTAAGATGGGTAGGTGGAGGGGGAGAAGAGATGGAAGGGGGTGGAGATGTGAAGAGTTAGGTGTTGGTGCAGAATAGCTGCTGCTAAGTTAACACCTCACTCACCTGAGCTTACAGGTAGGTGGGCGAGAAGGGCCAACACCAACAAGGGAGGAGAAAACACACTGCAGAACAACACAAGACGGACGCCAAACGGGGAAAGGGGACGTGCAGGGTGGAGGGAGGCTACATACAGCTCGGGGTAAAGCTAGGGATATCTTAAATAGGACTTACCTTAAATGTGATGGGGGTGCAGCAGCCAGCAGCAGCGAGGATGGAAACAAACAGTATGAAAGTTCGGTTAAAGGAAAGTTGATTAGGAGAATAGTCGTAAGAGAATTTTTAAACCAACATGCACAGGGGACATACTGTTTGCACAGACTACACACACTTAATCGTACTGTAATCAAACGAGCCCATTTGACTGACAAGTGAAGGTTGAGCTGGACTGATTTTCAGTGCATTGTCGTCAGTGTTGTTAATCTTACTTCAAAAAAGTAATTAGTTACAGTTACAAATTACTTCTCCCAAAAAGTAATTGAGTTAGTAACTCAGTAACTTCAATGTAAGTGCGAGTAGTTAGTTACTCGGCAAAGTAACTGATGTTACTTTTCAAGTTCTACACGTTATTACATGATCCATTCAATAACATTTTTCACATCAAATATTTTTATATTAACGGATTCAATTGACCGGCCTTTTTTACCTCCTCCCCCAAAAAACATAGGTCACACTTTTCACATTTTTTAAAATTTCACCTATATAAGAGGGTAAGGATATACAAACTTTTTTCAAATTTTGTGAGGAAAAAAAGCCTTTTTGTTTTTCCTGTTGTACTGACCCCGTATCGAACACGTAGGTGCGTACTTAACTGTGATTTGTGTGGACAGTCACACCCCTAATTTACGTATATATTGTAGATATATTTTTCAATATGCAGGTGGGGCTCAGAATCTCTTCCCTCTCCTATCTTTGCTCTAGTTGTTTTGATTTAAAAAAAAAAAAAAAAAATCACACAAGGTTTATGGATATGTCATTCAAGAAAAGTTAAGGGCAAATACTGTAACTACAGGTCCTTCTCAAAAAATAAGCATATTGTGATAAAGTTCATTATTTTCTGTAATGTACTGATAAACATTAGACTTTCATATATTTTAGATTCATTACACACAACTGAAGTTAGTTAACTGAAGCCTTTTATTGTTTTAATATTGAGGATTTTGGCAAAAAAGTCAAGAAAAACCAAAAATCCCTAACTCAAAAATTTTGCATATCATGAAAAGCTACTCTAAAGAAGCTACTAACCTAATCATCTGAACCAACAAATTAACTCAAAACACCTGCGAAAGATTCCTGAGGCTTTTAAAAACTCCCAGCCTGATTCATTACTCAAAACCGCAATCATGGGTAAGACTGCCGACCTGACTGCTGTCCAGAAGGCCATCGTTGACACCCTCAAGCAAGAGGCTAAGACACAGAAAGAAATTTCTGAGCAAATAGGCTGTTCCCAGAGTGCTGTATCAAGGCATCTCAGTGGGAAGTATGTGTGAAGGAAAAAGTGTGGCAGGAAACGCTGCACAACCAGAAGAAGTGACCGCACCCTAATAAAGATTGTGGAGAAGGGCCGATTCCAGACCTTGGGGGACCTGCAGAAACAGTGGACTGAGTCTGGAGTAGAAACATCCAGAACCACCGTGCACAGGTGTGTGCTGGAAATAGGATACAAGTGCCGCATTTCCCAGGTCAAGCCTCTTTTGAACCTGAAACAGCCGCAGAAGCGCCTGACCTGGGTTACAGAGAAGCAGCACTGGACTGTTGCTCAGTGGTCCAAAGTACTTTTTTCAGATAAAAGCAAATTTTGCATGTCATTCGGAAATCCAGGTGCCAGAGTTTGGAGGAAGACTTGGGAGAAGGAAATGCCAAAATGCCTGAAGTCCAGTGTCAAATACGCACAGTCAGTGATGGTCTGGGGTGGCATGTCAGCTGCTGGTGTTGGTCTACTGTGTTTTATCAGGGGCAGGGTCAATGCAGCTAGCTATCAGAAGATTTTGGAGCACTACATGCTTCCATCTGCTGAAAAGCTTTATGGAGATGAAGATTTCATTTTTCAGCACGACATGGTACCTGCTCACAGTGCTAAAACCACTGGTAAATGGTTTACTGACCATGGCATTACTGTGCTCAATTGGCCCGCCAACTCTCCTGAACTGAACCCCATAGAGAATCTGTGGGATATTGTGAAGAGGAAGTTGAGAGACACCAGACCCAACACTGTGGAGGAGCTTAAGGCCGCTATCGAAGCATCCTGGGCCTCCATACCACCTTAGCAGTGCCACAGGCTGATTGCTTCCATGCCACGCCGCATTGAAGCAGTCATTTCTGCAAAAGGATTCCTGACCAAATATTGAGTGCATAGCTGATATAATTAATTGAAGGTTGACATTTTTTTGTATTAAAAAACTTTTTTTTTTGTATTGGTCGGATGAAATATGCTAATTTTTTTTAGATTTTTTGTTTTTCTTGACTTTTTTTTGCCAAAATCATCAATATTAAAACAATAAAATGCTTGAACTACTTCAGTTGTGTGTAGTGAATCTAAAATATATGAAAGTCTCATGTTAGTCAGTACATTACAGAAAATAATTAACTTTATCACAATATGCAAATTTTTTGAGAAGGACCTATATTTTTGGTCGTAAAAAACAAAAACAAATTTTTGTAGCAACTACAAGGACAACACGCACTTAGTGGTGATAATGCATACGAAACAGGAAAGCAGTACAGTATGTTCAATTAACATCTAAACGCCACAAACTGTCGCCCGCAGCGCTAAATGCTAATGCTGTCGACAATGTTAGCGTGCCACCTAGCATTGGGTTTGCAACTGCATCACAACCCCCTTCCCCCCTCCCGGTCTGCTCTCTCTATGTCTCTCAGACATCTCGCGTGTGATTCAACCAAACTGTAGTAACGCGCACCTTCACATCCTCAGTGTGATCGGTAACGGCGTTGCAAAGATGGGAAAAGTAATTAATTATCACTACTGACAAAAATAATGCCATTATACTCTAACGCCGTTATTAACAACACTGATTGTAGTTGGCACACCCGCAAAATCTGACAGCTTGAAAGATGTCGCCTATTTTTCGGAATTGGCCGATCTTATGGTGGTGGTGACCGTCACTTTGCTCACTTTTTGTTCCGCCCCCATCCGGGGATCGAACCGGCGCCGTCAGCATGGCAGTCAAGCATGCAGATCGACGAGCTGAAGGGTCTTTTGAAGTAATCGGGAACATCTGATGCCTGTGTACGTTATATATATTTTATGCATTTAAATCTGGCAGGATGTGGTGTGTGAAAAAAAACAATTTTTATTTTACAAGGCCTTTAAATACTTTTTAGGCCAAAAGAAGAGTCTTTACAGATTGTTTGTAGCAGAGCCTAAAGTGACCTGAAAAGTCTTTACGAATAAGATCCTTCAGACACATTGTCGGCTTAGTAAAGAAGTTTTAGGGACTTTTTTGACCAATTTAAGAATCTTCAGAGACTTTCTGGAACCAACACCAGTTTTAATTACTTTTTTGTCGAACTGGTGAAGCTTAAGCAACTTTCTTTGGATAACAGGCAAAACTACTTTGATACATGGAGTCGAGGAAAGACAGGGTGTAATTTTTAGAAAAAAAAAAAAAGATGAAAAGAAACCAGCTCGTTCCAGCCATCGCATTCATCTTAGAGAAACATTTTGGATTAAATGACTCAACTGAAGATAGACCTACTGTGGCGGGAAACAATGGAAACATTCTTAAGTTCTGAGTAAGGACACCGGATGAACACCAGAAATATCCTGCTAGACATCAGGACCCAGAAGACCCACCTGTTAGTGCTCTTCTTCAGGCTCTCGATGTCCAGCTTGCGGAAGAGGAAGCCCTCGTGGTGTGCGCTGTGTGTGGGTGGCTGGGGGGCCGCTGGGCCGCTTTGTGCCGGTGCCGAGCGGGATCGCCGCGTGGTCTCTCCTGATTCTTTGGGTCTCGGCCTACGCCGCGGTTTGGGTCTGTCACGGGCTCGAGGCCTGTCGGGACGGGAAGACTTCTCTGGTAGGCCGTTCGGCAGGCGGGGAACCTCACCTCGGGCCTGGAGAGAGCAAAACAGGTAAGAAAAAATGTAATAATAATAATAATACTCTGTAGCTGTCTTACTTTAAAATAATTCACTTATTCCCTACTCCCATAACAATCATTTGGGTAATACCATAATTGGCTAAATTGTTTTTTTTTTTAAATCGTTTTTAGAAAACAAGAAAATACAAAGAATTTGACCAACTGTATACGTTGCCTGGCTCTGTCAGACTATTCACCCTGTATTTTTCAAACACTGAGAGTATAGTCTGGGAACCAGCCCATTAACGGCCTCTCGAGCAGGTACAAAATCAATCGACAAATCAGATTCGTTTATTTGCGTGACGTGTTCTTAACGAGCAACGTCACTCTTGCGCGTCGAAAGTCGTCTCCACAACAACACAGATGGTGACCGGGAGAGCCGAGAATATGTTCCAATCCACGGTAAAATCAGTTTTAAATTACCAAAAACGCATCGACACGAGTCATTGACAGACAACAGACTGTCACGCGCTAGCCATGTTGAATAAACTCCGCTCTCTTCGTATGTTTACTTCTGCGCGCAAGTCCCTCGTCCTTCCCTCGTCATTTTACTAACGTCACATCTGCCCGTCGCTGATTGGTCCACTCCGCTGTCTGTTTGCTGTGGTTTGCTCCGCCCTGGAAATTGTATCCGCGTGAATGGTGGCCAGACTCAATAGCTGGAACAGCGGTGAGTCTGGTGTAGCAGGCAACTGTATACGTAGTGGTTACTGTGTTATAGATGACAAAAAATGCACACAGATCAAGAATAAGCTAAATTTTATCAGTCAGTTTTATTGATATAGTGGTGGGCAAGTTAAGAATGACTCAAGCAACTTATGGCTACTGGGAATTTTATTCATGCATTACTCAAACAATAGTTTTGGGACACAGCCCGAACATCGTCATCAGTAATTATAGCCTAGACTGTGCGTCCCGGGCTGTTGGGGGACGGGTATCGATAGGCATTTGCTTTTTCCCGTTTTCCTTTGTCTGTCATCGTCTTTTTTTTTTCGGGCAAATTATTCCTTAGTCTGTTTCAATGTTTCTCCTTTCTGGCCAAAATATCCCACACTCTGAAACTGTCAATGATTCTGATGATGATGACAATGACAATAAATTCATTAATTAATTCATTCATTCATTCAATCAACGCCAGCTGGTCGATCTTTGGCATTAAATGCTAAGCAAATAAATTACATGAATAAGTGTGTTGAAAAAAAGCACACTTTGGTTTACCTGTGTTACTCTGCCTGTGCTTACGTTATTTTTGCTCTAGAACTCATGAATTTGTCTTCAGCTGTAAATCAAAGAACACCACAAAAATGGAAAAGCATGTTTCTGCTTCTGTGCAATGCATAACTGTACCTGCACTGTCTATATGGCTTTTCTTGTGACCATTGGTTGGTCATGAGTCATGGCTTTAGAAGATTCATCATGGGCTACATGAACACATTGGCTGACACAGAAAGTGATAGACGTCTGATCCATTTGGATTGGCCAGCCCCTCCCTGTCCAAATGGATCAAACGTCTATTGCGGTCAACAGCACTTAAAACGTCATCATTCATTGCCAGATCTCCTTGTTATACGGATTGGACGTTTATCGCAGCCAACGAGTGAATGGCTGAATCCACTTCAGCTAATGACTACACATTTAAAAAGCACGAAAATTCACTAATAAGCAGAGTTGTTAATATTAATTTAAAAAAGTAATTAGTTACAGTTACAAATTACTTCTCCCAAAAAGTAATTGCGTTAGTAACTCACTTACCTCATTGTAAGAGTAAGTAGTTACTCAACAAAGTAGCTGACGTTACTTTTCATGTTTTACACGTTATTACATGTCACATTCTATAAAGTCTTTCACATTAACATTCTATAACATTTTTCACATCAAATATGTTTATATACGAATACTACCGGGTTACTGCAATTCCTTCTAAGTGGTGAGACGGCTAACACATGCGCTCATCAGTTAAAAGCGGCGAGTATTTACTATTTCTGTTTTTATTGAGGCTTTTATTACCTTTTCATTGCCTAAAAATACTTTTTGCATGTGTTTCCCTCTCATACTTTTAAGCATTGTGTTTTTTTGTGGTAGATTTAAAGCAGATTGTTGATTTGTTGATCACATTAGCCAAGTAGCATACCTAAACCATGCTTATTTGATATTACTATGTTTAAGTATTTTCTCAAGGCATCTTTAGTATGTTCTGTCTGTATGCATCTAAACAAAACAAGCTGAAAGCGCACGGTAGTACTACAAATTCACCTCTTGTAGGACGTTTCGCCTGTGTAGCCCATTTTGGCAGAACACCGTTTTTTTCCTCCTCCTCTCGTCTCATCCAGTCTTTGCTGTTCATTTTGCTTTTGCTGCTCGTTTTGTGAAATATCGACAGTGCTGTCATGCTCATTAATGTTCCTCTCAGGTTCAAATTGAAAGGGTTGAACAAATGACATGTTCATGTCAGTAGTCATAATCTGGAAGCCCTGCAGCGTAACTATGTGACATCACCGCTCTGCTACGTCAACAACAATGGCGACCTACTAGTTAAACTAATCTTGCAAATTGTATAAAAACAAAAATATCAAGAGGGGTTTCAGTATCAAATTATAACGTTTATCTTTTAAGAACAACAAGTCTTTCTATCCGTGGATCCCTTTAGATTGACGCTCACCACGCTAAATGCTAATGCTAACAGGATCGGGAATGCTATACTAATGCTCTGAGCCATCTCGCTGCGGGTTTGCAACGGCGTCACCACAAGGAGTGTGACAAAATATCAAAATGGTGATATATCGTGATACTTTGTATCCCAAAAGGTTATCGATATGCTCCTGCCAAGAATTGAGATATCGTTTTAAAAAGGTGTCAATGTCTAAAAAAATATATAAAAATGAAGCAACAAGTTGCTACCAAAATCTACCACCATAATAGTGTCTCAGTTAACTCTAAGGCTGCATTGACGGTGCTCGATGCCCAATCCATTTAGACTGGGAACGTTCGTTCATTCAAACCAGAAAATTCACAATCATTCTATCAGATTTTCAGGGCATTTACAGGTCACTTGCTGCTCATTTTAGAGATTTTACAGGTCATTTTCTGTTGAGTTTGAATCACTGCCTATTTATTTGGGTGATTCCCAGGTCACTTCCTGTTCTGTAACTCAAAATAAACTGTTAAAGACCCATAAAATATCCCCAAATCAACAGGAAGTTGTTAGAACCCACTGCAGGTCTGTATGCCTTTTCCTTTTTTTTCCCCTCCCAGTCATCAACACTAATTCCACACACCTGTCCTGCACACCTGGTCATTACCTCAGCCTCCCTACATAAACATCCACAGCCATTGCGAGTTTGTTAGCCCTCACTGCAACTTACGAGCGTTTGTAGTTGCCTTGTCTTGCCGGATTTTTGATACACTTTTTGTCCTTGTGGATTTTTGCCTCTAGCCTGCTCCTCGTCTGTGCCTCTGCCTTTGATATACTTTTTGACCTTGTGGATTTTTGCCTCTAGCCTGCTCCTCGTCTGTGCCTCTGCCTTTTCTCTGTGACCTGAACCCTGCTACAGGACCGGATCTAGACGCATCCTGCCTGGACCTTCGCCTTGCCCGTCCCCCCCCTGCTCGAACAGCCTTCCGCGCCTCTCCAAGGGCCAAGACTTCTTCCTCTCAGAACCATTGTTAATAAATGTGCTCTGAGCTCTGCATTATTGGGTCCGTTTGTTCTCTGAGCCGTGTCAGAAGTAACTGAAAATCAACAGGTAAATGACCTTAAATGGCCCAAAAATACCTCATTGGCTGCCACTACCGGCCATAGACGTTCAAGCCGTTTGAAGTGGGAGGGATGGCAGCGAATGAACGAAAGTTCATCCGCTGCCACCCTCCCAGTTCAAATGGATTGGACGTCTACTAGTGATAAACTTATTCCAATTGACAGCAGAAGCTTGGTTTTCTGTTTATTAGTAGTTTGCAGAATATTGAATGATAATCGTTGTCTCGCCATATCGTAAGATCATCGTTATCGTGAACTTTGTATCGCAAATTGTAACGGTAACGGCGTTGCAAAGATGTGAAAAGTCATTAGATTACTCACTACTGAAAAAAAATAACTTCGTTAGTAACGCCGTTATACTCTAACGCCGTTATTAACAACACTGTTAATAAGGCCTTCTATCATGGGTAAGGATTGATTTTAAACTTCAGTAATTTTAATGAAAACGCTGTATTTGAAGGAACTCTAAATTTCCAACCTGTGCTGCTTCTCTCTCCTGAAGCTGCTCCACTATGTCTGCCATAGTAGTTCTTCTCTCCCTGCAGAAAGGAAAGCACAATAAGCAAACCTGAACCATAAATATCCACAGAGCAAATGACTTTAGAGTAGGGGTGCACGATATCCATTTTTTGATACAGATATCGATAACTACCTGCTCTTCAAGGCCGATACCGATACGATAACCGATAATATATATATAATTTTTCACTGTATATTCACCTGAGTTTTTGAACACCTGTAGGTCAAAAATACTAGTGGTTGATTAAGCATAGATTTGTCTTTGACCGAACTAGAATTTTCATGATGACATGAACATTATTATAATGAACAAAACAAAGACAAGAACAGTTTTGACTTTAAAAAAGTGCCCATATTAATTTTTTCAAATAAATATAATTTGAGTCAATCACAATCAATCAGTCAATATCATTGACGATGTGTTCCCCTGCACAATGAGCACTGATCTAAAACAAACATAAACCCAACAAGTATTGTGCTATATCAGCAGATAAAACATTTGGTGCAACAGTAGAGGAGACTTTTGTCGTCTTGGTCCATGAAACAACTTTCTTAACCTGGCAATTATAGAACAGCAAGCCTATCAATAACCAAAAGGCCTCTGAAGAACTTGTAAACATAACACTGTAAAATGCAAAAATTTGCTAATTGCCATCGTAAGTTTTATAACTCATTGAAGGAAAAATACGGCAAAACAGGAGTGGAAAGAAACGCACACATTCCAATCCGACACGGTGCCAAAAATATTATTAATGGGCCCTATAATAAATTGTTATCGGATTTATTGGGATGACGTCATAATTCCTATTATCGGACCGATAATTATCGTGCACCTCTACTTTAGAGACACATTATCTCAATTAAAACTTAAGGCAAACATTTTACCCTCCTGCTGAGCGTCTGTCCGAATGCTCCTTCCCGGTGTCGTGCTCGCTGGATTCCTGCCTCTCCAGCCGATGCCGGTCTCGCTCCCTCTTGCGACCCTCGTGGCTTCCGTGTCCCTCCTGCTCGCTGGACGTCTGCCTCTCCAGAGTCCGTCGCTCCCGTCGCTCGGCGTGTTCCCGCCACACCTCCTGAGGAAGCTCGTTCTTGCGGGCCTGGATGAGCTGTTCGCCGGAAAGCGGATGCTCCAGCCGCACTGCGTGAGTCTGGACCTGCGGCTCGGGGTTAGTCCGGGAGGGTCGGGGCCCCCCATGGAGGCGGTCTCGGTTAGGCTCCTGGAGGACCACCTCGGCCATCACGGCCACCTCGGCTCGCTCTGTTGCCATCTCCCTGCCTCTTTCTCGGGCCTTCTCCAGCCGACTGGCTACCAGAAGTGGCGTCACAGCGTCGTCTAGGTGTTTGATTTTGGGTTGGCGTAGGTACGGCGATGGCTTGGCATCCACCTCCACCTGAACAAAAGTAATCAGAGTTAACTAAAACCAGGATAATTATGAAATAAGCTTTTTTATCAAATGAAATGATAGTAAAAACTATAGATTACTGTAAAAGAAACAAACAAAAACTTAAACAGCATTGTTCGGCTACAAAATGTATCCATACATTCATTAACCTGTCCAAACTAAGCATTTATAAAAACTTAAACAAAAAAACAACCACATTATGTGCCTGAATCTTTCTGAATTTCAAAAGGTCAAACATAATTGAAAAGTAGTAAACAATCTTAACCTTGGGCTGAAGGTGACCTGTCTTCCCGCTACTTTCTCGCACTTGATTAGCCGAGACCAACATGGCGGCTGTCGCCACAGACAAGATGGACGAACGGGCGGGATGGGCAGCATGAACGGGATGTCGAACTGCCGAGGGTGATGGCGTGGGCGTGGCGGGCGAAGGAGAGGGCGGCGTGCTGGCCTCGTTCCGCTCATAGATGGTCTGTCTCATGACGGGTGAGAGGGGGAGGCGGGGGAGAGTGGAAGGGGGAGCCGGCGAAGCATCCTGAGGATCTAGGAAGACTTTACGGCCAAGCAGAGGAGTGGCCGGCTGTTTGCTTTGCTCAGCTTTCAGTTTTTCCACCTGCAGAAACAGTACAAACATCTCAAAATCTACTACGAACATAAGTGGAGTGCTTAGGATTGAAACCAGCAATTCGAAGTCTTAGTCTGAAACCCTACAAGGAAATCCTAACCAGAGTCTCATAAACTATGTTTTAACCCTATCTTGAAACCCTAACGCTGACAAGAAACCCTACTTTAAAAATTGCACCCTTCCTTCAAATCCATATTTGAAATCCTTACTTCATTTTTGAGCCCAAACATTTAAATGAATCGGTAACCAAGCCTGAACTGTATAAAATTGTATCCCCTGGGCGGAGCCATATGGAGGTAGATTTGTGTCTTTATTATTCAATCCAAAAAAAAAAAAAAAGTTGCTTAAAAAAAAAAAAAAAAAAAAAAGTTGATTCAATCAAAATATATATTTTCAGTCAAAAAAATTCTCTTCAATCAAAAAAAAAAAAAAATGTGTTTGAATGCAAAAATAAATTTGAAACTCAAAAAAATGCATGTGAAAGATATTTTTCTTTGATTGTATTTTTTTTTGATTGAAGCAACTTTTTTGATTGAAGTAATATTGATTTGTGTTTGGGCCACATTTTGGCTAGGACGTTTTTGTCTTTATTATTCAATCAATCAAAAAAGAAAAATTTCAATCATAAAAAAAAAAAAAAAAAAACGTTTTAGAATGCGAACAAAATATTTGAGATTGAAAAATTAACTGAACACTTAATTTTTCATTGAAAAAGTTTTATTTGATTGAAACAATCCTTTTTATGTTTGGGCCATAATATGGGTAGGACATTTGTGTCTAAGTCATTCAATCTCCAAAAAATATTCTTAATCAAAGAAAAAAATCATTCAAAAAATAAAATTGCCCTCTCTTTTTTTTTAATGAAAATTATATGCAAAGCAAATGACCATTTAAGGTGCTAGTCACATGAACTGTTTGAAAAATAATTTTGTCCCATTATAAAAATATATTTTTTTGTTCATTTCATTCATTTTTGTTGCAGTTTTATTGCTTTATAGCTTTTATATATATAGGAAAGTCAATTTCATGCACTAACATTTTTCGGCCACCAGGGGGGCCTGGCCCCCTCTTAAAATCCACTTATGCTAAAATGTCCTGGTAGTGAATCCCAAATAACACATTTTCGTCAATGTTTGAATTTGCCGTATTGGCCCGAATTTAAGACGGCCTTGATTATAAGACGACCCCCTCTTTTTCAAGACTCAAGTTTGAAAAAAGACTTTTTGAACACCAGATTAATTTTTATACATAAAATAATTCTGATACATCTGAAACAAATGATTATAACAATATATTTGAGAGAAAAAGCATGTTATTTTGCCTCATTCAAATATTAATATCTGAACATTTAAATATGTAAACTAAAGTGCAATCACATTCGTAAATGAATGGCTTCTGGTTTTTGAAATGTAAATAAACCAATCTTTTGTGATAAAACAACAAAATTGCAATAACTGCATTAACCATCAAAGTGAAGTCTAACTGTAACTATAGTCTTGAAACAAATCTGAATAAGGAAAAAATATGCAATAAAATATAGCAAACTGGTTAAACTAGTAGCTGAGATCTGTCATAACAGAACATCGCTTCAATGATATCTGGTGTCATCTAGCGTCGTGAATGGGTATAATGTCTGGACCGCGAATATAAAACGAGCCCCTCTTTTTTAATCTTATTTCAATGCAAAAAAAAAACACTGTCTTATATTCGGGCCAATACAGTAAATACCAGCCGTTGCTTGTCTTCCACTTGGAAGAAGTAAGCCCAACCAAATCGGTACCGTGGTAAGGCGTCTGAGCGAGCTGAATCGTTCTTCCCAGGTGGCAGCAGCTTTGCGGAAGGCCTCGTGTCTCCGAATGAGTTGCTCCACCTCGTCCACGCTGCCTCCCAGCTCCTTGCTGCTGACCAGAGGCTCCTGCGCTGCCAACCATGCCTCTGCCACTACAGCTTCCTGAGCGAATTGGTGCACTTCTAGCACTGAACAGACCACATTAGAAATTGTACCACCTGGGACACCGTTATATAATGCGCTTAATGTACAGTGCGATTATGAACACACATGTGTCATTATGAAGAAGCTGTACTTTATACTCTGTGTGTGAATGTGTGCATGAGTGTGCTTACATTGCTGCAACTCCTCCCAGTGCTTGTCCCACTTCTCAGAAAGCTCGTGTTGCTTAGCGACCACCTGGTCCAGTTTTTCCTTGATCTGCACTCAAAAATCATCAGTCTTATCATCATTGTTATCTTCCCAACAGTCATCCTCATAGTAATGTGAGATTTTGTGCTCAGGATAGTAGAAGGTTTACACTGTCACACTATCAACCTTGTGCTGGAGCTAGGAGTCTAATCAAAAACCAACATGCAAAACATGCTGAGGTCCTGATTTCAATTTGAGTTTGTTAGTTATGAAACACTATTGTGTACTACATTTAGTAGAGCGAGTACTGAATTGTGACCTGGTGAGCGGCAGGGTTTCTTGCCGCCAGCAGCATCTTTCCCATGTCGATACATTCCACCACATTCTGACTGCGAGCATCCACTTCGTTCCTTAGACTCTGATGATAGTTCATCAAAACTTCCACTGACGATACGTCCCTGAACACACAGTGTGACACATCAACGTGGGACACAAATCTTGGCTGAATCTCCAAACCTTGCTTAAAAGCCTAACACTGACTTTAAAAACCATAAGACTGAATTGAAACCCTAGTTTGAAAATCAAAGGAATTCAACCTAAATGTTAAACCCTAGCCAGGCGTCAGTTTGAAGTCCTATTTCTTAATGATAGCCCTGTAGTTTGACATTTTTAAACCTTAATATACAACAAACATTTGATACTTTAAGTCAAGTTTTGCAAGTCAATTTCAGGCATGAAACACAAACTTGAAGCAATACCGTAATTTTCGGATGATAGGCCGTTACTTTTTTCCCCTCATTTTGAATCTTGCAGCTTATTTGTTAATTTATTTGGGTTAATGGGTACCATTTTATTTGACAGCAGCGTCATAAGACCGTCATAATTATGACACTATGATGGGCATTAATGAATGCTTATGACAGATGTTATTAAGTGTCATCCGGCAAATTATTTATGCCCAGCTCGGATGTTTTACATTCATTCAAAAGTGACATCATTTGCCTTTATGACACTAAATGATATCCGTCATAGGCATTCATTAATGCCCATAGCAGTGCCATTTTATAAATATGATGGTCTTATGACAGTCTTATGTCAAATAAAGTGTTATCAAATACCATAACTAGCAATTAATGAAACAACTGGAACAGTAACTGAAGAATTAGCACAGAACATTAATTTTGATTGTTATTTACATTGCGCCGCAATGCATGCTAGGAGGCATGTTGGACGACAACATTTTCGACAGTAGATGGCAGCAGAGGTTGACTGTCTCCCCCAAGGGAGCATTGATGGCCAAATGAAGCTTCTTGAAGCAATGAAGGTTCATTCATCATGGTGGTTCATTTGGTCTTATGGCAGTCTTATGATGCCGATGTCAAATAAGGTGTTACTGGTTAATATCTTTTGGTGCTAATATCCCATAATACAGTGAGGATAGCTGTGGCTTATAGTCCAGTGCAGTTTAACTATGAACAAATGCCGTTTTCGTGTCAAATTTGGTGGGTGGCGGCTTATAGTCAGGTGTACCTTATAGTCCAAAAATTACAGTACTTTTAAATGCCAAACTTGTCTTGCAACACTAATTTGCCATCCTATTCATAATTTGAAAGACTAATTTGAAACCCAACCTATTTGATGACACTGGCCGTTGCATGAAAACTTAATAAAGGATTAAAAACATGATTTAAAACCCCTAGCTTGTCCTATAATCCAGACTTGTAAAACAAATTTAAAACCCGCACCTAAGCAGTGGCTTAAAACTCTTAACTCTTTTTAAAAAGCCCACCTCAAGATTGAACCCCAAAATGAGTATTGAAATCCTAATTTTCACCCCCTTGGTACACTATCAATGCGAAGACAAAATTTATTAAAACATTGTATGATTTTTAGACCTTGGCTTCTCTCCCGTGTCGATCTGGCAGAGAATGGAATCCATCCACATGATCTGATCACGGGCCAATCCGAAGAACCTGAGCTTGTCCGTCTCTGTGGTGATCTGCAGTCGACAGTCCTCACAGTAGGTGAGCAGCTCTTTCCAGCACTGCACGACCTGATGTTCACTGCATGCAATGGCTTCAGCCTTATCGCCGGCATACACCGTCCTCAACTGGGCCGCACTCTCCTGAAGCTGGCGCACCTGATGGAATGTGATGTCTTTAGAACCGCAAGGAAGGAAGATCCCTAACCATTTACTGTTATAGATCGGGATGTTACAATCACATATTTTTGCATGTGAGTCCGGGTCACCGGATTTTGAGGATCTGCCGATTCCGGCACCACTGTCGAATAAATTGTTTCCAAATACCATAACTAGCAATTAATGAAACAACTGGGACAGAAACTGAAGAAATAATTATCACAGAACATGAATTTTGATTGTTATTTACATTTGTAGCGCTGCAATGCATGCTAGGAGGCATGTTGAGGACAATCGTGTTGACAGCAGGTGGCAGCAGAGGTTAACTGTCTCCCTCAAGGGAGCAGTGATGGCCAAATGAAATTTCTTGAAATAATGGAGCTTTTCAGCCAATTGGTTAAAAGCTTCATGGTGGTTAACTTGATCTTATGACAGTCTTATGATGCCGCTGTCAAATAAAGTGATACCGGTTAATATCTTTTGGTGTAAATATCCCATAATACAGTGAGGACAGCTGCGGCTTATACTCCAGTGCGGCTTATCTATGAACAAATGTGGTTTTTGTGTCTAATTTGGTGGGTCGTGGCTTATAGTCAGGTGCGCCTTAGTCTGAAAATTACAGTAGTATAAAGCGTACTGTGCATACAGTATTTATCTTTTCCTTTTTCAATATCCTTATACCTCTTGATTATTTTGTTGATAGAAGCCCTTAACTCAGTCCCTGCCATTCACAGATACAGTAAAGACATCAAATCCATTTCATCTGGCAAGGCTGACATTGAGTGATCACGTTTTTGTTGTTGTCCAAGTTCATTTATTTCCCTACATTTTCTTCACTTAAGTCTTTTTCCACCATTTCTCATAAAGATGCTGGCTCTAGCATGCCCCCTGCTACAAGGACAAATATAAACTGCATTATCTCGGAGGTTGGGGCAGATCGACTTGGGGCACCTGCGTGAGGCTCTCGGGGACGTTTGTCCTGGCCGGCCAGCTTTTAATTACTCTTTGCTTAATAATGTATATCTCTAAGGGGATAATTGCTTTCTTTTTGTTCCTGAACTGTGTGTCGTCATCTCCTGTTCGTTAAGAGAATAAAAGAATCTGTAAAAAGACAAAATTGACTTTTTTCTTCTTCAGACGCCAAAATGGATTGGACGTCCATTGCCAGCAATGGCAGGCAATGAGCTAATACTTAAAAAATAAAAATACACTTTAAAAATCCTATCATTGTTACCCGATTACGATCCTCTGAAAATGATGTGATCAGGCATGTTCTCCGATCACTTGATCGGATTGGGCAGATGCTGTACCTGCGTGACCAGCAGTTGGATATCCTGCTCGAAGCCACGCAGCAGCCTCTGCAGCGTACTGGTGTTGGCCGTGCTGGTCTGACGACTGCGCACTTCCGGTAACCTGCGGTGTTTATCTTCGATCTGAGACAAAACCTGTAAACATCGTATATGTTGCTTTCAAGGTTTAAGCCTTTGTCACTCCCTGAATAGAGTTTTCATGCGATGCCCTCAGTTGCGACTTCATAGGTTTCTTTGCAACAACATTGAGCAATGTAGTGACCTCACCTCTCGGCAATCAGCGAAGAACTTGTGCAGTTGATGTGAGGCGGCCAGCATCTGTGTCCGTGTCTCCATCAACTCCAGCAGTTCAGCCCACGATTCATTGACGCCGTCCTTCCACTCGGCGATGACGGCAGCCTCGGCGTGGCCGTAGTCGATCAGCTCGTCCACCATCTGGTTGACAGCCGTCACGCGTTCCTGGCCCGTGCTGCCCGTCTCTGACGCAAACTCTGTAAACTTCTCCTGAAGCAACTGGAAAAAGATATGAGATCTCCAGTCTAATAAATCTACCATTTATACAAGTGATGCAGCTGATGATAAATCCTTTGTGTCTAAACTCACGTTGACATGCTCAAAGTCCTGTCCCAGCTCGGGCGAGCTGGCCACCACCTCCCTCTGAGCGATCCATTGTTCCAGCTCGTCCACCTCACGATTGAGCTGGTAGAGCCAGTACTGCTGCTCCAGGCGACTCTTGCGTTCTTCCACCAGATCCTTCAGCGACACGTACAAACGGTCCATCTGCGACTGACGTTTGCTGATCTGCTCACTGTGCCCGAAACAGAATAGGTCACACAATCTTGTTTACATAAAAAGTGTACTGATTTTTCCTGACACTTCAGGTTTTCCAAAATGTCTCTTGAGACTTTAAGTTATCTAAAAAGTCTAAAGATTCAGAAACAACATTTATTGTTATTCTTTCTGTCTAAAATCATATTTAAAGGCTATTAGTTACAGTGATCACTCGTTTTTCGCAGTTAATGGGGACCAGAACCTGTGGCGATAAGTGAAAAACCGTGACGTAGCGCCCCCCCCATTTTTTTTGTGTGTGTGTGTGTTCAATGTATTTATTCAGATTTAGGATTTAAAAAATATACATATAAGACATATTTAATTAATAATAACTAAAAAAAAACTTCTTTGGACATATACAGCAGAGCATATAAGTATTTAGTCAACCACTAATTGTGCAAGTTCTTCCACTTGAAAATATTAGAGACGACTTTAATTGTCAACATGAGAACTCTACCATGAGAGACAGAATGTGAAACCCCCCCCAGAAAATCACATTTTCACACACATAAAGAATTTATTTGAAAATCATGGTAGAAAATAAGTATTTGGTGAATACCAAAAGTTCCTCTCAATACTTTGTTATGTACCCTTTGTTGGCAATAACGGATGCCAAACGTTTTCTGTAATTCTTCACAAGCTTTTCACACACTGTTGCTGGTATTTTGGCCCATTCCTCCATGCAGATCTCCTCTAGAGCAGTGATGTTTTCGGGCTGTCGTTGGGCAACACGGACTTTCAACTCCCTCCACAGATTTTCTATGGGGTTGAGATCTGGAGACTGGCTAGGCCACTCCAGGACCTTGACATGCTTCTTATGAAGCCACTCCTTTGTTGCCCTGGCTGTGTGTTTGGGATCATAGTCATGCTAAAAGACCCAGCCACGTCTCATCTTCAATGCCCTTGCTGATGGAAGGAGATTTTCACTCAAAATCTCTCGATACATGGCCCCATTCATTCTTTCCTTTACACAGATCAGTCGTCCTGGTCCCTTTGCAGAAAAACATCCCCAAAGCATGATGTTTCCACCCCCATGCTTCACAGTGGGTATGGTGTTCTTCGGATGCAATTCAGTATTCTTTCTCCTCCAAACACGAGAACCTGTGTTTCTACCAAAAAGTTCTATTTTGGTTTCATCTGACCATAACACATTCTCCCAGTCCTCTTCTGGATCATTCAAATGCTCTCTAGCGAACCGCAGACGGGCCTGGACGTGTACTTTCTTCAGCAGGGGGACACGTCTGGCAGCTCAGGATTTGAGCACCTGGCGGCGCATTGTGTTACTGATAGTAGCCTATGTTACTGTGTTCCCAGCTCTCTGTAGGTCATTCACTAGGTCCCCCCGTGTGGTTCTGAGATTTTTACTCACTGTTCTTGTTATCTTGCATGGACCCCCAGACCAAGGGAGATTATCAGTGGTCTTGTATGTCTTCCATTTTCTAATATTTGCTCCCACAGTTGATTTCTTTACACCAAGCGTTTTACCTATTGCAGATTCAGTCTTCCCAGCCTGGTGCAGGTCTACAGTTTTGTCTCTGGTGTCCTTTGACAGCTCTTTGGTCTTGGTCATAGTGGCGTTTGGAGTGTGACTGACTGAGATTGCGGACAGGTGTCTTTTATACCAATAATGAGTTAAACCAGGTGCCATTAATACAGGTAACGAGTGGAGCCTCGTAAGACCTATTTGACCGTTAGACCTCTTTGACAGCCAGAAATCTTGCTTGTTTGTAGGTGACCAAATACTTATTTTCCACTCTAATTTCGAAATATATATTTTTTAAAAATCAAACAATGTGATTTTCAGTTTTCTTCCCACATTCTGTCTCTCATGGTTGAGGTTTGCCCATGTTGACAATTACAGGCCTCTCTAATCTTTTCACGTAGGAGAACTTGCACAATTGGTGGTTGACTAAATACTTATTTGCCCCACTGTATATGTGTGTATGTATGCATGTATATCTAGTTTAATCAATGGTTTTTATCCACTTCAAATGAAATAATTATGATGTTTTAAACATGTTACTGTCCACCCGAATTATTTTCAATTAAACAACAATAAAGTACAAGTACACATTGGGTGAGTCCACTCAAATCCGCTCAAGTTGCTCACTTACACACAATGAGTTGCTTATGAACTGTGTAAGAAGTTAAACGATGATTGACACATGCGACGCTTTGAAGTTTCGGCTTCCAGGCAAGATCAAACCTTAACGTCTGTCAATCATCTTTAACATTAATAAGCAACTCCAGAGCACTGCCTGACCAAGAAAAAGAGCAGGAGGGAGAGTGAGACTACGCGATTGGATCGGGACAGCGTATATTTATTTATTTTTTTATTGGGGGGGGGCCTGCGATGGACTGATGACGTGAAGTTTGATGTGTCTCACATTGCCAAGAGTCTCAACATAATTTTCTGTTGGCCGATAAAGTCCCTATAAACTGCTTAGTTGGTCTAAAATGCCTTGTGTTGAATTGTGCTATATAAATAAATTAATAAAATGAATTGAAATATTCTCTACTTGGTCCATAAAATATTAAAAGAATCTCTTTTTTGTTTTGGAAGTCTCAAAAGACTTCATTGGTCCAAAAAGTCGATATAATCTAGAGTTGGTTCTGAAAAGCTTGTCTGAAAAGTCTCAAGAGGCGCTACCATAGTTCATTTCAGGTTCTGCAATGTCTTTTTAAAATCTAGAGTTGTTTTTAAAAGTTTCTGTTTCAAGGTTTCCAGTTGTTTCAAAACGTATAAAAAAGTCAAAGTAATTTAAGGTTTTAGTTTTTAATACGTGTGTGCATTTGCTAACCAGTCGGGGTGTCCTATTTCCAGAAGCTGGCGACACTGCTGAGACAGCAGGCCGATAGTTTCAGCGTAGTCTTCGATGGTCTGCTCCAGGACCAGGTGCTTCTTTAGCAACTGCAAGGTGCTCGGCTCGTCCTGGAAGAAAACCAAGGTGATAACAAAGGAAGAGTTTTAATGATATAACCTCTGATAAGGCTCATTATTGTACGATGATTGTGAGGTTGTACTGGTTGTACATAATTTCTTTTTAACCTTTCCTTTCTCCTCGTTCATCATGTTCAGCTCTTGTTCGCTGAGCCAGGCCTCCACCTCGGCCGTGTCAAAGTAGTACTGCTGCGCCTGATACATGGCGTCCAGCATCAGCTGCCGACGCTCCGTCTCCGCCCAGAGAAGCGCCCAAAGTTGGGACAGCTGCTCGTGGCCTGCTCGCACAGCGTTGGCTTCAGGGCTGCGGACTGAAGCAAAGATGGCAGCACGCTCCAAAACTTCCTCTACATGGCTGAGGTGGCCCTGAAGCTCCCTTTGCAGGGTCTGCAAGGAAAAAAACAGACGGACTAACTTTAGAGACACAAAGGCCACATTTGATTATAAAAAAGAGTCAGATGCGCCAGTTTTTTTTTTTTAAAAAGACATCACAAGAAAGTGTTTGTGTAAAATATGTAATAATAATAATATATTGGTATATTTTTGAATGGTATAATTTTATAGAATTTTTAAGTAGTATATTTTAACTGACCAATTCTTTAATACAAATATTTACAAATATTTTGGTTTTTGAGATAGTATATATTCAATAAACAAACAAAAAAGTAAATAAAATGCATGAAATAAAATAGAATGATTAATTTTCATTCATTTAAATCTTTATAGAAATATAAAATCACAATTCAGTTACCTATTCTGTTAAAACTGTGTTAAATGCATACTGTATTTAAGTGTTTTAACAAACAGCAACATCAAACTTAAAAAAGGACTCTGTTCAATGTAGACACTCCGGAGTAAAATTGGAGCAGGCAGCATTTGATTGGCATGCCATATATTTCCCACACCTGCATTAATGTTTTGAGACCCGAAACAGAGATTGCGATGGTCCCACCTGGTTCTTCTTCATGAGCTGCTGCACCGACTGCAGGGAGGATCCATGTTCCTGACTCATGGCCAGTGGGAGGCGCTCCTGCACCCACAACTACAACACAAAAACGACACATCAATCACAACCCATCCGTGTTTTATAGAGATACTAACTGATTCACAGTGTCATATAACATCTTTCCATCAAACTCATGTTATTCGCTTCTCTCCTGTGCTCCTTTTGCAGCACCTCGTGCTTAAAAAAGCACAATAGCTGTGTTTCAAAAAAGCTTTAAAAAGAAGTCCAGACACAGTGACATTAGCAATTAGTCCAACGGTATTCACAACAATACTCACCATCTCATCCTCCAGGTCTCGTCCCACTTGGTGCACCTCCTTGGAAGCAAGAAGCAGGCGTCTGCGTTCCTTGAGGGGTTCTATCAGGCGCACCATGCGAGCCTCAACTGCCGCCTGCTGCTCAGCCACGGTCTCTTTGGCTCGGGTCTGCTGCGGGACGGCGGCCGCCTGAGCCTGCAATTCACCAACCTCCTGGTACCACTCCTCCATTTGGCACTCCATGCTCTGAAGGCAGGCATCAGGAACAAAGACCAGATTGATATTTGTGCACCAACTTAACCCCGGTGCAATTTGATACCTGTATCCTGATATTGCCATACTCTGCGGTCTTGGACTTAACATATTATGGCTAATTTTATTGTGATGCCCGACTGGATGCTTTACTAATGATAAATGTAACTACTAACAAATGTTCTGTGATAAATAGGAGAACAACTTCAACTGAAGTAATGGAAAAAGTGCCACTATATTTGTTGTTCAAATGAAAAAAAGTGCATCCGTTTTTGGATCAAGTGCAAGTGCAAAGTGCCAATTAGGCACTTTTTCTGTCTTCAGTGTGTGTATAGGTACACATATCGGCAGATAGCGAACAAATCAAGTTCTAAAGAGAAGTCAGACGCTTGAATAAATTTGAATTGGCTTTACTGTGGTCATCTTTCTCCTGACAAGAGCACTGATGTTTTTTTGTCAAACTGAAAACAAAACATTGCGTCAATGATATGAAATAGTCACAAAATAAAGCAAAGTACAGTTCATACCACGTATCAATTACAATAGCAACTGGTAGTAGAGCTGGCAAGCAATGAAATAATGTAACCACATTTTACCACGAACGCAAACAAAACGAAATATACACATCTCCAATATACTACACAATGCACGTGAATATAAAAACCAAATAAAGAATCTAACTTACAAGCGATGCTTGTATAAGGCACAAACGCGGTGAGTTGGCAAGCACTGCTCTGGTACACTGGCTGCAGACGGTAGCTCGTCCATTTAGCCAGTGTTGCCAACTTGGCGACTTTCTCACTAAATCTGGCGACTTCCAAAGCCTCTTGGCGACTTTCTTTTTGTCAAAATCAACTAGCGACAAATCTTGTGACGTTTTCTGGTGGGGTTTTTTTACTCTTTGCTTCTCCCACGACGTTTTTACTCTCTTCTTTGGCATCTATTACAATTAAATACAAATTGCCAATCATGCAAGTTAGGTAATTACATCATATAGAGACTTTTAGGGGTGCCAATCGCTACCTTCCTTACTGGGGGGTTGGCAACATTGTATTTAGCTCCCTCTATTCGCAATCAGCTCGCGTCGACATATGATTTCGTCAGCAGAAATTGCCGGAACTTTACAAAACTAATTACACTAAGCGCCAGATAGGGGTGAACCCCCCCCCCCCCCCCCCCCCCACCCAGAAAAAAAGGCAGGAAATAAGTGGACATGACAATATTTCCATATTCATATTGGCCCAAAACCGAAAATGAAAAAAAGATGACGATATCAGATATCATTTTAAAATGCTTTTATCGGCCGATATTATTGTCTATCCGATAATATCGGACAACTGTAGTTCACATGATCATTGTTATTGTTAGTGTGGAGTTTGTTAGCCTCTGTGTTTTCTGATTATATTGCAGCAATAGTATGGTAACGCAGTTTGAGTCTCCATTGCAAAGCACTTGTCTGGGAGCCCAAAGGTTGTGCTCTTCAATATTTTGATCCTGGTTGCAGTACCATTTTTGGCCACCAATCTTACATATGGCTCTGTTAAAACAATATATATTTTTTAATTGGTGTAATTATGATCATTCCAATAAAAATATTGCAAAACACCACCCTCTGGTGTTCGAGTTGTAGCAAGTGTGACAAAAAAACCCATGTGACAACCAACACAGTTATCCTCTACCTAACCCTAACCCTTTTCTTGGTCAGCACTCAGCAGTGCCCTGGTGCTAGCTTTTTAAAGTTAATGATGATTGACAGGTTTCTAGCTTTGATCTTGCCAGAGAAGTTTGGTAGCGCTACCATCAAAGGGGATTAATGTGTCATTCACCGTTTAGCTTGTTAAACACTAGGGGTAGTGTGCTGTGGCAACTCATTGTGTAAGTGAGAGGCTGTTCTCAGCAGTGTGAGCAGATTTGAGTGGACTCACTCAATGAAGCATTTAATAAAGACAAGCATTTTTCTACGTTATTCTTGTTTAAAAATAATTCACATTATGAAGGTGGCACGGTGGGACAATAACATGTTTAAAACTTTTTTTTTTTTTTTTTTAAACAATACTTTTTTTTTTCGGATCAGTGAGTCGGACTCAGACGCAAAAATACGTGACCGGCACATCCCTAGAACATACATAACCTGGTTTCATCATACAGTGGTATGAAAAAGTATCTGAACCTTTTGGAATTTCTCACATTTCTGCATAAAATCATCATCAAATGTGATCTGATCTTTGTCAAACTCACACAGATGAAAATACAGTGTCTGCTGTAACTAGAATCACCCAAACATTTATAGGTTTTTTATATTTTAATGATGATAGAATGCAAACAATGACAGAAAGGGGAAAAATAAGTAAGTGAACCCTCTGCCAAAGGAGACTTAAAGGGCGATTGAAACCAATTTTTACCAAACATTTTAAGTCAGGTGTGTGCCCAATCACTGATGAGTGGTTTAAGGCTGCCCTGCCCACTATAAAACACACACCTGGTAAGAAATTTCTTGATGAGAAGGATTGTCTGATGTGCATCATGGCTCAGTCTAAAGAGCTGTCTGAAGACATGCGATCAAGGATGATGACTGTTGATTTGTATAAAGCTGGGAAAGGATGCAAAACCATCTCTAAAAGTCTGGATGTTCATCAATCAACAGTCAGAGTAGTTGTCTACAAATGGAGAGAGTTTGGCACTGTTGCTTCTCTCCCAAGGAGTGACCGTCCACCAAATATTACGCCAAGAGTTCAGCGCAGAATACTCAGAGAGGTGAATAAGAACCCTAGAGTGTCTGCTAAGGACTTACAGAAATCACTGACACAGTCCAATATCTCTCTGCACACATCAACTATATATAAAACTATGGCCAAGAATAGTGTTCATGGGAGGGCTCCACAGAGGAAGCCACTGCTGTCTTTAAAAAACCCATTGTTGCTAGTTTAATGTTCGCAAAAAGGCACTTGGACACTCCACAGACGTTTTGGCAAAATATTTAGAGGACTGATGAAACCAAAGTTGAATTGTTTGGGAGTAACACAGAACGCCATTTGTGGAGGAAAATGGAACAGCTCACCAACAACAACACCTCATCCCCACCGTGAAGCATGGGGGAGGGAGCATCATAATTTGGGACTGTTTTGCTACCTCAAGGCCTGGACGACTTGCAATCTATAATGGAAGAATGAATTAAGAAAGAGAATGGATGCTGCAACAAGACAATGATCCAAAACACACAAGTAAATCAACTTCAGAATGGTTTCAGAAGAACAAAATACACGTTCTGGAGTGGCCAAGTCAATTTCCAGACATGAACCCCATTGAGATGCTGTGGCATGACCTAAAGACAGCGATTCATGCCAGTCATCTCAGGAATCTGACTGAACTACAGCAGTTTTGTAGAGAAGAATGGGCCAAGATTAGTCCTGATCAATGTGTCAGACTGATCTGCAGCTACAGGAAGCGTCTGGTTGAAGTTATTGCCGCTAAAGGGAGAGGGGCACAAAATATTAAATGTGATGGTTCACTTGCTTACTTTCCCCCTTCTGTCATAGTTTGCATACTACCCTCATTAAAACATGACAACCTATAAATGTTTGGGTTGTTTTAGTTAAAGCAGACACCGTTTTTTTCATTTGTGTGATTTTGACAAAGATCAGATCACATTTGATGGTGATTTTATGCAAAAATGTAATTCCAAAGGTTTCAGATACTTTTTCATACCACTGTATCAACACATTATGTCAATCAGCATCTTAATAATTGTACGTGTTCCTCAATTAGTCAAAACGAGGAAAATAAAGGTGACTTAATGTTTTTTAAAAAATGGAGGAAAACAACAAAACATGGTACCGACCTGCAGTTTTTTAAGTTGCCTGTTGACAGTAGCCAAGTCGTGACCACGGTCCACATAGGCCAGCTGGCCCTCCATCTGGCCAAGCCTCTGGTCCAGGCTACGGTAGCTCTGAGCCAACAGGTCCGCCTTGTTGGCCTGGAAAAGCTGTTGGGCCTTGGCTTGCGTGGTGCTCTCTAGGTCCAACCAGCATTCACGGATCTCCTCCAGCTTCTGACGCACCAACGGGCTCAGCTCAGGTTTCTCCTGAATCAAGTGCTGGCCCTCCTGCGGGACCCCAATGTCATATGTCAATAGCAATTACGACTGTATATGTCTTATGGGACTGGATTTTTCTAATGAAGACAAGGGCAGAACACATGTACATTTGTGAGTGTGGGTCTGTGTATGCCTGAAGGGGGCTACAGATGAAAGGGAGAGAGTATAGTGATAAGGGTTTGGGGGAAGGGAGTGCGGATGTACCAATATATTACAGAAAGACACACACTCACTTACACACCGGCTCCGTCCCACCATCCCCCCAACCAAATGCTGGGCATGTCAAACAAACAAAAAAATGTGAACAGAAAACTGTATTTATTTACTTGAAAATCATCTGTTTAGAAGCAGTTTCTAAAAGAGTAAAAATAATTTTATCTTTAGAAAAATAGTTGTTGTTTAATCAAAAGAAATTCATGCTATTAATATAGATATAATTTTCAATTAAAAATAATCTTGGGGGGGGGGGGGGAGGCTTATTTTTTTGGGAGGTGGATAGTCTCATTGTATAAGAGCTGAATTTAAAATAAAAAGGTACTAATTTGTAACAATGAAAATAATCCAGCAAGAAAAACCTCTTTGTATTGAAAAAACAACAACAATTTAACACACAAACACAAACTTAAAACAAAAATTACCCCCCCTCAAAAAAAAAAAAAAAACAACAACTAAAAAACTAAACTAAAATGGAAGAAAATGTAATTGTTTTTATTGCATTATTATTATTTATATTCAATAGCTAACAATATATTAGTTGTCAGAATACAGCACATACTGAGACTATTTCATTTGGTACATCAACAGACAAATCATCTTCACAATTAGGCTCACTTTGAATTGACACTAATATTCATCATTAGCTAATATGATATAGTGACAGTTCAAATCTCCTTCAATCTCGAAACAGAATTCCCTTTGGGTATGAATATTATTTTGAAAAGCCTTTTATGTACTGTATGCACCATGCCATTTGCTGGAAGAACATATTCTAGATGTAGCAGTCCACTTGCAAAATAATATTAAATCTTCTGTAAAACAATTATATTGGATCTCATGGGTGCACCTAATGTTATGGCCATTCAATGGCTGAAAAACAGCAACAATACAGCATTAAGTCCACTGCAGCGATGGTAAATTGTTGTAAAAATGTGTCTCGTGAGTGTGGGAGGGCCGCGTAGGCCGAAACTACACTCCATCCCCACACGCTCACATGCAGACACATGCTAAGCAAATATTGTCAATAATTCTAGTAATTTAAATCAACAATTGTCTTCTGAAGTCAGTATGCATCTCGCCTAATGCATTCATGTCCATAAATGGAGTTGTTTTTTTTTTTTTTTACAGAAAACCGCTGACAGTTGGTTTTGCCTCAGATAATCATGGACTTTAACTGCCAACAATAATCATGGACTTTTAACTGCCAACCAGCAAGGCTCATGAACTATTTTGTAAGATGAGTTAATCACCAAACAGACACACCTCCTTATCTGTACAGCATATAAGCAGCTCTCTGTTCAGTGTGCATTTCTCTACACAGCTTTTGTTCTGTCATTGAATGCACCCAGAAATTTCTGAAATTAAAACTGCGCAGTAATAATTTCTTGCATCCAGTCTTTTATTCAGCAATCCGGTCTAGCTGTCTCACCTGAATTGAAAACGAACACGTGGAGGACCTGAAAGACTGCCTCCAACACTTCCTAGTAGATTTGCTGCCGGGAAGAAGAACCGTTTAGTGCAGACACCTAATTTGGTCTTATGTGGCAGGTTATGTCACACTTATACGGGGGTTGACAATATAGTAGTACAGTAGATGGGCCAGACGTACATTTAAAACTGTCAGGGGCACTAGAATGCTCCCAAGTTGAAGTCACACTACTGGCACGGTGGGGCCAGTAAAAATAATGCGTCGATTAAAGAAACATTTTTTTTTACTTCGCATTAATTCCCAGTGCTTCCGTGTTTTGATGACGTTACGCTATCCCGATCAAAGACAACATTTACAGTTTATGCAGCAGCTGTTGCTCTCCGTAGGGGGTAAACACACCTCATTCGCTTGCTCGCTTGCTCCCATGTGAACGCGCGCAACCTGATTATTGCTGCTGATTGATTGTCAGTATCTTAATACACACCAAATGTTATACTACAAGACGACATGTTTTTGAAACCCCGAGCACCTGGCAAAGCACCGGGGGAAAAAAAAGACTACTTGAGAAAGAGTAAGCTACCGGAGGAGTTGAGGGAAAGCGAAATCCAATATGGAAAAGAAAATGGAGAGAAAATTTCAGTCCCAGTGGCGAGACCGCTGGAATTGGCTCGGCTACGATGCAACAAAAAAAACCGAGGTTTACTATGAGGTGTGCAGATCAATGCCCACATATGCAGACAAGTAAGTTAGAGAAAAGTTAACGAGTATGAATCCTGCGGTATGAACATAACGTGATAATTCATCCACGTGACTACGGAGGAAATAATCATTACGACGGTTTAGTTTGAAAATCGTTAGCCATAGTTGCTTTAGTCATCTCTTTGACTTCCAAATTGTTGCCACGACAACCAAGCCGGGGGACACTTCCAGAGGTCGGTAAGGGGATGAAAGGAAGCTTGGTGTTTGTGCTATTAGTGTTCCGGGTTGGTGAACGCCGTAAAGTTGAAAACGGGTGAATGCTGATGCCATAAGCCAGTTTGTTACATGTAGACGTTACACAAAAATAATGAAAATTATAAAATCATTTTAGCGCAAAACTTCCTCGTCATGTGACCAAGGAACTCAAAATCTGTGGGGTGACAGCACTCCACTGGCTGCATGAGCCTCTTTTTTGTACATTGTACGGCATATGAAAATGGAGTTGGAATAGGATTATTTTTGTTTGTATACATGTTTTTGCACTGTTTTGCTGCACTTTTCATTCAATCTACCGCAAAAAAAATAAACATTGTTCATGTTGCTGAAGCAAATTGTTCTTTTCTGCTATTATTGGGATAAATAACTGACGTGTTGACCTAAGCCAGTGGTTTTGATAGTGGGGCCAGTGAACTTCAAAAGCCAATGGCCCACAGGGCCTGTGGCTAAGGCTAGGTTCATACTACAGGTCTTAATGCATGAATCCAATTTTTTCGTGTTTTTCCGACTCGAGTCAGGGATTAACTTGATGGTCTGAACGGGACAAGTCGCATAGAAGTGGACCATTTCAAATCCGATTTGATTCACTTTCATATGTGGTTCAAATCCGATCTGGGCCACATTTTTTTAGAACGTGACTGGCGGTCTGAACTGTCAAGACTCCCAAATCGGAATTCATGCAGCAATTATGTCAGCAAAGAGCAAGAGGCACGGAGGACAGCAGGCCAAGTAAGCATTAGCGCCTAGCTTGAACTCTGCTTTAAGCACGAAGCGGGCTTGACCACAGTCATAATAAAATAAAATGAAGAAAAGAATAAGCCTTACAATTTTCGATTTTCATTCTGTGTGCCTAATGAGCAATATTTCATTTTTGCACACATGGCCGGGGCAAACTGACGCAACCACGTCATTTCACGCACACACGTCATGGCTAGGTTGTTCCGATCATGTTTTTTGGCTCCTGATCTGATCCCGATCGTTTTAGTTTGAGTATCTGCCGATAATGATATTTCCCGATCCGATTACTTTTTTTTTTTGCTCCCGATTCAATTCCAATCATTCCCGATAATTTTCCCCGATCATATACATTTTGACAATGCGTTAAGAAAAAAATGAATAAAACTCGGATGAATATATACATTCAACATACAGTACATAAGTACTGTATTTGTTTATTATGACAATAAATCCTCAAAATGGCATTTACATTATTAACATTCTTTCTGTGCGAGGGATCCATGGATAGAAAAACTTGTAATTCTTAAAGGATAAATGTGACTTTGTATATTGTGACTAAATATTGCCATCTAGTGTATTTGTGAGCTTTCAGTAAATGATACTGTAGCCATTTAACTGTTCTGCCCAAATGCATGATGGGAAGTGCAACCATGACTGTGCGTAGTGGTACCAATTGATATATCTTCTCTGCGTTGGGAAATAACATAGGGTCCCCACATTGCTTCCCACGATATTTCTAATCGTAGGGAGAGGTGTTGTAAGGCTTTAGCCAATTAAAAAAAGGCTCATTTTACACTGCCTTTTAGCTCTATACATAGGTAAAACGGTGCCATTACAGATTGAACGCGACAATGCGTGAGTGGGTCGTGTGGCGCATGCGTTAATTGCATTAAATATTTTAACGTGATAAATTTTTTAAAAAATTAATTCCCGCCGTTAACGGGATAAATTTGATAACCCTACCTTAAGCCTAAACTAAAGACACTGGATGAGTGTAACATATTATGTCTGTAACGTTAAATACAATTAGAAAACGATTTAATTAAAATATATATATATATTAAAAAAAAGGCATGTCCGATATTTTTTTGCCGATTCCGATACTTTGAAAATGACGTGATCGGACTCGATTGATCGGGATGCCGATAGATCGAGACATCTCTAGTCATGGCTCATGTGTGTGAGTGTATGCGTTCTATCAGTGCATATAAACTTTGAATATAAGACTAAACAGGGATAATTAATGTCTGTTATTTGTGTCCTCTTTTAGGAAATCAAAATATGATCACTCTGGAATGACATACAGCTAGCATGTGTAATTTGTTTTGAAGCTTCTGCGCATGCGGGTCTCTTTGCTGAGCACATCTCGGACTGTGAATTAGTGCGCATGCGTGATACTTGAGCTGTCTCAATGGACAAAGGCAGTCTGAAAGCGCACGCCCAAAAAACAGATATGGCAAAAAATCGGATTTGTGCATTAAGACCTGTAGTATGAACCTAGCCGAATTTCCCTTTTTGTCTACCCCTGCAATAACCCGTGAAGACAAACATACAATTTGATAAAACACCAAGGTCTTTACAGATTGTTTCTCTTAAAAGAAACATGCTCATTTAAGACACACGGAATACCGTATAGGTTTAACTCAGCTAAATCTGCAGCTACTTCACAGTCACAATTGTTTACTAGGAAATACAAATAAATTAACATTGTAGTTCATCTTCTGTGAGTAGACCAGAGATTGTACGGAGCACAGATGGAAAACAGTAAATAAGATGGCCATTTGACAGAAGCAACCAGGAAGTAGTAATCTGTGCATGTCAGACAGACATCTGCTAACGCTGGTAACAGCTCGCGTGTCAATATTTACCCACAAGTGTGAATAACCCGTCAGTCATTCATGACAAATCTGGCTCTTGATGTGAAAAAAAAAAAACAGTAGAGCTAATGTTGCTTTCAACACAACGTCGACTACGGTAATACTATGTCAACTATTATTATACTAGCATTTTGATTCAGTGTGTCTGAATGAGCTGTGACCAATTCTAATTACTAAACAATGGGATCCCAAAAAATTACTAGTTGTGAAACTACTTTTAACACAACCTAGTTATTGTTCAGATCTCTACTTCCAAAGTGGATGGTGTACTCTCAATGACTCTCAGGCCCCACAAAGCATCACTTGTTCACCGCGCTGTGTTGCTTTCAAAGCATCCTTTTGTGCGTCTGTATTGAGACGGAAATAGTCTGCAGGTTCTCAGAGGAGACACTTCCAGGACAGAAAAAAAAACATTACGTCCAATCTACGTCAAAGATGGGGCACTTAAATCAGGACATGTTTCTCCTCTCTGATTAGAGAGCTCTTGATAGGCACTAATGGTACATGCTCAAAGGAAAGACAGTACGGTATGTTTCCTATTATTTGGCTGAAAATACAATAAACACATTAGATGTAAAGTCATTGTTTTCCACCAGGCGTTCTTTCTCTTTCTGTGCTCCCAGTGGGGGAGTTCAGTTTCAACCGTGCCCACTCACACACTGCAGAGAAAGCGTGATGCGGCGCAGAAGAAAGTGCACGTGCGACCTCATTTCGATTTCCTGAGAGCGTCTCGTGGCTGATGAGTCGCGAGTTTGATTCCCAACTCATATAACTCCGTATAGAACTATAATAAGTGTGTATTGTTACAGTGAAAAAAGAAGGATGAAGAAAAACTGACTGTTGTTTTAAGGGAAACGACCGTAGAGAAATCAGTGCAAACAGGGGCGTTACCGGGGGGTAGCAGGTGTGGGCATTGCCCACCCACGGACACGCTCTTCCCACCCAAAGGAAACTGGATGTAGTACTGTATTGACCCGAAAATAAGACGTTGTTTTTTGCATTGAAATAAGACTGACAAAGTGGGGTCGTCTTATATTCGCGGTCTAGATGTTATACCCATTCACGACGCTAGATGGCACCAGATATCATTGACGCGATGTTCTGTCGTGACAGATCTCAGCTACTCTCAGGTTTAACCAGTTTACATTATTTTATTGCAATGTTTTCCCTTATTCAGATTTGTTTCAAGACTATAGTTACAGTTAGACTGCACTTTGAAGGTTAATGCAGTTATTGCAATTTTGTTGTTTTATCACAATAGATTAGTTTATTTACATTTCAGAAACCAGAAGCCATTCATTTACGAATGTGATTGCACTTTAGTTTACATATTTAAATGTTCAGATATTAAGATTTGAATGAGGCAAAATAACATTCTCTCAAATATATTGTTATAATCATTTGTTTCAGATGTACTGTAATTATTTTCTGTATTAAAAATTAATTTGGTGTTCAAAAAATCTTTTTTTAAACTTGAGTCTTGAAAAAGAGGGGGTCGTCTTATAATCAGGGCCGTCTTATATTCGGGCCAATACGGTACTAACGGCAGTCTGGGCACCGCGTTTGGTATCCCATTTATATAGTACTGATGTATTCTAAGTTTTAACCTTTGCGTTGTTACCTCTTTCACTTTAAAAAAAAAAAAAAAAATGAAATGAAGTGTTGGTTTTGTTCCCAGGGGCGCTACACACATTGACGCATATTTTGATTTAAATTTTTTTTTTTTTTTACATTTTACATTTTAGCAAAGTTTTCACCAGTGTTTACCTGGCTGTTGAATTTGGTGAGTTTTGAAGCATTCTAGGGGGGTCAAAGTAGGGCTCAAAGCGTCGGCGGGACAAAGAATGACTGCTAGGGGGCGCTCTATTGTGTATTTGGAATTTGTCTTTACACAGTATCAAAGATTGCACCTGTCCTGACCTGCCTGCCGATTTTGGTGCATTTTGAAGCATTCTAAGGGGGTCAAATTGAGCTCAAAGGGGCTGCGGAACAAAGAATTACTATAACTTAGCATTACAATAGGGCCTTCGCACGCTTAGTGCTCAGGCCCTAATAATAATGACAAAACTGAGGACCCACAATAGGTTACCAAAAAACACCTGCATGTCCATACTGTTCAGTTATAGATGTGTTCTAAGTCAAATAAAACCAAATCAACTTTTATTTGTTTCGACCAAATAACAACAACAGTTATCTAAAGGAGAAAAAAAAACATGTTTTAAGGTGCAGTAGCCCTACGCTAGATTTCGACCTACTTGAGCATTGTGTTTTGTATTTTTTTTTGGGGGGGGGGGTTAGGGTTATTGCACTGCTGTCAAGGAAAAGCAGCAGGATGGAGATTGAGAGGCTGTACGCGCATGAAGCAGAAAAACATAAATATATGTATTTTTTAATTAAAAACCTGATCCTTTTCACCCGATTCCGATTCCCTGAAAAATGGCGCGATCGGCCCGATTTCCGATCAAGTGATCTGATCGGGACATCCCTAGTTTATATACATAGCACTTCCTCCAACCTTCCTCCTATTTAGTAGCTCGGTACTTAGCACACTCGACTGCCAAGATAGTGATGTAGGAATGAAAAAAGGGGGTGAAGTGATGTCACCACCACCATCAAGACCAGTTACATATGGATCACAGTTTCAAATAATTACAATGCCAAATTGTTCACCAATTATTTTCAGCAAAAACCTCTACAAATCTACAAAAAAGGTAATGTAAAAAAATTTGGGCTGTCAAAATGATTGCGTTAACCGGCGGAAATTAATTTTTTAAATTAATCACGTTAAAATATTTGACGCAATTAACACACATGCCCCGCTCAAACAGATCAAAATGACAGCACAGTGCAATGTCCACTTGTTACTTGTGTTTTTTGGAGTTTTGTCGCCCTCTGCTGGCACTTGGGTGCGACTGATTTTATGGGTTTCAGCACCTATGTTGCATTGTGTAATTATTGACATCAACAATGGCGGGCTACTAGTTTATTTTTTGACTGAAAATTTTACAAATTTTATTGAAACGAAAACATTAAGAGGGATTTTAATATAAAATTTCTATAACTTGTACTAACATTTATATTTTAAGAACTACAAGTCTTTCTATCCATGGATCGCTTTAACAGAATGTTAATAAGGTTAATGCCATCTTGTTGATTTATTGTTATAATACACAAATACAGTACTTATGTACCGTATGTTGAATGTATATATTCATCTTGTGTCTTATCTTTCCATTCCAACAATAATTTACAGAAAAATATGGCATATTTTATAGATGGTTTGAATTGCGATTAATTATGATTAATTAATTTTTAAGCTGTAATTAACTCGATTAAAAATTTTAATTGTTTGACAGCCCTAAAAAAATGGTTACAGAAGCACCAGACTGTTTTTTTTTTGTTTGTTTTACATATAATTTTATGATTTTCACATTTTTAACAGTAAGATTCTGGTAACTATAGTCGCGAGTATTTTACTGTAACAATTTTTTTTTTCTTTTAGTATGAAAATATGCGGCATAGATTGTTTGCACGAACATGCCAAAAACTGACAATGGATGATTTGCAGCTTGCTGCAATGAAAGGGGAAAGTCAGGATAGTAAGTCAAAACAATGAATGACAAGACCATGAAAGACCCTCGACAGTGCATAGTATGCTGCCTGCTGTGACTGGGAATACAGTATCAGTATAAATTGCGGTGACGGATGGACTCACCTTTTCGATCTTGTCCAGCCACTCTTTGTTCTGCGCTAGCTCGGCCATGAAGGCTTGGTGCTTGAGCCATTTCTTGTGAAGCTTCTGTGTGTCGTCGCAGTTTCCGTCCCGCGCCATGAGCATCTTCTCGTTCACCCAGTCGCCCAGCTAAGGACAAAGAGGAAGACCTTGTAAAAAATGGGATCAATCAAGTCATCAATCAATTCTATTATCAAGTGGTGAGGTTCCAATGCTGTAGAGGTTTTATGATGTCCCTACTGTAAAGCAACCAACAAAGGGAGGTATCACATTAGACACCACTAGTCTTTCAAACGAGGCTGGTAACAGAAGTAAAAAAATAAAAACAGCAATAATTTAAAAAATAATACGTCATTATTATTACAATACACAAATATTCCATTAGAAAAAAAAAAAAAAATTAGTAATTTCCTACAAGAGAACGAAAATCACATTACAGCAAAAGCATACAGTAAAAAAGTTTGATACAGAAATATATGAATACAAAATATAAGGCAAAAAACCCCCACCTATAATCAATAATTGATTATTAACCAATACAAATTCAAAATCCAAAAGTTTTTACGTAATAAAAATAATAATAAAAATAATGATACACAAGTAATGGATAACTAACCACGAACTAACAAAGTTCTATATACAAATATAATGAAAATAAAAGGAAGAAAAATAATTGAGCATTAATTGATTACGGTAAGTTATATTTTCATGCTTATCCCTAACAAAAAATCTTAACATTAAATTAAAGTTATGAAAATAACTTCATGACCATAAAAAAATAGATATTGCTTTTAAATATCGGTTCAACAGAATAATTAAAAGAAAAAAAAAAACTCATGAAACAAATACTTGAAAAAATACTGTAGTACCCTTGCACAACCATCTGACTCAATCATTGCAATGAAACGATTTTTCAATTAGATTACTGCAGTTCTCAGCAGGTACTTCGGCCCGCTATTCATGAGCAAACTGCTCCAGTTGTTTTGCATTGTGCCTAAATGCATTGCTTCAGTTCCTTCCACACATGTTCAATAGGATTTAGATCAGGGCACATCGAAGGTCACTTCAGAATAGTTCCTTCTTACATGCTTAGAAATTCTTGGGTATATCTAACTGTAATATTGGACCTGTTCCTTGCTGGTGTAAAACTGTAGAGCTTATTGGAGGTACAACGATTTTAATTTCCAGCAGGATTTAGCACCTGCTCACATAGACAAAACTACCAATACCTGGTTTAATACTCATCGAATAAACAGTACTTGATTGGCCGGCAAACTTACCTGCCTTGAACCCTGTTGAAACTTTAAGGGGTATTGTCATGAGGAAAATGAAGGAAAAGAAACCACAAAATGCAGAAACAATCAGTTGCCAACATCAATGCAATTTGAGCTGCATTAATGCCTGAACGGTTCCTTCATATGCCCCTCCCAGTCAAGATGGATTGGACGTCTATCGCTGCCAATGGCATACAATAAGTTAAATACAATGAAAAAAAACAACAACTGCTTTATAACGTTACTTCTGTTTTTATTCAATTTAATGTAATTAATTTAGCTTGTATTAACATTGTATTAATTCATATATATTGTACAAAATTAATATACAAACTATGATAATTTTTAATAAGAAAAAATGATAACACTTTACAAGAAGGGTCCCTTAATCAAAATTAGTTAATGCATTTTCAGACAATAACTACTGTTTACGTAACATTACAATAATTAATATAATTGCTTATCTAACATTTATTAATATATTATTTAACATGGGTTAATGCATTACCTAATGCATTAGTCAATGCATTAGGTAATGCATTAGTAAATGCATAACCAGTAACTAATGGTTTGGTAAAATAAAAAAAAAATATAGGCCTATACAAGGTTAGGGTTTAGGGTTAGGGTTTGTTAGCGTAAGCATTTATAATTTCTTAGTTAAGGGACACAAGGTTAAAAAAACATTCAGTAATGGTTAATTAAGGTTAAGTAATACTTATGAGGTACATTCACGTGAAATAATACCATACTTAAGGTTAGGTTAAAATATATAATATATACAATACATTACTTAACATTAATTCACATATACATTAGTACATTAATAAATAGTTATTAATGTATACTGGTACTAGTAAGTGATTGTTATTTTGAAATGAGAAACATTGCTCTGTGAGTCCTTACATTACTTAACATTAATTCACATATACATTAGCGCATTAATAAATAGTTATTGATGTATACTGGTACTAGTAAGTGATTATGTTATTGTAAAATGAGAAACATTGCTCTGTGAGTCCTTGGGTGTTGCTAACCTAACCTTAAGTATGGTATTATTTCTCGTGAATGTACCTCATAAGTATTAATTAACCTTAATTAACCATTACTGAATGTTTTTTGGACCCTTATTGTAAAGTGTAGCACACGAACCCCTAACTAAGAAATTATAAATACATACGTTCCCCCCTCTTAACCTTTATTAACAGTTACTGAATGCTTTTTGGGCCCTTATTGTAAAGTGTAGCACATGTGTCCCTTAACTAAGAAATCATAAATGCTTAAGTTACCCCCCCCAACCTTTACTAACCATTACTAAATGCTTTTTGGACCCTTAGTGTAAAGTTTAGCACATGTGTGCCTTAACTAAGAAATTATAAATGCTTAAGTTAACAAACCCTAACCCTAAACCTTAACCCTATATATATTTTTAATTTTACCAAACTATTAGTTACTGTCTGGTTATGCATTAACGAATGCATTGACTAATGCATTAACTCATGTTAATTGATATATTCATAAATGTTAGATAAGCAATTATATTAATTATTGTAATGTTACTTAAACATTAGCTATTGTCTTAAAATGCATTAACTAATGCATTAACTCATGCTAAGTAATATATTAATAAATGTTAGATAAGGGATTAAATGAATTATTGTCATGTTACTTAAAGATGAGTTACTGTCTAAAAATGCATTAACTAATGTTAATTAAGGACCCCTTATTGTAAAGTGTTACCGAAAAAGTATATAATAATGATAATAATAATTGTTAATATTTAAGTATTTTTAATGACTAAAAATAGTCATTAGCCCAATAAAGGGTTAAAGTGTCAACTTTTGAATAGCGGTCCACTGTGGTGACCACTGTCCCCGAAAGGGTTAAGTGATTTAGGATATTTCTAAGATGGGTCTCGCGCGCACAGCAAAAAACATGACAAATAAAACAAAAAAGTATTTACCATACAGCAAAACTAATTGAACTGATCCAACCTTTTTAAAGACTGCTTTCCAAAACACACTACAGTAGTTTTGTTTATACACACAAACATTGCCATTACTCACTTTTCACACACATCGGCAAACACACCCCATGTTAGCAGACGGGGACAAGGTCATACACACGCTCACACATGCATGTACAGTATGTATGTCACCCAGCACACACGGCAAGCTAGCAGGAATTACCACATACACACACGACGCACACACGACAGCATCGTGGTCTCCCGGCAACAACATCCTAGCATCCGCATGCAGCATCGCCTTCAACTCAAACTGGCTTTTACCGGCAACGCTCCTTAGCGGGAACTGCCCGAGGAGGACGACGAAGAGGAGGAGGAGGAAGAAGCTGAGGAGGGGGCGCGGGTGTCTGACATCGGGGTCCGCATCAGAGCACGTGCGCAGGGCGAAAGAGGAGAGAAAAAACCTCGTTCTCCACCCCTCCTTTTTCCCCCAAAAACAATAAAATGGCAGACGGCCCAAGATGATGCACTGGCGCCTCCCACCTTCATTGAGGGAGGGGGTGGGTAGCAATGGGAGGAGGGAGAAGTGGGGAGGGCTTACCGGACACAGCTGATGATGTAGGGTTTGCAATGTGTGTGTTTTCTTTTAAAGGGACTTTACATACACACAAACGCGCACACACTCTTATATACACTCCACCCCCATCTCTGCAGTTGGCCACCCCACTGCAGTCACATTACATGAGTAGGAACTGGACAATGGTTGTTCAACAACCAGCCCAAACATTGAACCTGCACGGTGGCAGTAGGGAGACGTTCAGGCTATTTTTTACTTCCAAAACCACCACTTGTACAACTTCAATTAAAAAAACTTCACTTCAAAAAGACAACTTGCAACTTGAAATTCATATTTACACCTCTAATGTAACATATTCAATGTAGACACCTCAAATGTACAGTATATTAAATGCATGTACTGTGTGCCATTTGAAATATGGGCAGTGCCTCTTATAGTCAGGTGTGTTCTATAGTTAGAAACTTGCGGTAATTTGTTGTCTTTTTTCGTCTACAGAAAATGGGGAAAAGAGTAACCCAAACATCACTGACGTTAAGCGGAAACCTCGGTCTACTGGTGCAGTGATACCAGCCAAGCAGCTATCGCTACTGGCCTGCTCCAGACCAACGAGAGAGGGCTCTTAACCAATGGCGGGGCAGCTTTTTCATATGGAGGAAAAACAAACCAGGAGAACAAATGTTGGCGGTCTGGAAATATTTCAGCATAGAAACTCTGTCGAGTACAATGGCTGCATGCAAGATTTCGAGAGGTGGAGTTTAACCGGCCAATTTCAATACCTCGAACATGATAAAATATTTGAAGACGAAACATGTGAATGAACACAAAGCGTTTGAGGCTGCAACAACAGCAACTGCTACCAAGAGAAAGGGGGCTGGACCAGTGCAACAAATTCTGGTCAGTTCACTTTGTCTACTTTACTTTTATTGTCTTTTACTGCAAAATATGCCGCAGTAATTTGTAGTGTTGCACCGATACCATTTTTTGGCCCCGATACCGATACTTGGCTGTGCAGTATCGGCCGATACCGATACCATACCAGTACCACCCTGATTATATATAAGTATATAATGTCTCCCCCCCCCCCAAAGAGCTACATAATTGGATGTGAAATCATTGCTATCAAGGCTTTGTCAGGCTGTTGCTTACCTTTGAAAAATAGGAAAAAGACTAGTACAAAGTATAATACTAGCCCAACAGTAAGAAAGTAAAAATAAGTTCATAATAATAAACTCTGAATGAACTAAGTAAACTTTTTTTTAAACCTCTCAAAGGCCAAACAGTGCAACTTTCATGAAATTATTGTCACATTCTGCTGCTGGTTAGATTGTGTTTTGTTGCTGGGCTGTTAGTGGGGGCGTTCCTGACGTCGCACCTGAATCCAATGCGGGCTTATCAACGCAGCATTTAAGCACGGGTGAGCTCAGAGAAGGCTGCTGAGATATTTGCTTTACTGATCGCCATTTGACATCTCGCACTATAGTCTCGCTACATTTGCTTGTTACGCCCCTGCATTGGGTTTTTTCTGTTAGTGTGCTGCACTCGTTTGTAACCTCTACCCTGTGCAGGTATTTGAGTGTTTTTATTTTGGCTTTTTGGCTCGCTGCCTATCGTCTTAGTTAATCTTCGAGTTTTTAGTATTGAGCTCCGTCGACCTGCTGTCACGGACTCCTTTTGTTATTTCTACTATCCCGCGATCGCGTGTTATTTTTTGTTTGCAATCATTAAACCCTTGTACTTATCCCCCGCTTGTTGTCCGCTTCGAGGTCCAACCTTGTTTCCGCATTTGCGGACGCTCACAATTATAAGTAATAATAATTGACCACAGCATCCCGTCTCTCTATTAGCCTCGTTTTTTCGGGAGGGGGTGGGTCACTTATTTCTATTTCTGAAAGGTGGCAACCCTACTTTGGAAACACTTCCCAAATTACTGTGGCATTTCTTTCATTAAAAGACAGTAAAAGTAAAGTAGACGAAGTGAACTGACCAGAGATAGTTGCTCCGGTCCAGCGCCCTGCTTCCTCTGGATAGCAGTCCTGCTCTTGCAGGCTCAAACTCGTTGTGTTCGTTCGCGTTTCGTCTTCAAATGTTTTATCAGGTTCGAGGTATTGAAACTGGCCGATTTAACTCCACATCTCGAAACTTTCAGGCCGCAAATCTTGCATGCAGCCATTGATTTTAATTGACGGGATTTCTATTTTGAAATATTTCCCGACCGCTGCCATGCCGCCATGTCGGCCATGTCGCCATGTCGGCCATTTCATTGGTCAGAAGTGGCTATCGGCCCGTTCTCATTGGTCTGGAGCAGGCCAATAGTGATAGATGTTTGCTGTTCACGTGTCATCACACAGCACAGAGACAAAGTGTAGTGAGCGCCAGGAGAAAAAAAAAAGGCTGCGGTTAAATGTTATAATAATGGACCGGTAAATGGTATCGGCGCCGTCTTTGTTGGTACTCGCCGATACCGATACCACCATTTTGGCCGGATCGGCGCCCCCTGCCGATACTAGTATCTGTATCGGTGCATCTTTAGTAATTTGAGACCTGTTTCAAAAGTGCTGTAGAAGTAAGCAAAATAAAGCTAAGCTAAGTGGCTAAGCTATGTGTGTCACAGAGAGAGACTCACTCGTGCATTTGTCCTTTACTATAAAGATGGAGTTATTATGTTGCTGCTGGTTGCACAGACAGGGAGGCTGATAGAAGGACAGGATGCTGTCCTGCGGTCATTGGTCAATTATTATTAAATTATTATTTGTCACCCATACCAGGTATAGAATAAAAAGTAATTTAATGAAATGCAATGATTTCACATCCAAGTATGTAGCTCTTTATCGGAATAATATCGGGCGATACTGCACTGTATCGTATCGGTGCCAAAAAATAGTATTGGTGCAACATTGCCTCGGACCTCCAAAATTTCCTCGTTTCAAAACCCAAAAACGTCTCGACCCAATAACATTTCATCGGCAAAGGGTGCAAGGCATTTTAAGGATCATCAATAATCAAATCAATAATTTGCCAAAATAACATATCCAAATGGAAACTGAGCAACAGTATCAATTTATGAACCAAGATCAAATTCATTAAAATTTGGACATAGAGCACTGGACATATGTCCTGGAGCGCAAAAATATTCATAAAAACATACCTTTTCTTAAGAATTTAAATGATTATTTTTCATACAAAAATCTGAATTTAGGATGTGGGCACAGGTGACAAATGCAATTTTTCCACTGGTAAAGGTGCTCATTAATTTTTTAAATTGCATCTATTAAACATGCAATCAGATAAATGTGCAGGACATGTTGCTGTAACATATGTTAATGTTAACACATTCACGACCAAACACCATGTAACAAGACATCCCCTTCTTTCAAGCCCCACAGAATATTGTCTTCCATGGTTATATAAACCCAGAACTTACAAAAAGAAAAATCGATTCCCATTTTTCATCACAAAAAAAGTTTGTTTCCACTCTTTTTCTTTCTTTGCTAATTGTATGAGCAGTTGAACATAAGCAACATTGTTTATACGACGCTGGTAGTGAATGAGGTAATTGTGCTCTTTGATGCGAGTGGCAACAATTTGGGGGGGGATGGGCCAGACCTTGGGTAACTTTGTTGTCATTTGATGTTTTGTAAACCTGTGATGTACCATATTGACATCACTTTTTAATGAACTTGTATGTACCTCCAATATTTATGCCATATTTATCATTATATACATTATATCGAATGTTTATAGAATATAATAATACCAAAGAAAAATGTGACTTTCACATCACATTTTCTGTAATTTCTTAAGGAACCTATCTTCCACAGTATATTCAACCATACTGTATAATACTGTATATTTATAGAATGAGGCCCAGTCTTCTTCGTGTGATAAATTAGTTATGAGGAGCCAAAGTCATAAATAATTACGCTGAGCCAAAGACAAGGTCTTACAAACTCAACCAGCATTGGGGATCAGAAATGGAAACCCCAAATTTACAGAGCTGGAGTCACTTTCCTCTCTGATTGGCAGCAGGAAAGTAAACAGAAAGAAAATAACTTGGAAGAAAATCAGGCAGGTTTCACAACAATAGCAAATAGAAAAATATGCTTTCAGAGAGGCATTCTCTAGTCAATTTCAGTGGAAATTGGACTCTGACTATTTGTAAACAAAGGATTGATTTGAGGTTCAAAACAATTCAAGCATGGTCTTTGACATACTCACCTCATGACAGTCCTGCAGAAACCTCTGGAGAGCCCACTGGTCATTGAGTTTTTCCAACCACTGCTGGGCCTGCTCACGATTCTGGTTTCCCCTGAAGGCAACACACAAGGACATCCATGGTACACACACTTAATTTAACTGTAAACTCTGCATCTTTCAACAAAAGAGTATGTAAAGCCTCCTTATAATGCAAGAAAGAAAGATCGACAATCCTGATTTACTGAAAATGATGACTGCGGTATTCTATAAATGGGATCCTACGAATTGTTGCATACATGTTAATGTTACATTGCATTGATTCACAATTATGTAATAGCCAGTATTATTTTCGTCAATGATGACTAAAACGACAATATTTCGTCGATGAAATTTTTTTTCATGATGATGACGAGACCATAACGAGCTATATCGTGTCTTGGGAGACTAAAACATAACAACACGAAGTCCAATTTTCCTCTGACGAGACGAGAAGAAAATGTACCATAGTTTCCGTCACATATTCACAACGTGTGATATTTTATGTGTTAGCCTACATCATAGCAGTGTCAGGTTGTGTCACTCATGTGACATGCTGCACCTCCCCAAACTCACACACTAAGTACTTCTCCAATTTCCCCGTTGCTTGTTTTGAGACACACACAGTAAGATTTATCTCCTTATCTTGGCAAGAGAGAATATGCAATGTTGCTTTCGCCTTTAAAGGTCTGTGCTGAGTGATCATAACACACTAAATGTAACTCGTAGCATTAGCATAGCATTCATGTTCACCTTACCATTAGGCTATTGCTAACAGCGAGCATCCTCTTAAACTGTCAAACTTTTTTTTACATACAGTTCGTGGCGCTCAGGTGGGTATAATTAATTGAAAATAATGCACTGTTTTTCTACTGTGTGTAATATCATGTGATAGATTTGAAGATGCTTGTAGATGCCACAATATGTGCTCATCTGTCAATGTTCCTTAGAAATTGTTGGAACTTGGAATATTTGGTAACACTTTATAATAACTATCCGTTTTACTAGTTAATAGATCATTAGTAAACTGTTGACAAATGATTTACTGTTGATTTGTGAAGTATTTGTTAACAGTTTGTTAAGCATTTACAGGGTGTTCTTAACCTGAAACACAGTTTGTGTAGAAACGTTTCAAGTTTTGTGTGTAACGTTTGGCATTTCTATCTTTTCAGGTTAAGAAATGCCGTTCACTTCAAAAGACAAGGCACTTTGATAAGGCATTTTGCAGGCAGCGCTCATGTTGCACATTTATGAAAATCTGCCATAGAACCAACAAATATTTGTACTTTTCTTTGTATATTTAACCAATAAAACTTATGACCTTCAACATAAAGTGTATATAGTTTTATTAAGATCCAGCAACTAGCATGGGCATTTAGAATGGGGTCAACCATATTGAAACACCCTGTAAATGCTTAACAAACTGTTAACAAATACTTCACAAATCAACAATAAATCATTTATCAACAGTTTACTAATGATCTATCAACTAGTAAAAAGGATAGTTATTATAAAGTGTTACCATTTATTTATTTTGGAAAAGATACTTTTGAATTTTACAGATGAAAATATTGAGTAAACATCAACTTTCGTCAAAAAAAAAAAAAAAAAAAAAAAACTAGGCGAAGACAAACACATTTTGAAATGACCAAAATATGACTAAAATTAATAAGTATTATCGTCCAAAAGACTAAGACGAAAATTACAAGGGGCGCAAAAAACAACACTGGTAATAGCTAATACCTACAGTGTACATGCTTCTTTAAATTGAGTGGATAGGTTCACAGATACCTCACCCAACAACACTAGCCCTGCCCCCACTTCACACACATACACGCACACCCCCACGCACACACATACTCACGCAGGGATACATACACAGTCGGATTTCAAGGGCAGGTGTCACTTGTGTTCTGGCTGCTAATGCTTATTGTTGTATCGTGGCTGAATAGCAATTAGACAGCTGCACTCACATTAGCTTGAACATGAATCAAAGAAGAAACGCACAATTTAGACATAAATATTGGGCCAGGCTATTCACAAATGAGAAAAAGAAGTAAAAGAGAAATAAAAATATAAGTAAAATAGTTTAGCATTTTAGTAATAGCATTTTATAATAAAGACAATTTATTTTAGCCATAAAATAATGACTGGAATTGTATTTCATTTCATTTATTTCACATTCCAGTTCAGTCTACTGTTGTGCATTTGCAGCAGCATCCGAATTGCAAACCAATTACCGTTTGAGACTGTCAGCAACGTCTGTATTTTTCAAAAGAGCCATTGAATAGAATCAATTGGACTTTTATGGAAAACCCTCACACATCCCATGCTCATAATGATGCAGAATTTTAAAAAATAGGTACGAAAGCCCAACTGAGATCCATTATGTTTTATTTTTTTAACAAATACCCTCCATGTTGGGTCAAAATGGAGTCATGTGGTCTTTAGTTGCCATTTTTTTAATATATCTATATTCTAATTTGAAAAAAATGGTTGCTCAAGCAGACCAAAAACCCAATCCTGAAAAACATGATAAAAATATGGCATCAAATAAAAGAATGTTTACAAGAACCAAATACGTTATCCCGGTTTAGCCCAGTCTGGGGAAATAATTTGTTCGTTCCAGGGAGAGCGGACGCTATATTTAAGTTGTGGCACTCAAAGGGACTTAAAACAATTAATGACTTTTATATATCTGACACCAATGTTATGATGTCCTTTGATCAATTACGATTGAAATTTGGACTAGATAGGAAACATTTTTTTAAATACTTGCAACTCAGGAGTTTTATTAAAACAAATCACAGTCTTGATCTCCTTAAACCGCCTCTCTCCCTCTTAGAAGATTTAATGACTAAAGACATCCTTGGGAGAGGGGCTATCTCGAGGTGGTATACAACTTTAACGTGTAACTCTCCTGAAAACTCGAAAAACAAAATGAGGGCATGGAGTCATAATTTGGTTGAGGATATAACAGAAAGGGATTGGGCTAAATTGTGTGTGAATGCTCAAACTAAATGTATGAACGCAAGGCTGAGACTTATTCAATATAAGTGGATAATGCGAACATACATAACACCTGTAGAACTAAACAGATATAATAAAAACATTCCTGATACCTGCTTTAAATGTACAAGAGAAAAAGGTACCCTATTTCACTGTGTATGGCAATGCGGAGAAGTTAAGAAATTTTGGCACGAGGTAAAAAAGATGTTGGAGGAAGTGATTTTAAAAGACATTCCATTTGGACCAAAGTTTTTTTTGTTGGGACTGTTTCCAGAAGAACATAATTTTAGGAAACATGAACAGACACTTATTAATCTTGGTTTAACAATGGCGAAGAAATGCATTGCACTGGTGTGGAAATCGAATGGCGTACCGCACGCAGGCTATTTTTAGACCGTGACTTCGCATCGTAAAGCGGAAGTAAAGCCGAAGTGGGACATTATAGACCCGCCCTCGCATAGACCCCACGTAAAAAGTGCTACTTTTCGCCGGTAATCTTTCAAAAACGAACATGGCGATCACGCATTGCTTTTTTGGAACTTGTAGAAACGACTGTAGACATTACGACCATGAAGGATGTTTTCTTCATACGTTCCCGGAAACCAAAAACTCGGGAGGAAAAAATGTGAAAACCGAATCAACATGCGCGGACTTTAACACCAGCTCGGCGAATCCATTCACGTTTCATATGCATTAAACATTATGTTGGGTTGGCATGGTCTTTCAGAGGACAAAGAGGTAAGGCATTTTTATATTTTTACTTTATTTTTTTTAGCGTAACGTTGTGCCGTACTGCTTCTGTCTGACAATGAATGACCTGAAAAAACTACAATGGTATCTGACTGCCACTGTTACAGTTTCTGTTATATATATATATATATTAGGGCTGTCAAACGATTAAAATTTTTAATCGAGTTAATTACAGCTTAAAAATTAATTAATCGTAATTAATCGCAATTAATCGCAATTCAAACCATCTATAAAATATGCCATATTTTTCTGTAAATTATTGTTGGAATGGAAAGATAAGACAAGATGGATATATACATTCAACATACGGTACATAAGGACTGTATTTGTTTATTATAACAATAAATCAACAAAATGGCATTAACATTATTAACATTCTGTTAAAGTGATCCATGGATAGAAAGACTTGTAGTTCTTAAAAGATGAATATTAGTACAAGTTATAGAAATGTTATATTAAAACGCCTCTTAATGTTTTCGTTTTAATAAAATTTGTAAAATTTTCAATCAAAAAATAAACTAGTGGCCCTATTCTGTCCTCAATGTGTGTGAGTACACAAACTGACAGATAGCGAACATAAGTTCCAAAAAGAAATCAGACGGTGTGGCAAAGTTGCATGGGCTTTACTGAAGTCATCTCTTTTTGACAGGAGCACGTTTCTTGTATTTTTGTAAAACTGAAAATAACAAGGCAATGTGTCAATAACTTGCATAAATCACAAAATAACATAAAATGTACACACACGTGTCCATTTGAGCAGTAGCACTAGCCAATTAGCTCACAAGCATCTAACAATGTAACTGCATTTCACCACATATGTGAACAAATTCAAATACACATCATCAATAACTATCTAATGCTCATGAATATAAACAAAGGAGGAATATAACTCACAAGCGACGCATGTATTAGACACAAACAGTGTGATGGGGCTATGAGAACTGCCACTGAATACTGGATGCGGACGTTAGCTGGTCTGAATAGCACTGTGTATTAGTGTGAGTTCGCGTCGACATATAATCACGTCAGAAAAGCGCGCCGAAACCCAAATAATCAGCTGCACTGAATCGCCAGCAGAGGGCGACATTACGCCACATAACATATGCAAGTCACACCCAAGCACCAGCAGAGGGCGAAAAAACTCCATAAAACACAATTAACAAGTTGGCCTTTCACCGTACTGACATTTAAATCTGTCTGAGCGGGCCTAGTGCGTTAATTGCGTCAAATATTTTAACGTGATTAATTAAAAATATTAATTACCACGCGTTAACGCGATAATTTTGACAGCCCTAATATATATATGTGTGTATATATATATATATATATATATATATATATATATATATATATATATATATATATATATATATATATATATATATATATATATATATATAAATATATATATATATATATATATAAAACTTTAGTAAGGGGGAAGTGTAAATAAATTATAGGATTAAGATGTGTTATCAATGAAAAAATTTAAAGTGTTCGTTGGCTGTCACTGAGTAGCATTTGCGACCGCTCCACAAAGCTAACTAAATTACCCCCAAGAACGGTATGAGAGAGTCGCGTCGATTAAAAAAAAGCTAAAGCTATGCTTAGGTCGGCTCGTTTTTTTCGTCTTTTTCAGCCTTCGACGCTAAAGCCATCTCTTTAACTGAACATTTTTATGTTCTTCCACATCTATGCCAGTCAATTTGGCACCAGGCACATCATTTTCGGAGAGAATTGGTAGGTTTAGCGCTGTAAACATCTCCTTCGTACACGATTTCCATTCATTTCCTATTAGGGACAAATGGTGGCTTGTCCTTGCATAGCAACCGTAGCTAATGCCATGAATATTAATGAGCGGAAGTGACGTGTTGCTTGCGGTACGCCATTGTGGACCTTCTACCAAACAGTGGATGAATCACATATTGTTAATAATGCCTCTAGAACGCATGACATACATTTTGAAGGGTAAACAACAGACTTTTGAGGACATGTGGACACCTTTTATGAGTTATGTCAAAAAGAGGAAACTAACATGAGGGCCACTGGATCAAACTGTGAACTGTGATTCTGTGTTATGGAGGATAAAAGGGGAAGAAGGAGGAGGAAGAAAAAAAAAGAGGTGAAACTGGAGCTTAATAATGGTAGAGGAACAATTGTTTTTTTTTTTTGGGGGGGTGTGTGTTCTGGTGTGTTTTTTATGGTATTGTTTTTGACGGTGTGATTTATTTGTTGGAAAATCAATAAAAAATACAGTGGGAAAAATAGGTACGAAATTATCTTCATTCTGAAACCCATTACTTCTACAGTGTATCACAAAAGTGAGTACACCCCTTGCATTTCTGCAGAGATCTAAGTATATCTTTTCATGGGACAACACTGACAAAATTACACTTTGACACAATGAAAAGTAGTCTCTGTGCAGCTAATATAATAGAGTTAATTTATTTTCCCCTCAAAATAACTGAAAATATAGCCATAAACATCCAAACCCCTGGCAACAAAAGTGAGTACACGGCATTGGAACTACATACATCCCTAAATGTCCAAATTGAGTACTGCTTGTCATTTTCCCTCCAAAATGTCATGTGACTCGTTACAGGAGTGCTGTCAGCATTTGCTGCAGAGATTGAAGAGATGGCGGGGTCAGCCTGTTAGTGCTCAGACCATACGCCATACTCTACATTAAAATTGGTGTGCATGGCTGTCACCCCAGGAGGAAGCCTCTTCTGAAGACTGTACACAAGAAAACCCGCAAACAGTTTGCTGTAGACATGTCAACAAAGCACATGGATTCCTGGAACCATGTCCTATGGTCTGATGAGATGAAGAATAATTTGTTTGGTTCCGATGGTCTCAAACATGTGTGGCGGCGACCAGGTGAGGAGTACAAAGATATGTGTGTCATGCCTACAGTCAAGCATGGTGGTGGGATAACATGATAACATGATATTTTGGAGGGAAAACGACAAGCAGTACTCAATTTGGACATTTAGGGATGTACGTAGTTGCCATGCGGTGTATTCACTTTTGTTGCCAGGGTTTTAGATATTAATGGCTATATTTTGAGTTATTTTGAGGGGAAAATAAATTAACTCTATTATATAAGCTGCACACAGACTACTTTTCATTGTGTCAAAGTGTCATTTTATCAGTGTTGTCCTATGAAAAGATATACTTAAATATCTGCAGAAATGCGAGAGGTGTACTCACTTTTGTGATACACTAACTTTTTTGGTGCATTACCTTTTAAAAAGTATGGTCATTGAAAATTTTGCAATTTTCATCTCATTAAAATTGGAACTCTGAATCTATAAAAGAGGTGTTTATGGAGAATTTAATGAGCAGATGTCAATTTAGAAAATTTTCACCATGTCAAACCTTCTTGCCTTTTATCTCAAATATCTGTTCGAATTCCAACTCATTTTGCAAAGCCATGCCGCATTTTACTTAGTGAATTAAAAAAAAAAAAAAAAAAAAAAAAACATTAGGTACCTTGTGGCAAGTGTGTCTACACGCTGTCGTATGCGCTCTGAGTAGATGTTGTTCTGGCTGATGAGGCTCTCTCCGGCCTCAATGACGGCCTTAATGCGGTGAAGGTTGAGCTCCATGGTGGTGGTGAAGTCCTTGTGTTTCTTCACTGCGGCCTCCACCGTCTCCACTGTGGTTGGAAGCTCTACGTGGGCCAGCGCAGATTCCTACAGCAAACACAGCAGATATTTATTTTTTTCAGGAACAACTGACATTGAATTGTAGCTTTTGTCATTAGTGCGGTTTATCTGAGTCTAACCTTTAGTGAAAAAAATCTGATTTGGTTGATAAGCGACTGCTGCTTTTTGTGAACACCAGACTTAGAATTTATGTAATCCTACAATATGATGGCTATGAATTCAGTTCTAGCATACAGCTTTGAATAAGATCTTATAGGACTAAAGCAGTGCATTTTACTTCCATATTTTAATGAAAAAATCTCTAAAGTGATGTAGTAAATTTGAGTGAAGGGCTGTCCCGATACAATTTTTTTGGAATGATGTTTTGCCGTTACTGACCCAATGGCGATCCAATACCTATATTTTTAGACCATTAAAGGGAACCTCTGACTTAAAGACTTGTAGGCTCTAATAAGCCCCAATTGTTCTCTTTTACTAAAATATGTTATTAGAAACACAAACAATGAGGAGGAGAAATATTTGCACCCCTTGTGATTTTGCAAGTTAACCCACTTAGAAAATAGGTAGAGATCTGAATGATGATGATTTTGTCACATTCTGCTGCTGGTCAGATTGTTTTGTTACAGAGCTGTGGGATGAGTTCCCAACGTCTTACCTATATCCAATTCCAGCCCATCAGCAGTGTCTTTCAACCGATCCTAGGCGGCTTGCCGAGGTATTGACTTGTTGCCATTTGACAGTTTGTATATCCCTTCATTGTTAGTTGCATCATTGCCTTGTTTTTTTCCATTTGTATGCTTCTCACCACTGTTTTCCCTTTTTCTTCAATTGATCCCAACGTACTGTCACAGACCCTTTTTGTGTCTCGCATTTATTGATCGTATTTTTTGTGTGTGTGTTCAATAAACCCTTTTCCACAATCCCTATGTTATTGTTGTCTGCTTGCTGTCTGAAATTTTCCAATTCCGTGCTCAAGCCAGCCGCACTTTCTTTTCAGTTGTGTTTCCCTTTCAGGTTTTACCGTACAGAGACGGACAACACCTGTGGGTTGCGATTACTTTATAATGAAAATCATGACACTATCATCACACGGAAGTATAGTCCTGCAGTTTACACCAGTGGTCTCTGACCCGGTTCGCTGTGGGTACAGGATTTCATTCCAACCAAACAAGATGACTACAATTTTTCACCAATCTGGTGTTTTACAAGTGCAATCAGTTGATTGCAGTCAGGTGCTGTTTGTTTGAGCAGAAAACTCAATTTGAGGCCAACCTTTTGTCAAAAAAGGATTATCATCTCTTTTTACTCCCATTTTTTAATGAACAAAAACTTTCCTCACCTGATTGTTGATGAAGGACTCAGCTTGTTTGACATCACGCAGGAAAAGGTGGAAGATGTGCGCCTGCACTAGAACATCCCGCCGACTGTCCCACATCTCCAGCAGCTTGTTCCAGCCCACGTCCAGCTTCTGCAGCCACTGCTGCAAGGCGGCTTGCGGAAGAGGCGCCTCCTCAGACTCCAGCAGCTCATTCATGGCCTGCAGACGCTCGTAGTCCTCTTCATACCTGTGGGGGGGAAAGTGAAGTAAACTTTTTGTGAAAATAGGACTATGATTTATTATCTGTGACAACAGTAGTGTAGTGTGTAAACCTTTGCGGAGTTAGAAGTTTGATATAAGTGCTTATGAGTTCAACTTTTTGTGCACTAGCACGAGTGTGCTACTACAGGCTGAAGGCTGTGATGAAGAGTGAGCATTCCCTCTACTGGCTAACTCCTAACCTACAGGCAGTAATGAATCCACAAATCATTAATAAAAAGTCGGGCTCCAAGGATTGAAGCGTATAAATCCCGAAAATATGCTTAAAAAATGTCATTGTGGTCCGTCCATGAACAACAGAGGAATAGATAAAAAAATGATAGTGTACACACTTACAACAACAAGAGCGGTACCTTAACCTGCCTTCAGCTTGTAAAAAAAGTTTGTGTTGGTGTGACAGGTGGTGTTGAGTTGAACTTTTTCCAAAGAAAGAACTTGTATTTGGATGTTTTGCAGCTGGTCTACCAAAATTGTCTATTTTTTGTTGTTGTTGTTAATTTGTGATTGTGGTGCATTTGTTCGGAAAAAAAAAAAAAAAAAAAAAAAAAACAGTGTGATGTGATTGTCTACTTTTCCTTTACAAAACACTGAGTTTCACATTTTTTTTTTTTTTTTTTTAAAACAATTTTGATTAGTATTTTCTGTGGCTAGCGTGGTGAATCAGTCCATCTTTTTGTGAACAAAGGACTTTACTAATTCAAAGCCAGCTCAGGTACAGTATATTTGTAGTACTCTCAGAGTATGTGTTGTGGTACAGTAGTGAGAAAAATAAGAAATTCTATATTAAAAACACCAATTAACTACAAGAGATGTCCAGTCCATTTGAACTGGGAGAGTCTGTCAGCGCTAATTTGTGAATGATCTTTGTCCGTCTTGCTGCTCATTGTAATTTGCACCTCTTTGCAGTCCAAATGGATTTGATGTAGGGACGCAGCTATCGATTATTTTAGTGGATGGATTAATCTATCAACTAAATACTTCGAATAATCAAGTAATCGGATAGGAACATTTCAAGATTGCAGTTTCAAAAGAGCATTAAATGCGAATACAAAATAAAATTCCCGAGTGTTTCTTCAAAATATGGAGAATTGCACTTTTATTTAAAATTAAATTACAATTTTTGAGTTTAGCCTCAAACAGGTTAAAAAATAAATGAGGATCTAAGTACAACAAGAGAACAATTGGCTAACTTGCATAGCAAAAGCCCGCTGGCTATAATGCTATAAAATGTTAACTTTTCTATTTATTTATTTAGTTTTTTACAATGCTCTTAACATTCATTCCGCCCAAAAAACCTATAAACTAAATTACGAATGCATTAAAAAAACATTATCTCATATAAAAACTTACCTAATGTTGGTCTTAACAGGGAGCAGCTGGATTCAGGCATGTGAAATGAGTTATTCATATTCTCTGTTGCTGTTAGGGGGCAGTGTATCAACCCAACTCAATAAAACTAAATGTAAACACTTTCAAACCAAAACATTACAACACCATTCTAATTAAATGAATACTCGAAGCAGCAATATTTTATTCGAAGCTTTTTTCTAATCGAATTGCTAATTACTACTATTAAATGTTGCAGCATTAATTTGATGTTGATCCAGTTTATTGAGATCCTCTGCGACTGATGTGTTGCATTTGAAAGTAAGTTTTTGTTAACAAAAAATTCTGATACATCTTGAAGGTACGCACCGTCCAATCTCTTCCTTGAGTGCAGCGTGTTTGTTAATGAGTCGCTCTGCTTCCTCCAGGTCATTAGGTAGCTGTTCTGAAGCGGCGGCTGTCTGCGTTTGGACCAGCCAGGTTAGGAACAAGTCCAGGTCCTGATTGAATGCATGGACAAGGAATTTTTATGGTTTCGAATTTATGTGTGTGCTTGTCACACTTGCCAAGAAAACTGAAATTGAGGCACTACGTAAGTTGTTTAAGGCGAAATTAGGCTTGTCCTTAATCAAGCAACGGTTTTAATGCATTGAGTTAGTGGTAAGCCACTGATGTGAGCGCCATCGGCTGACCTGGATGAAACTCTGCAGCCTGCTGGCCACCATTAGTGAGTCTTCGCAGCCTTGCAGTGTACATTTAAGCTCTTCCCACTCGACACTGATGCCATCGAATGGAAGGAGGACCTCCGTGGCACGACTGGCATGTACGGTGGCCAAGTGCTCTGCTTCCTCCTAGATCAGCAAACCAAAATCAGATCTTAAATTTGTCTTTTTTGGGAATAAAACTACAGTAAACATGTTTTTCAGCAGCATGGAACAGTTCCCATGTATATCCAACTTTTCTTAGAGACATATGATACGGAAATCTACGATACGAATATGTAAAACTACAGTATTCAATACCATACTTTGTGGTGAAATTTGTCATTTGAAGTATCTTATGGTAATTTATGTATTTAAAAGTTATTTACCCGAGAAACATTGACCTTGACAACATTTTCAGGAATTATTGATTTGTTTAAATTTGGCACAGCTTGAGGTTAATAAAACTCCTATTGATTACTAACGAACAAAGCCCAATGGTGCCAGGTATTAAAAAAAAAAAAAAAAAAAAAAAACATACTCTGTAGTTAATCTGTACCCACTAGGGGTGTGACAAAATATCGAAATGGTGATATATCGTGATACTTTGCATCCCAAAAGGTTAGCGATACACTCATGCCAAGAATCGAGATATCCTTTAAAGAAGCTGTTGATGTTAAAAAAGAAAAAAAAAAAAAAAAAAAAAGGAACCAACAAGTTGCAACCAAAATCTTTCACCATAATAGTGTCTTCAGTTAACTCTATGGCTGCCATTGACGGCGCTCTACGCCCATTCCATTAAGACTGCAAAGGGCGAATGAATGTTTGTTCCTTCGAAACAGTCAAATCTTTCCGATTTTCGGGGCATTTACTGGTAACTTTCTGTGCATTTTAGGGCATTTACATGTCACTTCCTGTTGTATTTGAGTGACTGCCTATTCATTTGGGAGATTCTCGGGTCACTTCCTGTTGAATGTGGGTTACAGAATTGTTGAATTTGGGTTACAGAACAGGAAGTGACCCATAAAATGTTCCAAAATCAGCAGTAAGTGACCCTGAAATGCAAAATCAACCGGAAATGACTGAAAATTAACCAGCAATGACTTGAAATGGCCCAAAACTACTATATTTTCCGCACTATAAGGTGCATTTAAAATCCTGCAATTTTCTAAAAAGCTGATGTGCCTTATATATGCTGTATATGGATCAATATTAATTAATCATGGCATGAAATTCCCTTTAACGCAGCTTCATTTAGTGGATGCGTAATGCAACCCCAACAACTACTACTACTGCGCCTTATAATGCATATGAAAACAGTTTTCAATAGGCCATTGATTGAAAGTGCGCCTTATATTCCGATGCGCCTTATAGTGCGGAAAATACTGTTCCTCGTCGACTGGCAGTGGGAGTGGTTCATTCGCTGCCACCCTCCCATTCAAATGGATTGGATGTGTACTTGTGATAAACTTAGAGCAGAAGGATGAAGATAGCTTGCTTTTCTGTTTATTAGTTATTTTGTAGAATATCCCAGATTGATTTCCTGATCAATGTATCGATAATCGTTGTATCGCCATATTGTGAGATCATCGTTATCGTGAGCTTTGTATCGCAAATTGTATTGTATCGTGAGGTACCAAGAGGTTCCCACCCCTAATACCCACATTTTACTAATCTGCAGCACTCATTTTACCGTTCTCTGTCTTTAAGCAGTTCAACATGATAGGATTAAAAAGAATAATTGATTTGGCTTGACTCACCTGTAGGTGCATCAGTTTGGGCTCCAGCACAGACAAAGCCCCCTCCATGGTGGAGAGGCGACGCTGCAAAGCCAGTACACCGCCCAGGTCGCTGCCTGCGTACTGTGTGGCATCAATAGCCTTGCGCTTTTCCTGGATCTGTGACTTGATCTCACTACACTCCAGAAGGTAGTTTTGAAGACGTTGCATGCTGCCAAGCTGAGCTTTCTTCTGCTCCACCAGAGCCACGATGCTGTTCCATCTGCCAAGAAACCAACTTGTTAATGGGCGGTATGGGAAAAAAAATCCTCTATCACAATATGGGCCATTTCTTTCACGAGAAAGATATAATGTTTTTTTTTTTTTTTGTATTACTCGACTTAAGTATTTAAAAGAAAAAAGTTATCAATATTTACTTGTCTTTGTAGGTGGCTGATTCTTTCTTAATAGAAGTGGCTATGTTCGTTCACTTTCATTAACTCATTCCCTGCTATTGAAACATGCTGATCAGCCAAATCCAGGCAGGCATCAGGTAAAATACTCTTTTCTAGCTGGTCATTCTATTTTGCACCTCTTTCCTGTTTAAATGAAGTGGATGTCCATCATCATCAATGTCAGTTAATGAGTTAACTGATTTAACTGATTTATTTACGCACCGTATGTTTGTGTTGTGTGGTGATTTATCACACCCGTGGTTTGCTGGTAAAAGGACAAACATCATTGATTTAAGAAATACCAGCACTGTTGAGCTAAGTAAAGTATACTTTCATGATATATTATTAAAATTGACGATGGTGACAATAGAAGGAATTTATGACGAATGACGATACGTCATTTCTTATTATTTTGGCAACATATCATATTACCCAGCATTAATGCTAAATAGATAATATTAATGTGTGTGTTTGTCTACTTCAAACCTCTCAAAACACAGTCAAAATCTTTAATACCATAGCTCTGTCATCTATCCCAGTTTTTGAGGTTGTCCTAAGTCGGGGGTCGGCAACCCGTGTTTTGAGAGCCGCATGCGGCTCATTAGCGCTTCCCTAATGGCTCCCTGGAGCATTTCAAAAATGTTTGAAAATGGAAAAATATGGGGGAGGGAAATATAGTTTTTGTTTTAACATGGTTTCTGTAGGAGGACAAACATGACACAAACAATCTTAACGTTTTCCAATGCTGTAAAACTGTGTACAATAATTATTACATTTTAACATTTCTGTCAACGAAGATTTACGTCATAGCCTGCGTCGCACGTTTCTATCAGCAGGGCGGCTGTTGTAAATGAACCGGCGGCTATATAACGGGACATGGATTCCAAAGAGGAAAAGAGAAAAAAAAAACTGAGGAGAACAGAGGATTCAACGTTTCTTGGGCCGAATCAATTGCATTCATTGCCAATGCAGAAGGATTTTCTGAATGTTTTTTTTTTTTTTTTTTTTGGTCAAATCACAAAAGGAGTAATGTGGAAAGACATTTGCAGGGAAGGCATACTATTCAGTGGCAGCATACTCTGTGATGAGTCGTGTGATGTGATCGATATTGAACACCCATCGCTTTTATACAGGTCCTTGAACTCCGATTATGCACATTCTATTTTGTTATTGTTTTTTTCGAATCTTCAAAATACAAATGACATTCAAAACTCGGATTTCTTTATTGCATTTCTTTAATTTTATCAAAGCAATTAAACATAATTCATTAATATTGTAATGAAGTTATACTTGAGGCAGTATCGGACAACAACAAGTAGTAACGTGATGCATCATTCTCTATAGAATGCACTGCAAGGAAAATAAACATTTTATCATGAAGGCTCATAATGTATATATAACCAACTTAGTCATTTTGATAGTAGGCTAATATAGATACAGTGGGGCAAATAAGTATTTAGTCAACCACCAACTGTGCAAGTTCTCTTGAAAAGATTAGAGAGGCCTGTAATTCTCAACCTCGGTAGACCTCAACCATGAGAGACAGAATGTGAAAAAAAAAACAAAAAAACAGAAAATCACATTGTTTGATTTTTAAAGAATTTATTTCCAAATTAGAGTGGAAAATAAGTATTTGGTCATCTACTAACAAGCAAGATTCCTGGCTGTCAAAGAGGTCTAACTTCTTCTAACATGGTCTAACAAGGCTCTACTGGTTACCTGTATTAATGGCACCTGTTTTAACTCATTATCGGTATAAAAGACACCTGTCCACAAGCTAAGTCAATCACACTCCAAACTCCACCGTGGCCAAGACCAAAGAGCTGTCGAAGGACACCAGAGACAAAATTGTTGACCTGCACCAGGTTGGGAAGACTGAATCTGCAATAGGTAAAATGCTTGGTGTAAAGAAATCAACTGTGGGAGCAATTATTAGAAAATGGAAGACATACAAGACCATTGATAATCTCCCTCGATCTGGGGCTCCATGCAAGATCTCAACCCGTACTGTCAAAATGATAACAAGAACGGTGAGCAAAAATCCCAGAACCACACGGGGGGACCTAGTGAATGACCTACAGAGAGCTGGGACCACAGTAACAAAGGCTACTATCAGTAACACAATGCACCGCCTGGGACTCAAATCCTGCACTGCCAGACGTGTCCCCCTGCTGAAGCCAGTACATGTCCAGGCCTGTCTGCGGTTCGCTAGAGAGCATTTGGATGATCTAGAAGAGGAGTGGGAGAATGTGTTACGGTCAGATGAATCCAAAATAGAACTTTTTGGTATAAACACAGGTTCTCGTGTTTGGAGGAGAAAGAATTCTGAATTGCACCCGAAGAACACCATACCCACTGTGAAGCATGGGAGTGGAAACATCATGCTTTGGGGATGTTTTTCTGCAAAGGGACCAGGGCAACTGATCTGTGTAAAGGAAAGAATGAATAGGGCCATGTTTCTGAGTGAAAATCTCCTTCCATCAGCAAGGGCATTGAAGATGAGACGTGGCTCAGTCTTACAGCATGACAATGATCCCAAACACACAGCCAGGGCAACAAAGGAGTGGTTTCGTAAGAGCATTTCAAGGTCCTAGAGTGGCCTAGCCAGTCTCCAGATCTCAACCCCATAGAATATCTGTGGAGGGAGTTGAAAGTCCGTGTTGCCCAACGACAGCCCCAAAACATTACTGCTCTAGAGGAGATCTGCATGGAGGAATAGGCCAAAATACCAGCGACAGTGTGTGAAAAGCTTCTGGAGAGTTACAGAAAACGTTTTGCCTCCGTTATTGCCAACAAAGGGTACATAACAAAGTATTGAGATGAACTTTTGGTATTGACCAAATACTTATTATCCACCATGATTTGCAAATAAATTCTTTAAAAATCAAACAATGTGATTTTCTGTTTTTTCCACATTCTGTCTCTCATGGTTGAGGTTTACCCATGTTTACAATTACAGGCCTCTCTAATATTTTCAAGAGGGAGAACTTGCACAATTACCGGTAGTGGTTGACTAAATACTTATTTGCCTCACTGTACATACAACATGTGTTGCCTTCATTATAATGCTTATACAGTGGGGAGAACAAGTATTTGATACACTGCCGATTTTGCTGGTTTTCCCACTTGCAAAGCATGTAGAGGTCTGTAATTTGAATCATAAGTTCTCTTCAATTGTGAGGGACAGAACCTAATACAAAAAAACAGAAAATCACGGTGTATGATTTTTAAATAATAAATTTGCATTTAATTGCATGAAATAAGTATTTGATACATCACAAAAATCGAACTTAATATTTGGTACAGAAACCTTTGTTTGCTATTACAGATACCAAACGTTTCCTGTAGTCCTTGACAAGGTTTGCACACACTGCAGCAGGGATTTTGGCCCACTCCTCCATGCAGATCTTCTCCAGAGCCTTCAGGTTTCAGGGCTGCTGCCGGGCAACACGAACTTTCAGCTCCCTCCATAGATTTTCTATCGGGTTCAGATCTGGTGACTGGCTAGGCCACTCCAGGACCTTAAGATGCTTCTTACGGAGCCACTCTTTAGTTGCCTTGGCTGTGTGTTGCCATGCTGGAAGACCCAGCCACGACCCATCTTGAGGGCTCGCACTGAAGGAAAGAGGTTGTCAGCCAAGATCTGGCAATACATAGCCCCATCCATCCTCCCCTCAATACGGTGCAGTCGTCCTGTACCCTTGGCAGACAAGCAGCCCCAAAAAACGATGTTTCCTCCTCCATCTTTCACGGTTGGGATGGTGTTCTTGGGGTTGTACTCATCCTTCTTTTTCCTCCAAACAAAATGAACCGGGTTTAGACCAAAAAGTTCAATTTTGGTCTCATCCGACCACATGACCTTCTCCCATTGCTCCTCTGGATCATCCAGATGGTCAGTGGCAAACTTCAGACGTGTCTGGACATGCACTGGCTTCAGCAGCGGGACCTTGCGTGTGCTGTAGGATTTTAATCCATGACGGCGTAATGTGTTTCTGATGGTTTTCTTCGAGACTGTAGTTCCAGCTCTCTTCAGGTCATTGACCAGGTCCTGCCGTGTAGTTCTGGGCTGATCCCTCACCTTCCTCATGATCAGTGATGCCCCACGAGGTGAGATCTTGCATGGAGCCCCAGAACGAGGCAGATTGACCGTCAACTTGAACTTCTTCCATTTTCTAATAATCGCTCCAACAGTTGTTACCTTCTCACCAAGCTGCTTGCTTATTTTCCTGTAGCCCATCACAGCCTTGTGCAGGTCTATTATTTTATCCCTGATGTCCTTACACAGCTCTTTGGTCTTGACCATTGTGGAGAGGTTGGAGTTTGTTTGTTTGAGCATGTGAACAGGTGTATTTTATACAGGTAACAAGTTCAAACAGGTGCAGTTACTTCCGGTAATGAGTGGAGAACAGGAGGGGTTCTTAAAAAAGAACAAGAGCCAAAATATTTACTAGTTGGTAATGTATCAAATTCTTATTTCATGCAGTTGAATACAAATTTAGCATTTAAAAATTATACAACGTGATTTTCTGGATTTTTGTATTAGATTCCGTCCCTCACAGTTGAAGAGAACTTATGATACAAATTACAGACCTCTACATGGCATGCAAGTGGGAAAACCAGCAAAATCGGCAGTGTATCAAATACTTGTTCTCCCCACTGTATAAGGCTTTTTTTGTGGCTCCAAACATTTTGTTGTTGTTGTTATTTTGGCCTAGTATGGCTCTTCCAACAGTTTGGGTTGCCGACCCATGTACTGTGCTAGAATTTTTGGGTGAATACCTGGAATTGAGGTGATCCTGACATCCTCTGACCTCTGTGGAGGATGGATGTCCTCCATCCAGAAGTTGCTGGACTATCTGGTTAACATCCAGGATCCTACCCATTAAGCTGTTCATCTCTTGGTCCAGGGACTCAAATCTGTGAGAAAAAAATTAAGGTTTCCATGCTTTATTAATTTTTTCCTTTTATTTATTTATATTTTTTATTTTATTTTTTTCGGCAACTCTTCCTGCCGTACAAAAAAAACCCCAAAAAAAACTTATCAGCATAAAAAGGCATTGATATCTCCCATTCTGCATGACCAAGCAGGCGAACAAGATAGACAGAAAGGAAAAAAAAACAACCGACCTGTGCGCTACTACCTCTACATCCTCCAGCTTCTCTGGGATCTCCATCTTGTTCAGCCACTGCTCTTTTTCGTCTATCCACAGCTCGCAAGCGTTGACCTCACTGAACATGCGGTACACGGCCAGGGCGTCGTGGAGCCACTGCTGGCGTAGGACGCCCACCTCCACCACCTCAGTATATAGCTGTTCCACTTCCACCATCCGAACCTGAACTTCCTGCATAAAAAAGAGAACTCTCGAAATCAAATACACTAAACCAGGGGTGTCAAACTCGCTCATGTCACAGGCCACATAGTGATGGGTTCCTTTAGAGGCCTATTATGTCTGACAAGCAGGGTTACCACGATCAAATGAATCAACAACTATTCTGATATTCGTCGTTTGAGACATCGTTGACCTAAAAAATGAGCCTCTCAATAACAAATATTTTTTTAATTGATTTTTCATTTTTATGATTTTCATTTTAAAAAAAGGATATAAATATATATATATATATACATATACACACATATATATATATATATATACATACACACACACACACATACTGTATATGTATGGCGGAAAACACTCAGGTTACTTGACGTTCTGCTCTGAGACCCCAATTTGGCCAAATTTCAAAATTGTTCGATATGCACGTGTGATACATCATTGGAAAGCTTAAAATCTCAATTTTCTAGGGGAAGAAACATTTTGAACAGAAGGGCATTTAAAAAAAATAAAAATTAAACAGTGAAACCCCTTATGGAGGTGAGAGCACGCAAGAGCAGAATTAAAGAGGCCATGACTTTAACAAGATATTATCTCGTACTTACCTTGTTTCGATCCAAAAACTCCATGTAGCATGTATCACTGAGTGTCAAGAAACAGCTGTGAATGGCCACAGCTGGATTTTGGGGGGATTTTATGGGTGAAAAAACATGGTAATATAACAAGGGTCGCAATGCCGAAATCACAGACATCATGGAGCAGTCGAGATTTTCTTTTTCATATATTTATGAATTTTTCTTTGTTTGGATCCATTATTTATCATCTAAACTATTGGAGAAAATGCGACAGTAGCAAAAAAAAATACCATTAAGCGATAGTTATGAGGTAGATATCCATGACTTTTTTATAGACACCATTTTTTTTCATTGTGACGTAATTTGTTTAAAAGTTATACAATATGCGAGTGAATAATTTTTTTAAGTCGTTTTTTTTTTTTTTTTAAACGAAATATTAGACATCAATTAATGATTTTAAGCTAAAAATGACATTTTGAATAATAAATATAATTAATTACCTTCGTTTTATGGCTGGATTGAAACAGAAGCGGTTGCGCAACGTCTGTAAACGGGGGTTTCCAGGGTAAAACGGACACATTAAAAATAGTTTTGGGGCTTAATGCGCCATGAATCTGCTATGGCAGCATATAGACATATTGTTCTGTCAAACACAACAGTTGTTTTGGCTTAAAATACAGCAGTTTCTTTTAAAGAGGAGTGAAAGAGCAGAAACTGCTTTTTCAGTCTTGTCTGTGTTTTCCGCCATAGATATATCCAAAAACGTGTTTTTATTTATTTATTTTTTTGTTCAGAAAAGGTAGGAAAACCCCTCAAAATATTCTGATATCTAAACATGAAATCAAAGCACATGTTTTACCTTCATGGGCCACACCAGATTGATGTGGCCTTAAGTTTGATGCTTGCGTATTAAACCATCACCAACTGCCATACAAAGATCTGTCTCACATTAATTTAAGTAAAAAATTAAGTTGGCATGCTCAAACCTTGCGTCTTATGTCTATTTTAGCACCACCTACCTCTTGTTCTCGATAGCGCAATGGCAGTGCCACCATGTGTTTTCGCAATGCCACCACATGTAGCCGGTGCTTGTCGATGTCCTCACTGACGCCACGGTGCTTTTTGAGTAGTGAACATGTGGAGTACTCATCGTGCCCAAAGTCCTCGCTTGACACCAAGCGGTAGGAGTCCTGTAGCCAGACCACCAGGTCGTCCGTCTCGGTAGAGAACTGAAAAAAATTCAGCGCCTCCTGTAGATGGGTGAGGCGCTGGGCTGCCTGCTCCTCCAGCCGAGTCCACTCGTCGGTCACGTCCAGGATGTGTTCCTGGATGCCCGCTGTGTCAAGGCTCTTCTCATTGAGGATTTCCTGACCGCGCTGAATGGTCATCTAGAGATGGTAAAAGGAACCTCAGACTTAAAGACTTGTAGGCTCTAATAAGCCACAATTGTTCTCTTTTACTAAAATATATGATTAGAAACACATAAAATATTGGCATTGATTTAAAAATCTATAATATTAAGTACATGTTTTGATCTACGGAGGGCGCTATGTTTTAAGCGCGAAATGGACGCTCGTTGTGATGACGTAGATTGTCACTGTCACTTGACGAATACTACCGCGTTACTGCAATTCCTTCTACGCGGCGAGATGTTCAGCACATGCGTCGTCAGTTAAAAGCGGCGAGTACTTAATATTTGTGTTTTTATTGAGTCATTTATTAATTTTTCATTGCCTCAAAATACTTTTTGCATGTGTATCCCTCTCATACTTTTAAGCATTGTGTTTTCTTGTGGTAGCTTTAAAGCAGATCGTTGGTCTGTTGGCCACATTAGTCAGGCAGCATATTTAAACCACCCTTATTTGATATTACTACATTTAAGTATTTTCTTAAGCCATCTCTAGTACGTTCTGTCTGTATGCATCAAAACAAAACAAGCTAAAAGCGCACAGTAGTACTTTAGGTGTCAAATTCGCCTCTTGTAGACGTTTCGCCGGTGTAGCACATTTTGGCAGAACACCGTTTTTTTCCCCCCTACACTCGTCTCATCACGTCTTTCCTGTTCATTTTGCTTTTGCTGCTCGTTTTGTGAAATATCGACAGGGCTGTCATGCTCAATAATGTTTCCTCTCGGGTTCAAGTTGAAAGGGTTTAACAGCTGACATGTTTATGTCGCTAGAGTCATACTCTGGAAGCCCGGCAGTGTAACCAAGTGACGTCACCGCCCTGCGACGTTAACAACAATGGCGACCTACCAGTTAAACTAATTTTACAAATTGTATAAAAATCGAAAACATCAAGAGGTGTTTCAATATCCAATTATTTTTAACTCATAATAACGTTTATCTTTTAAGAACTATAAGTCTTTCTTTCCGTGGATCCCGTTAACACATTACCACACTGAGTCATTGAGGTTAGGGTGTTAGGAATTCAGAAGGTGATCAAACTTTCATACCATATTAAAGTGTTAAGTTTTAAAGTTTGAGTTTGAGGGCTCAAATAAAGGTATAAAGACAGAGGAAAGGTGTCTAAACAGTGTCATGCTAGCGGTTGCCAGAACAGTAGTGTTCAACAAATGGTATCAAACTAGGCTTCAAATAAGTTGTGTTTCAAGCTGAGTTTAGGGTTCCAAATGATGATTTCTAGGCTTTCTAAGTGAATGTAATAATTCGTTTTAGTGTCTTACAACCTCACACACATATAAACACACACCTCCAGCAAAGCTCGGTGGGCCATCAATTCTCCGGCAAGGGTCTTGTGTTTCTGGAGCAATTTAAGCACACTGCTCAGGTCTTTTCCATAACCCTGAGCCCCCAGTATGGAGCTTTTTTCTCGCATCCACGCCTCAGACTCTTCCAATTCCTGCATAGAGAACACATGTTAGCATGCTAGAATAAAAGTTTATTCTCATTCTCTGACCTTGAAGAAGGCCCACAGCTGCCTGGAATCTTCCAGTTCAGAGCGCCGCTTGGCCGCCAACTCCTTCAGCTCCTCCAGACAGGACGAGACGTGATTGACCCGGTTACAGATCACCTGCGGGTCGCATGGCTGGTAACCTTGGAAACAAAGAAAACAAGGCAGCTAATCATGCCACTGGTGCTGGATCATCATTTCCTAGTTTCTAAAGCCTGTTGAGTTATGCGAGTAAATTTGTGTAAACTATCTGTACCCTCTATATTCGTGAATTTAAGTGCTGCAGCATTGAGGGTCTCCACCCTTTCGGCCTGCACACCGATGTCGGCCTCCTGCAGGCTGTGCTTCTGCAGAAGGTCATCCACCTCCAGAAGATGCTTTCCAAAGTCTTTGGACAGCAGTTGGGCCTGCCAAAGAAATGGCAAAGAGGTTGGTCACATCCAGTAGACAGAAGAGGTTTTTAAGCTTTTCGACGAGAGGTTAGATAATTATGGCATATTGCATTCTTGAGTACAGCCCACTGAGAATTTGAGACTTGTCATATTTATTGCATTCATTTAGGTGTTTCTTTCTACAATGGGTTTGCGACAAGAAACATTGCTGACATATGCTCGTTTTGGAGCTACAACATGAGACACCATATTTGAAGCTCTGGCCTGCCATAGTCAGGGTTAAAATGTATTGTTAAAAAATATTACCGTATTGGCCCGAATATAAGACTGCTGTGATTATAAGACGACCCCCTCTTTTTCATGACTCAAGTTTGAAAAAAAGACTTTTTGAACACCAAATTAATTTTTATACAGAAAATAATTACAGTACATCTGAAACAAAAATGATTATAACAATGTATTTGAGAGAAAAAGCATGTTATTTTGCCTCATTCAAATCTTAATATCTGAACATTTAAATATGTACACTAAAGTGCAATCACATTTGTAAATGAATGGCTTCTGGTTTTTGAAATGTAAATAAACCAATCTATTGTGATAAAACAACAAAATTGCAATAACTGCATTAAAATCAAAGTGAAGTCTAACTGTAACTGTAGTCTTGAAACAAATCTGAATATGGAAAAACATTGCAATAAAATAATGCAAACTGGTTATATTTGAGAGTAGCTGAGATCTCTCATGACAGAATATTGCTTGAATGATATCTGGCGCCATCTAGCGTCGTAAATGGGTATAATGTCTAGACCGCAAATATAATACAACCCCCACTTTTTCAGTCTTATTTCAATGCAAAAAACACCGTCTTGTCTTATATTCGGGCCAATACGGTACTTTGTCTTAAATTAGTTAATTATGTTATTAAAAAATATTACATTGCATCCTATTTAAAGTTAAACAAACAATTTTATATATTCATTTTCATCTTTCAAATTATTACATAATTACAAACCTTTATTGTCAACAATAATTTGGAAAAATAGCCAAATCCACACCACGATTAAAATAATAAAAGTATTTTATTACAATTATTATTATCATTACAAAGTGAACATAAAATATTGAATGATACAATTAAGAAAAAAATAATACAAAAAAAATAAAAAGATAAATATTTGCACAAATTATTACTTTAAAATTAATTATTTTTAAATATTAAAAAAAAATCTAATTAAATACTTGGGAATTTATTTGAAACAAAAATTCTGATACAATAAATTATTCATTATTATTATTATTTGAAGTAATACTTTTAAGCGATTTAAATAATTGGTTAATTAAGTTATTTTAAATGAAACCAAATTACTTAACCAGTTTAAATCCATTTGTATTCAATTGAATAAAATGTAATATTTTCGTTGTTTATATTTTCTTTTTTATATATACCTATTCTGCAAAAGACCTGTTCAATCTTCATTCGTTTATTTTCTGAGCCGCTTAGCCTCACAAGGGTCACGGGGGTGCTGGAGCCAATCCCATATAACTATGGGCAGTAGGCGGGGTCCACCCTGAATCAGTTGCCAGCCAATCTCAGGGCACAAGGAGACGAACAACCATTCACGCACACACTCATCTTAGGGGCAATTTAGAGTGTTCAATCAGCCTACCATGCATGTTTTTGGGATGTGGGAGGATACCGGAGTACCCAGAGAAAACCCACACAGGCACGGGGACAACATGCAAACTCCACACAGAAAGGCCTTAGCTCTCAGAACTGTGGGGCGTACGTGCTAACCACTCTGCCACCATGCTGCACTTGTTCAATCTGTCAATTCTAAAACTAAAATGAGGCCAATGAGGCAAATAAAAAAAAGTCCCAATTGCCCATTTTAGACTCTCGGCTACCTGCGTGTCCTCCATCCAGTCGATCATGTAGACCATATCCTGAAAGGTCTTTTGCAGAGCAAGGTTTTTCTCCAGCCGGATCCGCCTGCCAGCCACCAGTTCTTTCAGCAGGCTCCACTGCCCCAGGATATTCTCCTTGCGGGCAGAGATACGACGAATGTCGAAGTAGCTCTCCACCTCCATCTCGGCAGCCAGCTCCACCACCACACCAATGCGCTCCTCGTACGAGGCGATGTCTGCCTCAATGGCCTCGTGCTTCTTCATGGCCGCTTCCACGGCGGGGAGATCGTAGCCAAAGTTGTCCTGGAGGGCACCAAGAATTGATCAAGTATCAACCTTATCATTTGGGGTTATACATATTACCAAAAGCCACCCAGGGATGGATACAACTTTTTAAAAAAAAGTTGTATCACCTGTGCTCTTATATCACCTGTACTCTTGGTTTGGGATGTTATTCAACCTGTGATTTCAGAGGTTTTAGATACAGTGGTAAGAAAAAGTATCTGAACCTTTTGGAAATTGTCACATGTCTGCATAAAATCACCATCAAATGTGATCTGATCTTTGTCAAAATCACACAGATGAAAAAACAGTGTCTGCTTTAACTACAACCACCCAAACATTTATAGGTTTCCATATTTTAATGAGGATAGCATGCAAACAATTACAGAAGGGGGAAAAATATGTAAGTGAACCATCACATTTAATATTTTGTGCCCCCCTCCGCCCCCTTTGGCAGCAATATTTGATGTGTGCAGAGATATGGGACTACTGTATGACAGTGATTTCTGTAAGTCTGTAACAGACACTCTATGGTTCTTCTTTACCTCTCTGAGTATTCTGCCCTGAACTCTTGTTGTCATCTTAGGTGGACAGCCACTCCTTGGGAGAGAAGCAACAGTGCTAAACTCTCTCCATTTGTAGACAACTTTTCTCACTGTCGATTTATTACCATCCAGATTTTTAGAGATGGTTTTGTATCCTTTCCCAGCTTTATAAAAATCAACAATCCTAGATCGCAGGTCTGAAGAAAAGCTCTTTTGACCGAGCCATGATTCACATTAGACAGTGCTTTTCATCAAAAAAATTCTTACCAGATATGTGTTTTATAGTGGGCAGGCAGCTTTAAACCACTGTTCAGTGCTTGGGCATACACCTGACTTAACTTGTTTCGTAAAATTGGTTTCAATTGCTCTTTAAGTCTCCTTAGGCAGAGGGTTCACTTATTTATTTCCCCCCTTCTGTCATTGTTTGCATGCTATCCTCAAGAAAATATAAAAACCAATAAATGTTTGGGTGGTTTTAATTAAAGCAGACACTGTTTTTTTCATCTGTGTGATTTTGACAAAGATCAGATCGCGTTTGATGCTGATTTTATGCAGAAATGTGAGAAATTCCAAAAGGTCCATCCATCCATTATCTTCCGCTTATTCCGGGGTCGGGTCGCGGGGGCAGCAGCTTCAGCAGGGAAGCCCAGACTTCCCTCTCCCCAGCCACTTCAGCCAGCTCCTCCGGCGGGATTCCAAGGCGTTCCCAGGCCAGCCGAGCGACATAGTCTCTCCAGCGTGTCCTGGGTCGACCCCGGGGCCTCCCGCCGGTGGGACATGCCCGGAACACCTCTCCAGGGAGGCGTCCAGGAGGCATCCGAACCAGATGCCCGAGCCACCTCAACTGGCTCCTCTCAACGCGGAGGAGTAGCGGCTCGACACCAAGCCCCTCCCGGATGACCGAGCTTCTCACCCGATCTCTAAGGGAGAGCCCGGACACCCTGCGGAGGAAACTCATTTCGGCCGCTTGTATCCACGATCTTGTTCTTTCGGTCACGACCCACAGCTCGTGACCATAGGTGAGGGTAGGAACGTAGATCGACCAGTAAATCGAGAGCTTCGCCTTTTGGCTCAGCTCTTTCTTCACCACAACGGACCGGTGCAGAGTCCGCATTACTGCAGACGCTGCACCGATCCGCCTATCAATGTCCCGCTCCCTCCTACCCTCACTCGTGAACAAGACCCCAAGATACTTGAACTCCTCCACTTGGGGCAGGATCTCATCCCCGACCCGGAGAGGGCATGCCACCCTTTTCCGGCTGAGGACCATGGTCTCGGATTTGGAGGTGCTGATCTTCATCCCAACCGCTTCACACTCAGCTGCAAACCGCCCCAGTGAGAGTTGGAGGTCACAGCTTGATGAAGCCAACACCACCACATCATCTGCAAAAAGCAGAGATGCAATGCTGAGGCCACCAAACCGGACACCCTCAACGCTTCGGCTGCGCCTAGAAATTCTGTCCATAAGAATTATGAACAGAATCGGTGGCAAAGGGCAGCCTTGGCGGAGTCCAATCCTCACTGGAAACGAATTCGACTTACTGCCGGTAATGCGGACCAGACTCTGACACCGGTCGTACAGGGACCGAACAGCCCTTACCAAGGGGCTCGGTACCCCGTACTCCCAGAGCACCCCCCACAGGACTCTCCTAGGCACACGGTCGAACGCCTTCTCCAAATCCACAAAACACATGTAGACTGGTTGGGCGAACTCCCATGCACCCTCGAGGACCCTGCCGAGGGTGTAGAGCTGGTCCACTGTTCCACGGCCAGGACGAAAACCACACTGCTCCTCCTGAATCCGAGATTCGACTTCCCGACGGACCCTCCTCTCCAGCACCCCTGAATAGACTTTACCGGGGAGGCTGAGGAGTGTGATCCCTCTATAATTGGAACACACCCTCCGGTCCCCCTTTTTAAAAAGGGGGACCACCACCCCGGTCTGCCAATCCAGAGGCACTGTCCCCGATGTCCACGCGATGTTGTAGAGGCGTGTCAGCCATGACAGCCCTACAACATCCAGAGCCTTTAGGAACTCCGGGCGGATCTCATCTACCCCCGGGGCCTTGCCACCGAGGAGCTTACCAACTGCCTCAGTGACTTCAACCCCAGAGATTGAAGAGCCCACCTCAGAGTCCCCAGACTCTGCTTCCTCAAAGGAAGGCGTGTCGGTGGAATTGAGGAGGGCTTCGAAGTATTCTCCCCACCGACTCACGACGTCCCGAGTCGAGGTCAGCAGTACACCATCTTCACTATACACAGTGTTAATGGTGCACTGCTTTCCTCTCCTCAGACGCCGGATGGTGGACCAGAATTTCCTCGAAGCCGTCCGGAAATCGTTTTCCATGGCCTCGCCGAACTCCTCCCATGTCCGAGTTTTTGCCTCGGCGACCGCCGAAGCCGCAGTCCGCTTGGCCAGCCGGTACCTGTCAACTGCCTCCGGAGTCCCACAGGCCAAAAAGGCCCGATAGGCCTCCTTCTTCAGCTTGACGGCATCCCTTACCACTGGTGTCCACCAGCGGGTTCGGGGATTGCCGCCACGACAGGCACCAACCACCTTACGGCCACAGCTCCGATCGGCCGCCTCAACAATGGAGGTGCGGAACATGGTCCACTCGGACTCAATGTCCCCCACCTCCCCCGGGACAAGGGAGAAGTTCTGCCGGAGGTGGGTGTTGAAGCCCTTTCTGACAGGGGATTCTGCCAGACGTTCCCAGCAGACCCTCACAATACGTTTGGGCCTGCCAGGGCTAACCAGCATCTTCCCCCACCATCGGAGCCAACACACCACCAGGTGGTGATCAGTTGACAGCTCCGCCCCTCTCTTCACCCGAGTATCCAAAACATGCGGCCTCAAGTCCGATGACACGATCACAAAGTCGATCATCAAACTGCGGCCTAGCGTGTCCTGGTGCCAAGTGCACATATGGACACCCTTATGTTTGAACATGGTGTTTGTTATGGACAATCCGTGACGAGCACAGAAGTCCAATAACAGAACACCGCTCGGGTTCTGATCGGGGGGGCCGTTCCTCCCAATCACGCCCCTCCAGGTCTCACTGTCATTGCCCACATGAGCGTTGAAGTCCCCCAGCAGAACGAGAGACTCCCCAGAGGGGGCACTCTCCAGCACACCCTCCAAGGACTCCAAAAAGGGTGGGTACTCTGAACTGTTGTTTGGTGCATTAGCACAAACAACAGTCAGGACCCGTCCCCCCACCCGAAGGCGGAGGGAGGCTACCCTCTCGTCTACTGGGGTAAACCCCAGCGTACAGGCACCAAGCCTGGGGGCAATAAGTATGCCCACACCTGCTCGGCGCCTCTCGCCGTGGGCAACTCCAGAGTGGAAGAGGGTCGAACCCCTCTCGAGAGGACTGGTATCAGAACCCAAACTGTGTGTGGAGGAGAGTCCAACTATATCTAGTTGGAACTTCTCTGCCTCACACACCAGCTCGGGCTCCTTCCCCGCCAGAGAGGTGACATTCCATGTCCCAAGAGTTAGCTTCTGTAGCCGGGGGTTGGACCGCCAAGGCCCCCGCCTTTGGCTGCCGCCCAAATTGCTACGCACCCGACCCCTTTGGCCCTTCCCACAGGTGGTGAGCCCATGGGAAGAATTCCAAAAGGTACAGATACTTTTTCATAGCACTGTATCCATGCTTCATTACAGTTGGAAATGAATTTTTGACTTTGACTTTATCACACAGGACTGATTGTAACTTCTAGCTTGACATTTTTATGAGGGACCTTTCCAAAGGTACCACTTGCATTCTTCTATAACGTTGGAAAGCAACTGAGCCAAAATTTTCAGCAGTTTCAGCTATTCACGCATCATTACAGTTAGAAATAACTTTTTAATAGAAAGTCATACAGGGATAAATCTAGGTTGTACACGCGTATTTTTAGAGCTGAGTTTTGCAACACTACCATGTCATTCTATAACATAAAGAAAACTCTGATTTGGATGTTTTGGTGTTGTTCACGGTACCTGCGACACAAGCCTCTGGTTCTCATTAAGCCACGCTTGTCTCATGGTGGTCTTGTGGTCAAAGCGCTGAGCCAGCAGCTCTAACTTCTCCTGGCGAATTAACTCCTTGCGCAGAGCCACACCCCTTTCATGCTCTGCCTTCTCCAGCCGCTCCCACGCCTAGAAAAATGTTATGTGAGGCTACCAGTCGGATTAATTTTAAGTGTGTTGTTTGATAAGACCACCTTGTTGATGTCAGAGATGAGCTTCCCTTCATGAGGCATGTAGGCTTTCTGGTTGTTGGCTCGCAGTTTGCTTTGAATAGTAAAGAGAAGGACTTCCAAGTTCCCTTTTTCCTGAAACCTACACACACGAAAAGTTATGTTGAGACTCTAAAATGTTTTGAATTTTTAAAAATTCCCCTTTAAAATAACAGGAAAACTTCAAAATACACAAAAAAAATTGTATAATGTTTAATCCTGGCAAATTGTACAGTAGATTTTTTTAAAAAAAACTGAATATCATGGTAGAAATAAATCAATATTGTAATTTTTCCCTCCTCCAGTAGGTGAAACCTACGGTAGCCGGAGGTAATGCATTGGGTTCTATTTGTGTGTCGGTTTTTGTTTAAAATAACTCTAGAACAAATAGTGTAATTATAATTAAACTTGCAGGATATATTTGTAATATAGAACGGAAGAGGATATTCAATTTTTGGGGTAATGAGGTCAAATTTCACAGATTACAGAGGTCAGAAAAAGAATTTTGATATTTTTGATTTGTAAAAACTAGTGCTGTCAAATTTATCGCGTTAACGGGCGGTAATTCATTTTTAAAAATTAATCACGTTAAAATATTTGACACAATTAACGCATGCACGGAATGACCCGTTCATGCGTTGCCTCAAACAGTTTACAATGATGCCGTTTTAGCACATTGAGAGCGAAAAAGCAGAGAAATGTGAGCGGAAACAGGTGTTCACTGGACCGTGCCTTTCATTGGCTTAAGCTTTGGCAACTCTTACACAACAATCATAAGTATTGTGGCGAACGACGTGGGGAAGACTGCCAGGAGACGATCTTTTTCTTAACATGCTTAATGGAACACAACGCAGAACATACTGTATACCATTTGCGGCCACCACTAACAATCGTGGTTGCCCAACTTCCAATCATGCATTTGGGCGGAACAGTTATATCGCAACAGTATCCTTTAGTGAAAGCACAACAAAAATGATATTCCTATCTCTCATAGGAGACGATCTTTTTCTTAAAATGATTAATTGAACACATCGCAGAACATACTGTATACCATATGCAGTCACCACTGACAGTCATGGTTGCCCAACTTCCCATCATGCATTTGGGCAGAACAGTTAAGCCGCTACAGTATCATTTAGTGAATGCACAACAAAAATAATATTCAATAAAAATATACAATAATAATATTCTCTCAAAAAAATAATGTTCACAAAAAGAAAAGCGCTCAATGCAAAGAGAACTGGCATTCCCAATCAAAATAGCGATGCAAAATACACATAAAACTTACTCAGACTTTGCCTTAGGTAGATCTCTAATTAATTTAACACTCGCCATTGACACCTTGTGGTGTATTTCAATCACTACCTCACGTAGTTAAAGACACTGTGGAAGAACGGCAGGGAGCTCATGTGATGTCCCGCTCGGCGACGTCAACAATGGCGGGCTATTAGTTTATTTTTGGATTGAAAATTTTACAAATTTTATTAAAACGAAAACCATAAGAGGGGTTTTAATATAAAATTTCTATTACTTGTACTCAAATTTATCTTTTAAGAACTACATCTTTCTATCCGTGGATCTCTTTAACAGAAAGGATGTCAATAATGTTAATGCCATCTTGTGGATTTATTGTTATAATAAACAAATACAGTACTTATGTACAGCTTGTTGAATGTTTATGTCCGTCTTGTGTCTTATCTTTCCATTTCAACAATAATTTACGGAAAACTATGGCATATTTTGGAGATGGTTTGAATTGCGATTAATTACGATAAATTAATGTTTAAGCTGTGATTAACTCGATTAAAAATTTTAGTCGTTTGACAGCCCTAGTAATAACCCCTAGCCTATTTAAGGCAACACTAGATAACTTTTTAGTTTTGGTCGATTTCAGCGACTCCTGTGGACAAAAACGGTAGTGTTTTTCCTTAAGGAAGACTGCGTTTTCCATGAGTACCAGCGCACACCCGCACAGTGTCGTAAAATCATGATCTCCCGGTCGCCTGCAGATGGATTAAACGACATTTCTGTTTCCAGCGGCTGTGTGAAGGATGAGTAGTAATAAGGTAATGAATCCAGTTGTATCTAAACAATAGCATATGATGGTTAGCAACCGTGTAGCTTGGTGTGGCTAAACCCAAACTCATCAGCGCCGACGAGTTCAGTTGGAGGGGGGAGTTGGCCTCCCTTTTCTTTCCTCCTTGGACAAAACTTTTTGTCTCTTTTGTTGCTCTGCCATCTTTGCAGAATTCGCGCGAAAGCTTTCGCATCGACTTCCGTCTTTATAATGATAGGGATGAGTAAAGTATGCCGAAAAGCAGTCAGCACATTTGTAGTTTTTTTGTGTGGCAGGGTTCCTGCCATCCTCCTCAAAGTTAATTAGTGCCAGTGAAAGCGATACAGACCCCCTCAAGATATAAAAGATGCGTAATTCAATTGTCAGTCGACAAATAGGAGTGGGAACCTCTTGGTACCACACAATACGATACGATTTGCGATACAAAGCTACTAAACAAAACTAATAAACAGAAAAAACAAGCTTCTGCTGTGAATTGGATTGATTCAATCACTAGTAGACGTCCAATCCATTTGAAGTGGGAGGGTGGCATTCGCTGCCATCCCTCCCACTTCAAACGGATTGAACGTCTATGGCCGGCAATTAGGTAATTTTGGGCCATTTAAGCTCATTTACCTGTTAATTTTCAGTTACGTCCTGTTGATTTGGGGGTATTTTACAGGTCACGTCCTGTTTATTTTGAGTCACAGAACAGGAAGTGACCTGGGAATCACCCAAATTAATAGGCAGTGACTCAAACCCAACAAGAAATTACCTGAAAATGCCCTAAAATGAACAACAAGTGACCTGTAAATGCCCTGAAAATCTGATAGAATGACTGTGAATGTTCTGGTTTGGAATGAACGAACGTTCCAAGTCTAAATAGATGAGGCGTCGAGCACCGTCATTGCAGCCTTAGAGTTAACTGAGACACTATTATGGTGGAAGATTTTGGTAGCAACTTGTTGGTTTATTTTTATCTTTTTATTAGACATTGACACCGTTTTAAAATGATATCTCGATTCTTGGCAGGAGCATATCGATAAACTTTTGGGATACAAAGTATCACAATATATCACCGTTTCGATATTTTGTCACACCCTTAGTCGACATATCAACATAAATGTTAGGAAAAATATTTTATAAAGGTTAAAATGTTACCTAGTGTTGCTATAACTCATGTTTACAGGATATGTGTTATACTGAGAAGAGAATATCGATTGTCAGAGAAGTCTGTCAGAGATATGGTAAAGCTTTCAATTCAGCTACTTCGGTTTCTCAGAGAGCTGCTGTAGTAATCAGTTTGGATGGTGACATAACTGCTTTTTTTTTCACATTCTCCCAACTAACAATCTGGATTTGAACCCATGCCGTCACCTTGGCAATTGAGCATGTTAATTATTGGGCTACTGAAGACGAGTTAGACTGTATGCTGTGCATGTGAAAGGTAAAAAACCTACGTCCTGGACTTAAAAGAGCATGCCGGCTGCTGAAGTAGGCTGGGCTGTTTGCTCAGTAGTCAGCACGCTCGACTGCCAATGAAGGTTCAAACCCAAGATGGAGAGGGGAGAGACAGAGTTGCACATACTGTATACAGTGGGGCAAATAAGTATTTAGTCAACCACTAATTGTGCAAGTTCTCCCGCTTGAAAATATTAGAGAGCCCTATAATTGTCAACATGAGTAAACCTCAACCATGAGAGATAGAATGTGGGAAAAAAAACCATAAAATCACATTGTTTGATTTATAAAGAATTTATTTGCAAATCATGGTGGAAAATAAGTATTTGGTCAATACCAAAAGTTAATCTCAATACTTTTTTATATACCCTTTGTTGGCAATAACGGAGCCCAAACGTTTTCTGTAACTCTTCACAAGCTTTTCACACACTGTTGCTGGTATTTTGACCCATTCCTCCATGCAGATCTCTTCTTACGAAGCCAGTCCTTTGTTGGCCTGGCTGTGTGTTTGGGATCATTGTTGCTGAAAGACCCAGCCACGTCTCATCTTCAATGCCCTTGCTTATGGAAGGAGATTGTCACTCAAAATCTCTCGATACATGGCCCCATTCATGCTTTCCTTTACACAGATCAGTCGTCCTGGTCCCTATGCAGAAAAACACCTCCAACGCATGACGTTTCCAACCCCATGCTTCGCAGTGGGTATGGTGCAATTCAGTATTCTTTTTCCTCCAAACACGAGAACCTGTGTTTCTACCAAAAAGTTATTTTTTGGTTTCATCTGACCCTAACACATTCTCCCATTCCTCTTCTGGATCATCCAAATGCTCTCTAGCGAACCGCAGACGCGCCTGGACCTGTACTTTCTTCAGCAGGGGGACACGTCTGGCAGTGCAGGATTTGAGTCTCTGGCGGCGCATTGTGTTACTGATAGTAGCCTTTGCTACTGTGGTCCCAGCTCTCTGTAGGTCATTCACTAGGTCCCCCCGTGTGGTTCTGGGATTTTTGCTCACCGTTCTCGTTATCATTTTGACGCTACGGGGTGAGGAGGGAGTTGAAAGTCCGTGCTGCCCAACGACAGCCCCAAAACATCACTGCTCTAGAGGAGATCTGCATGGAGGAATGGGCCAAAATACCAGCAACAGTGTGTGAAAAGCTTGTGAAGAGTTATAGAAAACGTTTGGCCTCCGTTATATCCAACAAAGGGTACATAACAAAGTATTGAGATGACTTTTTGGTATAGACCAAATACTTATTTTCCACCATGATTTGCAAATAAATTCTTTAAAACTCAAACAATGGGATTTTCTGTTTTTTTCCCACATTCTGTTTCTCATGGTTGAGGTTTACCCATGATGACAATTACAGGCCTCTTTTCAAGTGGGAGAACTTGCACAATTAGTGGTTGACTAAATACTTATTTACCCCACTGTTTACCTACAACCGCTGTTTGCTGTAAAACACAAGTTAATATGTAGCTTTTACTGTAGTTTGTTGTAAATTTGACAATACACTTTTTGCAGTTTTCACTTTTTTTAATGGAACAATTCTGGCAACAATGACTGCCAGTATTTTACTGTAAATTACACAGGTTTATTATTTTAACTTTTTTTTTTCTTTTCATTTTTACAGTGTGAGAGGGACATCATTTCTGATGATTTCCTCCACATTCTGTTTCATTTGTATGTCCAAAATAACTCCAGAAGTAAGAAGCAAAAAAGTAAATCAACTCACTTGATAGGCTTCTCAACAGTGCAGTAAGTGGTGAAGGCCTGCAACTGCTGCTGAACCCCTGTCAGAGAGTTAGCAAACTTCTGATTGCCGATGATGGCAATGGTCTTCTCGATCCATTCCAGCAGGTCCGACGCCAGCGCTTCATATCGGCCTACTAGTTTTTCCGCCTCGATACAGTTGTCCAAGACCTGACACACATGATGACCAGTAGGATCAAAAAATGTTTGGAGACGGGATTGAATAAATATTTTATTACCTTGCCAACTCTCTTGCCCTCCACTATAAGAGCCTTCATCTTGGAGAAGTAGTGGTAGTAGGAGACCACGTAGGTGATGATGGACTTTTCATCCGGGTTCTCCGTGTTCACATCTTCACTCAAAGAAACGTTATCTCGGTTAGGCATACATCACCTATAAATGCTTGATGACAAGCGTGAGGTCCAATCATCACCCTCGGGGTCTAGCAGCTTGGTGAGGCCCAGGTTCTGCTCGGCAACATTAAAGGCCTGCTGCAGGTTGTGAGTAGCATTGGATCTGGTCAGCTTCTGGAACTCAATCAGATCTGGTCTGCAGTAAGGAAGTCGGACACTCTGTTTATCCCGCCCCATCGGAACACCTTTAAAATTTGCAAATATTAAAACAACATATTGTGAAGTCCACCTGTGTCTGTGAATGAGTGCGTTGAAGGCAAGGCCATCCTTCCAGCAGCTTGTGAAGTTCTGGATATTCACCTCAGGGTACCTGAAAAGCCCCAAAAATGAATAACAAAACATTTCAAATGTTTTAGCTATGATGTGGTCTTTTCACTCACCCGGCTGTCTTCATCTGGCACCAAAGCAGCAGAGCGTCCTTTGCCGAGCGTGTCTCTCTGTTGTCCGCTGTGGCGATCTTGATCACCTGAATCTGTGCAAAAACGCAAGAACATTGATGGACAGCTCTCCCTAGGATGTAGAAAATGGTGACATTAATGGAATCTTGAAATAAGTGTGTGGAGAAAAATATAATAGCTTTGTTTAAAATACATTACTATATGGTGTGTACTCTAATTTATTTTTGATTCCATTTTTACATTATGAGCATGGATAATAAAGTCCAGGTGGAGTAGCCCGTGGCTCATTTCTTACAGTTACATTGAATGTCCAAATTAAAACCTCTCCATTTCCTTGCAAAGCATACAATTTAAAGGGCCAGTATCATCTTGACTAAAACACTCAGTGTGATTGGAAGTGTGCCCCTATTTGCTGTATGCTTCTATAAATACATTTTCCAGTTACTCCTTCCTCCCTCTCCTCTTCCTCACCTTCTTCATCATTGTACTGTCAAAGCTCTCTACTTTCAGCACTAAAGAAGAAAGAAGTGAAAGAAACAATAGTTCTTCACACACAGGTCTCTTCAAGAGTAGCTAGTCACATGCAAGTTTAAAAAAAACACAATTAAAAACATAACTTCATTTTGACCCCTGCTACATATGTGCAGTATATTAGAATATAGCTTTATCATTTGAAAATGACAAGTATAGAGTCTATTGCGGAAAACACTCAGGTGACTTGAAGTTCAGCTCTGAGACCCCCAATTTGGCCATATTTCAAATTTGTCTGATATGCTTGTGTGATACATCATTGGAAACTTAAAAATCTCAATTTTCTGGGGGAAGAAAAATTTTGAACAGGAGGGCATTTAAAAAAAAAACAACATATATTTTTAAACAGCAAAACCCTATCTAGAGGTGAGAGCACGCGAGAGCAGATTTACAGACGCCATGACTTTAACGAGATATTATTGCGCACTTACCTTGTTTCGATCCCAAAACTCCATGTAGCATGTATCACTGAGTGTCAAGACACAGCTGTGAATGGCCACAGCTGGATTTTTGGGGGATTTTATGCGTGAAACATAGTAATATAACAAGGATCGCGATGCAGAAATCGCAGACATCAAGGAGTGGTCGAGATTTTCTTTTTCATATATTTACCCTTTTAAACGTTTTTTTTCTATCTTTTCTTTTTGTTTGGATCGATTATTTATCACCTAACACATATCGGAGAAAATATGACAGTAACAAAAAAAATACAATTAAGCAATAGTTATGAGGTAGATATCCGTGACTTCTTTACAGACGCCATTTTTTTCATTGTGATGTCATTTGTTTAAAAATTTAAAATATGCAAGTGAATAATTTTTTAATGTTGTTTTTTTTTTTAAACGAAATATTAGACATCAATTAATGATTCTAAGCTTGAAATGACAGACATTTTGAATTATAATTACCTACCTTCGTTTTATGGCTGGGTTGAAACAAAAGCGGTTGCGCGACGTCTGTAAACGGGAGTTTCCAGGGTAAAACGGACAAATTAAAAATAGTTTGGGGGCTTAATGCGCCATGAATCTGCTATGGCAGCATATAGACATATTGTTCTATCAAACACAACAGTTGTTTTGGCTGAAAATACAGCAGTTTTAAACAGGAGTGTAACAGCAGAAACTGCTTTTTCAGTCTTGTCTGTGTTTTCTGCCCAATACTTTTCATTTTCAAATGACCATATTTTGATTTCCAAAAAAGAAGACACTCGAGAGTACTTGAATTTTACTTAAAGTTCATTCAAAGATGCCTATATCACTAATATTTTTAAAGTGTGTCTCCTCCGTCTGGATAGAAAAATTCAGTTTTATTAAAAACAACAACAACAACAACATTTATTGCCATATAGTATATAACCAAAGACAACGTTCAAATTCTCAGATGTTACTCAATAGACTTTATTATTCTTTAAAAATAATCGAACAATAAAAACACGCAAAAAACAAAAACAAACAAACAAACAAATTAAATTATAATAAAAAATAATAACAATATAATGCAGACCCATAGAAATGTAGTCCACTCGATACACACACTCAGTAGGCTATGTGCACACTAAACATTTTTATAAATTACTATCACAACAATTGTCATTGACAAATTGTTAGTCCTACTTAATTGTTATGCTCATTCAATGTTCTAGATTGCACGCGAACAATAACCGAAATAAACTGACAAACGATTCAACCAGCATGTTTCCAAATGCAGCAGTTCAAAACTACATTTCCCATAAAGCCTCGCGCGGCTTAGCTCACTGACAGCTACCCTATTAGCGAGCATCGGTAGCAGAGGCAAAATCAGACATTGGTGTTGGTGTTATACTTATATAGCGCTTTTCCACCTTTCAAGGCGCTCAAAGCGCTTTACACTATCTCGCCATCTACCTACTGGTGACACAGCACCAGGAGCAACATTGCTATAATAGTTTACAATTATCAGCAGTGCAACGATGTGACATCAAACAGGATTCTACAGATCACACCAGTACAAAGCGCCGACAGAAATCAACAGTTTCTGAAAATACGTTTAGCAAGTGTACATACCGATAGCCTGTGAGCTCCTGTCGGGATGAAGGTTTGTTTGTGAATGAGAATTGACAGTTAACGCCATGATAAAGCAAGTCTGTGATTGCGCACACATGCGCAAATTTGTATCCAAAGTACAATAAAGGTATTATTGACTTAATTACTCTTTTGGGTACATGAGCATTTGATTATATATACGCATTGATTGTAATAAAAGTAGGGTTGTTCCGATCATGTTTTTTTGCTCCCGATCCGATCCCGATCGTTTTAGTTTGAGTATCTGCCGATCCCGATATTTCCCGATCCGATTGCTTTTTTTTGGCTCCCGATTCAATTCCAATCATTCCTGATAATTTTTCCCAATCATATACATTTTGGCAATGCATAAAGAAAAAAATGAATAAAACTCGGACAAATATATACATTCGACATACAGTACATAAGTACTGTATTATGATAATAAATCCTCAAGATGGCATTTACATTATTAACATTCTTTCTGTGAGAGGGATCCACGGATAGAAAGACTTGTAATTCTTAAAGGATAAATGTGACTTTGTATATTGTGACTAAATATTGCCATCTAGTGTATTTGTTGAGCTTTCAGTAAATGATACTGCAGCCATTTAACCTCTGGCCAAATGCATGATGGGAAGAGCAACCATGACTGTGCGTAGGGGCACCAATTGATAGGGTGTTAAGGAAATGATCAACTACTACCTTTCTTCCCCACACTGCCTCCCACGTGATTTTTAATTGCTGAGAGAGGTATTGTAAGGCTTTAGTCACATAAAAAATGGCTCCAAAGGCTGTCAAAATTCTCTTTACTCATTATACGCTGCCTTTAAGCGCTATCTATAGGTAAAACGGCGTTTTTATAGATTGAACGCAACAATGCGTGAGTGGGTCGTGCAGCGCATGCGTTAATTATGTATCGTGATCAATTAAAAAAAATTAATTACCGCCGTTAACGCAATAAATTTGATAGCCTACTTTAAGCTAAAACTACGCTGAATGAGTGTAAGACATTTTGTCTGTATCGTTAAATACAATTAGAAAACGATTTAAATAAAAAAAATACATATATATATTAAAAAAAAAGGCATGTCCGATATTTTTTTTGCCAATTCCGATACTTTGAAAATGACTTGATCAGACCCGATCGATGCCGATCGATCGGGACATCTTTAAATAAAAGTCTTAACAATTGGGCAGGCTCTCTGTAGTATTTTGTGCAAAGCGACAGTCAATTTCAACACACGCTAATTGGTCCCGTGAAAAATAATGAAAACCGGACATTTTCATTAATTTATAAGACCCCGCCAGACAGGATTTGAAAAGAGGACATGTCCGGGCAAAAGAGGACGTTTGGTCACCTAGTAATGACAAACAGTCAATCTGACTCATTAAATGTGCACTGCATCTACCTCAAATGACATTTGGGAATCCCCTGAGACCGCAGGGGACAATGGGAATATTTCATTGTTATGTGCCACAAGAAAAAATAAAATAGAGCCTAGTGACCAGTGTTGTTAATCTTACTTTAAAAAGTAATTAATTACAGTTACAAATTACTTCTCCCAAAAAGTAATTGCATTAGGAACTCAGTTACCCGAATATAAGACGGCTGTGATTATAAGACGACCCCCTGTTTTTCAAGACTCAAGTTTGAAAAAAAGACTTTTTGAACACCAAATTAATTTTTACACAGAAAATAATTACAGTACATCTGAAACAAAAATGATTATAACAATATATTTGAGAGAAAAAGCATGTTATTTTGCCTCATTCAAATCTTAATATCTGAACATTTAAATATGTAAACTGAAGTGCAATCACATACGTAAATGAATAGCTTCTGGTTTTTGAAATGTAAATAAACCAATATATTGTGATAAAACAAAATTGCAATAACTGCATTAACCATCAAAGTGAAGTATAACTGTAACTGTAGTCTTGAAACAAATATGAATAAGGAAAAACATTGCAATAAAATAATGCAAACTGGTTATATTTGAGAGTAGCTGAGATCTGTCATGACAGAATATTGCTTGAATGATATCTGGCGCCATCTAGCGTCGTGAATGGGTATGATGCCTAGACCGCGAATATAAGACGACCCCCACTTTTTCAGTCTTATTTCAATGCAAAAAACACCGTCTTATATTTGGACCAATACGGTAATTAGTTATTTGGCAAAGTAACTGGTGATAATTTTCATGGTTTTTTTCTCTCCCAAAAAAAAAAAAAAAAAAAAAAAAAAAAAAAAGGGTCACACAATGTGAAGTTTAAAGGGTTTTTGGGACAATTGGCCCTAGCCCAATTCTTTACCCTAAACTTAACTAGACACAGGGGTATTGCGGATATTGCGATAACTAGAAAAAAAAGTAACCTTTGCTATGTTTTGGATGTCATTTAATGTTGTGAATCAACCGTTAAAGTTGTTAAAATTGTTAAAATTGCTCCCATTATTGCATTAGTTCCCGTCTGTCTACTTTTGACATGTGTAAGTTTTAAAACTGTTTCATCATTTAAAGATAGATTAAGTCAAGATTTTGCCGATTTAGGAGCATTTTAGATAAAAAGTTACAGTATTTTTCGGACTATAATTCGCTGTTTTTTTTCATAGTTTGGCTGGGCGTGCGACTTATACTCAGGAGCGACTTATGTGTGAAATTATTAACACATTTTTATATCAATTCACATGTTATTTTGGTGTTTTGGAGTGACACTGATGGTTTGCTAAACTTGTTAGCATGTTCTTTATGCTATAGTTATCTGAATAACTCTTAATAGCTAGGTTACATTAACATACTGGCCATGTTCACATTTTGTTGTTCATGCATCATGTAACATTGTCATACTGTACACTTTTTCAGCATGTTGTCTATATTGCATTTTTATTTTAAATTGCCTTTCAAGATGAAATATCTGTTCTATGTGCTGGATTTTATCAAGTAAATTTCCCCCCAAAATGCAACTTATACTCCAGTGCGACTTATATATATATTTTTCCTCTTCATTGGGCATTCATTTTATGGCTGGTGCGACTTATACTCAGGTGCGACTTATAGTCCGAAAAATACAGTACTTAAGTTTGCTAGGAGGGTTCTCTACAACAGAGCCTTCCTGAGAAGTCTACTGCTTTAAGATGGCGGCTGTTTACTAACGCATCTCGTTCTTTATACATGTTGCTAATGCCGCCGTGTCTGTCATTTACATCTAGTTCTATATATATATGTGATATCTACCGTAGCATCATGTGGGCATAGTTTGTAGGCTATCGGCTACAGTCTGGTATTATTGGAGCCACCTAGCATCGCGTTTGCAACGGCGTCACAACACCCTTGCCTCCTCACCAATCCTGCTCTGCTCTCTCGTCTCTGTGAGTCCGTCTCTCTCAGACTTTTCTCGCATCATTCAACCAACATAGTAACGCATAGTAACGCACGCCTTTCCTGCCTCAGTAACTGTAACGGCTTTGCCAAGATGAGAAAATTAATTAGATTACTCACTACTGAAAAAAATAACGCCATTAGTAACGCTGTTATATTCTAACGCCGTTATTAACAACACTGCTCGTGACGACCTTGGACCACTCTCATCACACATATTTACAGCAATGCCTTGTTGAGGGCATGTGTCAATCATGACATCAAGTGAAAGTGGAGTTTTAAATAGAATATTGACTTTCAAAAACATATTATACATATACAACAACAACGTCACACAGGAAGGCCAGAGCCCAGATTCATACACATGGCCTCTGACCTGTGAGGCCCCTGGGTACAGACCTGACATAGAGGATGCTAACTAAAAAAATACTAAGAATTCTGAAAAAGTTTAATATTGAATTTTCAATTTGTGGTATAAATTTTGCAATTATGTCATGTCAAGGTGTACACCGCTTCTCACACAAAGTCAGCGCGGATAAGCTCCTGATCAAGTAAATGGATTAGATAAAATAAAATTATAAAACACTATTTTTTCCACATTATTTTAATTTCTATTTATTATGTATATAATGGTAGTATTGCTCTCTATTTTGGGGGTATTTTTATCAGTATTTATCTCTGAAAATAACTGACACATGAGAAAGAAATAATCCATATCTATCATAGATGTAACAATGGCACCTCTTTCTTCACTTTGTTTTGGTTCTTTTTTTGTATTTGACCTTGGTACATTGTACGTTCTATATTTATCCCTAAAAAAGATGAATAAAAATATAAATATTAAACGGAAAAAGACATCGCATCCTTTTTTTCATTGACTTTTGAAAAATAAACAGAAATTGGTGTGCGCATGTGTGTTTTGAACCCCCCACGGCTGTTATTGACATTCATAAAATAACAAGCAGCTGATTGGGTAGCTGCAAGGCCAGCTCATTACATTCATTTTGAGGTCTTAGGGGGTCAGTTTTGAAACCCTAAATGCAGCTCAGCCTCGGGGTACCACATGGCCACTCGCTTATTATTACATTGGGGGGAGAGGGGTTGTGCATCTGTTCACTTTCGTGGAGGGAGGGGTGGGGGCTAGTGTGGTCATATATCAAGGATACATAAAAATCTAAGTGCAAACAATGTACCTCTTTATTTGAGAAACCTCTCTGAAATAATTGTATTCAGAAACATTACAAATGCTCTGCTCCTCCATTTAAAACACTATTATGCGTTTTGCAAGATACCTGAAATCGGAGGATGATCGTCCAGATGAGGCCCAGTGTGAGGCGGTGGTTCCCGTCGACAATGTCGTGTGAGCCCACGTTCTCCAGATGGACTCTCTGCTCCTTGAGGAACTGAAGGGCTTTGTCCACATTCTCCAGACAATGGATGCGCATCCGGCCTCGCGTTGGCCTCGGCTGGAGGGTCATGCAAACATGATATGTCATTTTCAGCCAGTACCTTTTAATAGCGTGTTATCACGGCTCATTAAAATTCTATCAATTAGGTTTATTCACGTTTCCAGGGGAGTGACAGCATTTGTTGGATGGTTTTCAAACTTGATGGCCTTCTGATGCAACCTACACATCATTTATGTATTTTTTCAAATTTGTGTGCTCAAAGGCAACACGCTTAAAGAGGAAGTTCAGAATTTTTGACATTAGGCTTAATTTTCGAGTTAGCGGGGGTTTAATTAGTCTGTGGAGTTGGTCTCAACAAATTCCATGCAGTTTGTTAGTTATTTGTTTCTTGTAGGGCTCCGCAGTGTCTTAGCTAGCGCGAGTCAGTGGTGCTATCTATCATGCCAAGAAAAAAAACGATTTTAACAGTCTCGAACTGTTCAAACGAAACCATGTCTTGGTCAAAGAGGAAATAGTACTGTGCGTCAGGTTGACTGATTTGGAGAATGGGGAGTCCCTTTCATTCACACCAAAAAATTAAAAACCTGTTCCCTGCAGAGCTGCTGGATTACAAATGTTGCTGTTCATACTACAATTATAGACATGCGATGGTAAGTTTTAATAACTTTATCTTGAAAACACAGCCAACACTATTGATTAGATGGGCCATCTGTGATTTTCTTGTGTGCATATATTCTTTTTATTTGCATGTTGCATAAAACAACAACCGAACCAAACATGCAAAACGGTGCTATATGTGATACGTTACCCCCAAAACAAAGTGTTCAATGAGCTGCTTAACTATGCTAAATTTATCCCGTTTTATGTTTTTTTTATAAGGCAAATTTATTTATCTAGCACAATTCAACAAAAGGCAATTCAAAGTGCTTTACATCACATGAAGATCATAAAAATCACATATAAATCAAAATCGGAAATAAAATTATACATAAAAATTGCATTTAATAACAAATAGAATAAAAATAAATACATAAAAATAAAACAAAAACTAATACTACTAATAATAGTTGAAATCAGCAATGGAGATAATAAGCACAAGAGGAATAGAAAGCAAGTAGATTGAAATATATAGACAGTTATGACTATGCAGTGCTAAACAAAAGCGTTTTTAGCCCTGATTTAAAAGAGCTAACAGTTTGAGCATACTTCAGACGTTCAGGTAACTTGTTCCAGAGGTGAGGAGCATAATAACTAAATGCTGCCTCACCCTGCTTGGTTCTTGTTCTTGGAACATGCAGAAGACCGGTTCCAGACGACCTTAGGGGTCTAGATTAGGGCTGTCCCAAACGACTAATTTTCTCCCGATTAGTCAGCCGACTATTTTTACGATTAGTCGACTAATCTAATAATTGGAAAAAAAAATTTGTTTCTTTTTTTTTTTTCTTCTAATTTAGCAATGAAATTTTTGTTGACGCTAATCAATTCGCAAAAAACATATTGGAACACTTAAATTATTTATAAAAGTACAAATAAACACGTAAATAACAATAATAAATCACAGATAAACAATGAGTTCAAATGCTGATAGAATTAACTAGTGTAGCATCCCGATTGAAAAGATGGTCTCTTAAACTGATGGTTTACAACTTTATTCCATCCTTGATGTAATCACACTGTAAAAGCTACGGTGCACACAAATAAAACAACACAATTAGAAATTAACGAAAACTTTTAACCTTTTTCCTTTTAAACCTTATTTATATATCAATGAATTGCCTATATGAATTGCCTTTACCTTAATTTATTACCTTATCATTGACAATTTCTCCCTTAAGTGCAATCACTGTATATACTGTATATATTTATGACCTTTTAACCTTATATAATTTTCTATACCATAAAATAAACCATAACATGAAATAAACCTTTCAGTTAGCATTAAGAACAATACTAATAGCACTTAATGGCCCATTGTCAATGAAACATTATTATTTAGTGAGGCGACAGCACCCTCTGGTGTACAAAAAATGAAAAAACAAAAAAAAAACATTTACAAACTGGGTTACGGCGCATGAGGTGTTTATTCACGGCCGACGTGCAGCCAAGCTTGCTCGGCATTGAAGAGACAGGACAGAAGAGTGTACGCTCCTTTGTTTCTTTGAAATAAGTCAATGTTTTGGACACTCTGGTGCAATTTTTTGGCTTTGTGCCGCTTTCCCCGCTTGCATACAGAGTGTCCGACATTCTGAACTTTCCGCGCATATATTTTTTTAACCCTTCATTAACCGTCGACGGGATGTTGTGCTCGTCGACGGATTTACGTCATCGATGACGTCGACTATGTCGACTAGTCGGGACAGCTCTAGTCTAGATGTCTCATAGGAATCTAACAAATCAAGCATGTGTTTTGGTCCAAGGCCATTAAGTGTTTTGTAGACGAGCAGTAGTATTTTATAGTCTATCCTTTGACTCACTGGAAGCCAGTGTAGCGATTTCAAAACCGGTATAATGTGGTCCAGCTTCCTTGTATTTGTGAGGACTCTGGCTGCAGCATTCTGTACTAGCTGCAGCTTCCTGACTGATTTTTTATCAAGACCCGCAGCGCAAATTACATGATACGAGACTACATGATAAGTGCCAAGCAAAGTCCATTTTGCAAATGTGGTAATTCTTTGCTTGACTTTGTGGAATGTTGCCACGTTTATGATGTTTTAGTACAATCGTGTGCCTGAGTTGTACCCGAGTCACTTATCGTCGCTATTGTTGCAATAATTTATGGTCGCTACTGCGCTAACATGGAGTACGCCCGCAATTAGTTGCCGACAATAATCGATCATCAAATTTGTTGGCAACAAATTTATTAATCGATTGTTATCGATTATATCGATTAGTTGTTGCAGCCTTACCCCGCTAACTCGAAAATTAAGCCTAATGTTAAAATTCTGAACAAGTTGCTGTATGATGGAACCCCAGAAGAGTCTTAATTAAATAAACAAAAACAACATTTTGAAATATATACCATTTAGATAAGTAATATAGTGTGGTAATATTATTATTATTATGAAAAAGATTTTACAAGATAAAAAGTGTTTCTCGTTTATTTATGTTTTTAAATTTCATAATGTTTTTTTCCACAATAGCCTTTTATTCCATAACCATAGACTTCACTATCAGTTGACGGGACACAGGGCTCGGGGTCGATCCGTAGGGCGCCCCTTTTTTCAAAAACTTAAAATTTAAATAATTTCAAAACCAAGGTCGCTAGCGACCTACAACCAAAGCAGGCACCTCCCTTAGGCATATATGAGTCTCCATGAGCAGTGACATCACAAAATTCAAAGTCGTTCCCTAATAAAATCCTGATGATTTTTTTTACAAGTGTAACAAAACTTAAAATGGCTATAAAATTCTCAAATTTTACGCTAGATGCACAAAAATTGTCATGATTGTTTGTATTCTCAGTTCATTTTCCTGTATTCAGCACCTGATTGAGCCAGCTGGGCGGGGTAACGTGACACACCTGTGCTGCATTAGGAAGGCTCAATATTTAAGGAAGCCTGTCACCATCTGCAATGTCACCATCTGCAAGTGTCGGATTATTGCTTGCTACTTGCCTTGCTTACCGCCTGTGTGTTCATCGTCAGCCTTCGAGTTTCCCGACGTTCTACGGTCGTATTTTGTTTTGGTCATCTTTACGTTAATGCTCTTTTGGGCTTTGTAGTTAGATTCTTGTACTCTGTTATATTCATGCATTCTAGCGTGCTCTCTTAGTTGTATTCGTTAAACTCACGTTTGTTAGCGTGCTCTCTTAGTTGTACTTGTTAAACTCGCGTTTGTTAGCGTGCTCCCTTTGTTGTACTTATTAAATACAAACATTTACTCTACTGATCTCCTGGTCTGTGTTTTGGATCCACATTAACGGCTTGCCGTTCATAACAAAAATTACCAAATGCAGAGATAATCACCTATATTTTCAGGATCAATAGCAATATTTAAGTTATGGCCCAAAATAGCAACTTATTTTTTTGTTTAGTTTGTTTTCAACAGCTAATAAATCACTCAATTTTCACATCAGAAACTTAATACTTGAGGAAAGCATGCAGAATCATCTTAATTTTACTCAACAAAAGCAAAATTTGCATTTTTCTATATACAATTACAACTTATTTAGGTTGAATTCCGATGTTTCTACTGCCTCAGCAAGGAGGCACGTCTTGCCGGCTATCTGGCCCATGTCGTTTTTAGATTGAGATGTTACATAAAATAAAACACTTAAAAGGCAAATTTTTTTGTATGGACGCAGAAATGTCTAAATTACTACATTTTTGCCAAAAAACAGGCAGTTAGCTGAAAATAATCTGATCATTTGAATGTAAAATTACACTACTGTGTATGGATACAACATGGCAGCTATCACACAACAAAGAGCTTTTTAAGTTGAATATTCTTGTATATAAATGCGTACATCCCGGAATTTCTATAGAAGAGAACATAGAACAGTCTAGGTTCTTGGTTAAAAGAAAAAAAAGGGCAGTTATTCATTTTACGTGAATATTTCAAGCTAAAACTACGCTATTGTTTAAATCCAACGTGGCGGCCATCACAAAACAAAGAACTGTTTAAGTTGAAAATTCTTGTAAATAAATGCGTACATCCCGGAATTTCTATAGATATGAATATAGAACAGTCTAGATTCTTGGTTAAAAGCAGAAAAACAAGCAGTTATTATTTATCGTATGTAAATATTTCGAGCAATACTTACGCAAATTTATTCCATGCATTTTTTTCCACAACGTTTCAAAGTGCTTGCACGGATCTATTTTATACAATAATTAACTTGAATCTTCAACCATATCACTCTTAAGACACGCCTGCCTGCTTGTACGCAGTAAAACATTCGTCCTTTTTCCACCTAAATCCGGTGTTCGACGAAGCGTGTTTGAGTTTATCACAAGTGAAATGCTCTGCCTGGTTTGCCCCCCAACGGCAAGGCGTGGCGTAATGTTTGTGGGAGATGTCTTGTCAACTGATGGTGAAGTCTAGGCCATAATGTTGTTTTTCAGCACAATGAGATTTTACAGAATAAAAACCATTTTTCACAAAGGATTTTTTTATAATGTCTTTTTCCACATTGGCCTTTTTATTTCCTAATGTCATTTTCCAGGACAATAAAGTAAGTAAAGTAAGTTTTTGGCTGGATTGTGGAGTCTGGTTAGCGTTGTTGGCATTTGGTAGCGTCGATAAACTGCTAGGTAAACTTCCAGAAATCATATCATCAAAAACACACTGCTGCTGAAAACCTTGCTCGGGCTGAGGAAAGGGACTTTCATTACTATCCAAATGATTTATCCAACTCCGACTTATTTAGTATCTCTGAATGTGACTTTCCTCCGGCAGCCACTCTGTCTCAAACGTGTGAAACAAGTGGCGCCCCAAGGCCTCCCAGCATGTAAAAGACCAGCCAATATGGATTTGATCGACAAAACACAATTCATCGTGCTGGAAAACACTATTATTGTGCTGAAAAATGACATTATAAAATATAAAGGCTAGTGTGGAAAATAAAAAATACTTGAAAAATGCTTTTACAGCGGGGCAAATAAGTATTTAGTCAACCACTAATTGTGCAAGTTCTCACACTTGAAAATATTAAAGAGGCCTGTAATTGTCAACATGGTTAAACCTCAACCATGAGAGACAGAATATGGAAAAAAAAACAGAAAATCACATTGTTTGATTTTTAAATAATTTATTTGCAAATCATGGTGGAAAATAAGAATTTGATCAATACCAAAAGTTCATCTTAATACTTTGTTATGTACCATTTGTCGGCAATAACGGAGGCCAAACGTTTTCTGTAACTCTTCACAAGCTTTTCACACAGTGTTGCTGGTAAGTCCCATTCCCATTCCTCCATGCAGATCTCCTCTAGGGCAGTGATGTTATGGGGCTGTCGTTGGGCAACACGGACTTTCAACTCCCTCCGCAGGTTTTCTATGGGGTTGAGACTGGCTAGGCGACTCCAGGACCTTGAAATGCTTCTTAAGAAGCCACTCCTTTTTTGCTTTTGCTGTGTGTTTGGGAATCATTGTCATGCTGAAAGACCCAGCCACGTCTCATCTTCAATGCCCTTGCAGATGGAAAGAGATTTTCACTCAAAATCTCTCGATACATGGCCCCATTCATTCTTTCCTTTACACTGATCAGTCGTCCTGGTCCCTTTGCAGAAAAACAGCCCCAAAGCATGATGTTTCCACCCCCATGCTTCACTGTGGGTATGGTGCAATTCAGTATTCTTTTTCCTCCAAACAAGAGAACCTGTGTTTCTACCAAAAAGTTCTATTTTGGTTTCATCTGACCATAACACATTCTCCCAGTCCTCTTCTGGATCATCCAAACTCTCTCTAGCGAACCGCAGATGGGCCTGGACGTGTACTTTCTTTAGCAGGGGGACACGTCTGGCAGTGCAGGATTTGAGTCCCTGGTGGCGCATTGTGTTACTGATAGTAGCCTTTGTTACTGTGGTCCCAGCTCTCTGTAGGTCATTCACTAGGTCCCCCCGTGTGGTTCTGGGATTTTTGCTCACCGTTCGTGTTATCATTTTGACGCCACGGGGTGAGGAGGGAGTTGAAAGTCTGTGTTGCCCAATGACAGCCCTAAAACATCACTGCTCTAGAGGAGATCTGCATGGAGGAATGGGCCAAAATACCAGCAACAGTGTGTGAAAAGCTTGTGAAGAGTTACAGAAAACGTTTGGCCTCCGTTATTGCCAACAAAGGGTACGTAACAAAGTATTGAGATGAACTTTTGATATAGACCAAATACTTATTTTCCACCATGATTTGCAAATAAATTCTTTAAAAATCAAACAATGTGATTTTCTGGGGGGGGGGGGTTCCACATTCTGTCTCTCATGGTTGAGGTTTTCCCATGTTGACAATTACAGCCCTCTCTAATATTTTCTAACTTGCACAATTAGTGGTTGACTAAATACTTATTTGCCCCACTGTATCTTGTATCTTATTAGGGCCCGAGCACTAGACGTGCGAAGGCCCTATTGTAATGCAAAGGATTATTATTATTATTATTATTATTATTATTATTATTATTAGGGCCCGAGCACTAAGCGTGCGAAGGCCCTATTGTTTTGCAAAGGATTTTTTTTTTTTTTTTTTTTTATTTATTTTTTTTTTTTCAGGGCAAATGAAAACGGCCAATTTGGAGGCCTGAACATGCACGAAAAGTCACCAAAATTTGCACATACGTCCGAAAAATTGTAAAATTCGATAATTTTGCAACGTTGCAAAAAAATACAACAAAATGGCTCAGTGGCGCCCCCTTGAAATTTTAAAATTGGCCTATAACATTAGGGTATGTCAGCGTAGAGCAATGAAATTTGGGGGGTCTATACCTTGTCCAAAACCGCTCCAAAAAAGCATTTACACGCATATTCCAAACCCAACAGGAAATCGGTTATTTTGGCTCAAATATGAAATTTTTATCGATTCACAGGGTGCACATTTGAGACCTTTTCGCCGAGGGAGTTAGTTGGATCATCTTCAAAATTGGTGAGACTGTTCAGGAGACATATGAAATCTTAAGTTTTGAAAATGGTGCGTTTTCATTCACGGGTCTGACCTGGGCGTGGTGCCAAAGTCGACCATTTTTTCGGCAAAATGACAAATTCAGTAAATGACTAATAGTTCCTTGACACAACGTTCAATCTTTTTCATATTTGGCATGTATGTGTGGTATCCCACCCTTAACACGAGTGCATTGAAATATTACCCATTAGGTCTAGCGCCCCCTAGTGAGAACAGGAAATGCCTTTTTTTACGAGACAGGTTCCTCCTCCAAGGGAAAAAAATCTGTTGACCTCAAACCTGCATCAGGGGAGCCTTAAGACCTGTGTTCAGGTGCCTGATGAAAAATATTGAGGTTTCGTTGAGGCGGAGGGGTCCAAACAGGAAAGTGAAAATGAACGTCAACAATTTGTCACGCAAAAAACTTTGAACAGTCATAACTCGGCAGATATACAACATATCTGCGCCAAACTTCCCGTGTTTGTTGAGAGTCATACCCTGAATGTTCTTGTAGGGGTCATTTGCATCAACTCTACAGTGCCAACTAGTGGCGACAGAAAGAAGTTTTAAAAAAGGCCTTTCCTATTGGGTTTTTTCAACATAGAGCAAGGAAATTTGGGGAGTAGATACCTTATGCAAAACTGCTCCAAAAAGTCTCTTGCACCCGTATTCCAAATCCAACAGGAAATCGGGTATTTTGGATCGAATGTGAAATTTTCATGGGTTCACAGTAGGAGTTTACATTTGGAGGCTTGAATATGCACAAAAACTCGTAAAAATTTGCACATACATGCGGCTTTGGATAACGTTCGATAATTTTGCAATGTTACGAAAAAATGTAACAAAATGCCTCAGTGGCGCCCCCTTGAATTTTTCAAAAAGGCGTTTCCTATTAGGTTTTTTTAACATAGAGTGATGAAATTTGGGGAGTCGATACCTTGTGCAAAACTGCTCCAAAAAGTCTCTTGCACCCGTATTCCAAATCCAACAGGAAATCGGGTATTTTGGATCGAATGTGAAATTTTTATCGGTTCACAGTAGGAGTTTACATTTGGAGGCTTGAACATGCACGAAAACTCACAAAAATTTGGACATACATGCGGCTTTGCATAACGTTCAATAATCTTGCAACGTTACGAAAACATGTAACAAAATGGCTCACTGGCGCCCCCTTGAAATTTTCAAAAAGGCCTCTCTATTTAGGTTTTTTCAACGTAGAAGGATGAAATTCGGAGAGTCGATACCTTGTACAAAACTGCTCCAAAAAGTCTCTTGCATGTGTATTCCAAACCCAACAGGAAATCGGGTATTTTGGATTGAATATGAAATTTTTATCGATTTACAGTGTGCACATTTTACACCTTGGCATCTAGGGAATTAGTTTGATCATTCTCAAAATTGGCGAGACTGTTCATGAGGCACATGAAATCTTAAGTTATCAAAATGGTGTGTTTTCATTCACGGGCCTGACATGGGCGGGGTGCCAAAGTCGGCCATTTTTTCGCCAAAACACCGAATTCGGAAAATGACTGATAACTCCCTCATACAACCTTCAATCTATTTTAAATCTGGCATGTGTGTGAGGTATACCAGCCTGAGCAGGACTGGATTGAAAATTTACCATTTGTGCCTGGCGCCTCCTAGTGGGAACAGGAAATGCCCTTTTTTACTGGACACACTCCTCCTCTAAAGGGAAAAAATCAATCTACCTCAAACCTGCATAAGGGAAGCCTTAAGACCTGTCTTCAGGTGCCTGATGAAGAATATTGAAGTTTCGTTCAAGCGGAGGGGTCCAAACAGCAAAGTGAAAATGACTGTCATCAATTTTTCTCTCCAAAAACTTTGAACAGTCATAACTCGGCAGATATACAACATATCTGCGCCAAACTTCCCGTGCTTGTTGAGAGTCATACCCTGAAGGGCCTTGTAGGGGTCATTTGCATCAACCCTACAGCGCCAACTAGTGGCAATAGAAAGTCACTCGTTTTTCCAATACATGTCCAGTTCTTTTCAGGTTGGTCATTGTAGTTTCAAGACCTATTAAAATACTTATTTACGGCACATGTCCACGTGTCTCTATCTGTTGCCGTGACGACCCTTTGTTCGCCATTTAAAGGAAATATTTTTTTTCAGAGACTCAGGCAGCTTATAGAGCCACAATATTTGGCACACTTGGTCGAATTGGCCCAGTTAGAAGATTAATTTGGTTTTGAATAAGGGCTTGGCTGCACATCTCAGTAGTTGCTCCTTTTTTGTAGTACTCTCTCCAATAGGGTTTTTTATCTCTTGGGTGTGGTAATGTAAATAGGCGACTTTCGTGCATGTTAGGTTCTAATGAGATGATTAGAGAGGAGGATCTGCCACCACCCTGACCTGCACACAGTCCGAGTTGCGTGACGTCCGAGTTGCGCTAGATTGCGAGGGCCCGTTCAGTCCTGCTTGCAGGCCTAGTTCATATTGATATTAACTTATTTTACAATTTAAGGGTCATATTACGTAATTTGTCTGTTATTTATCAAGTTGGTATTTATTCTAGGGCTGTCAAAATTATCGCGTTAACGAGCGGTAATTAATTTTTTAAATTAATCACGTTAAAATATTTGACGCAATTAACGCACATGTCCCGCTCAGACAGTATTCTGCCTTTTGGTAAGTTTAACAGCAAGGTTTTTTTGTGCTGTCTAACAGCGAACTCTTGGGGTCGCTTTGCGACATGGTTTATTGCTTTCTTGCCAGTTCAATATGGCTGCACGACGTCTCGGGCTGACGCCTATGTTGTAATGTTGTGCTTATATGATCCTTGGACAAGATTTGTCCGTAAGTATGGTTGTCGTAAAGAATGTACATATTATGTTAGTAAGCGAAATGTTATATTTTTTGTATGAGACGCTTTTTGTTTATGTTTAGTGAACCTGTATAGCGAGCTAAGCTAACGTTGTTGCTAATGCAATGCTTGTGTACTTTTTTGTTGTAGTTTCACTACGGTCTAAAGAGGACAATGGTTTGAGGCCATTTTATTAATGAATCAGACGAAAAAGGAAGAAGTCTGATTATTAAGGCGTCGTTCACTAGCTGTCTAGCTTTTGAAAAAGTAGACGCTTCGGAGTGAGGACAGCATAGACAGATTTAAATGACAGTGGAGTGAAATGCCCACTACAGTCCTTATGTACCGAATGTTAAATGTATATATCCATCTTGTGTCTTATCTTTCCATTCCAACAAATTATTTTACAGAATATATATATATATAATTTACAGAAAAATATGGCATATTTTATAGATGGTTTGAATTGCGATTAATTGCGATTAATTATGATTAATTAATTTTTAAGCTGTAATTAACTCGATTAAAAGTTTTAATCGTTTGACAGCCCTAATTTATTTCAAACTGTTTTTATTCATTTTGAGGTTCCATACTCTACTTTAGCATGGCAAATTCTTGGGCTCTCACCAGCAGCTCTCCGCTGAGGACCTCCAGTAGCCGCGTGAGCATGTAGCCATCACGCAGGTCATTGTAGAGGTCCGAGATGCGGCAGGAAACTCGGGACAGGTGGGAATTAACCCACTTGGTGAACGTCTTCTTCTGGACGGCGTCGCGCTCCTCTGATAGGATTTAGAGAAAAAAAGGTTTTAGGACAGGAAATAGTCCTCAGTGTGGGGAGGAATAGAACATTCAAAGAGATAGGCCATTATTGAACAAACAAATAACTCAATACTTTTAATTTTTTTTTTTTTATTCTGATCTAGAAAATTAACTATCCTCTTCGGGCCATTTTTGAAAACTGATTTTTAACGTTTCCATAATTGCATTTTTCATTGATGGTGTTTTTTTATGGTTCAATGGTTTTGATTTAGTTTTTATAAATTTTACAATTTAAAACCGAATATATTGATTGTGGCGTGTTTTTATTGGTATACTTCATGCTTTAATATTTCATTTTGCTTTTCATAAAATGTAAAATTTTAATTGAGTAGTGTGCATATTTCACTAACACCCCCCCGCCCAAACAAAAAACAACAACAGCAACAGCTACACAATGTTTTATTACCCCTGAGGTTGGTGCAAGAAAAATGTTTCAGATTTTGCTCGGTGTCAAGAGAAATAACCTAAGTCCAAATCCAGGGCTCCAGACTAACATTTTTTACAACGAGCACAGTGGCCCCTAACTTAAAATTTTAGGGGCGCAACCAGAAGATTCATGGGTGCACACTGTAAATCGACATGCAAGGTTTTCCCCTAATTTTCTATCGTTAACCGATAAATACTTTTATAATAAATGCATAAAACTACAAATTTATGAATCTATATTTTATTCTCAGTTCTGACAACGAGTATACTGCTTCTAAATTAGGCATGGCAATTTTTTGGGGGGGAGAACCAGCTGTAACATGGATGTGGATTGTCCCATTCATGACAAAAAAATTAATTTATGTGAAAAATAAGCAGAATCTAAAGTCGTGGGTCTAAGTAAATGTGTGATCTTAACCGTGCTTTGTCAGCCAGGTGAACTCTCCAAGCCATTCATCCCGAAAATTGAATTTTCTCCCTTTTCTCGCCGGACTTATTACCTCCGTCGGCCTCCTTTGAAACAATGCCGACGGGTTTGTTGGAAAGAAAGTAGCCACTTAAACCCCTTTCACATATGCCTGAACACCATTTAATCCCAGGATTTAAACAGGCAGCCCTTGTAAGTGAAAGCAATTTCCTGGTTCGACTGACACAGAGAATACGCAGGGATTTCACGGGTCTTAGTATAATGACCGGGAATTTCCCGGGACGAGCTGTATGTGAAAGCAAGCGTTAAGTTCCTGGGTCACAGAGCAATGGCTGATGACGTAAATATCATGGCGGGCCAATCGTCACTTCCTCTTTCTTCGCAGTAAGACGAAAAGCAGTAAACAAACATCACAATTATCAACATAGCAAGCTGGAAATGGTTAAATTAATCTGAAAACATAATAAATTGCTACTGGATCATAGAGAGTCCAAAGTCCATCTTTGGAAATGTGTGCCCGCAACTGAGGAAACAAGGTTGTACCTCAAAGCACAAAACAACAGAGGGATGCGCTCAAGGGTTATTAAATACAAACAAAAATACACGCGATCGCGGAAACGGGGAAAAAACACGATGGATCCGTGACAGTAGGTCGACGGGGATTAATAATACTAACCTAAGCGGTAGGCGGAGAGCCGACAAGACAACAAAACAAATACACTCAAATACCAGCACAACGTAGGGGATTCAAAACAAGGGCAGTAGACGAACAACCTAGCAAATGTACGAAATTCGAGCGTACATGAGAGCGCCAGTGGGCAACACAGGACAAGTCTGTGAAAGTGTCCAACCCGCATTATTCCCGGGATATCGCTACATGCGTGAAAGCAACGACGCGAGTAAATCCCGCGTCACCTTACACGGGAATTTACCGGGATAAGTTTGCAAAAAAAAAAGGGGGACCGGAGGGTGTGTTCCAATTATAGAGGCATCACACTCCTCACTCCTCAAAGTCTATTCGATAGTGCTGAAGAGGAGGTTCCTTTGGGAAGTCAAATCTCGGTTTCAGGAGGAGCAGTGTGGTTTTCGTCCCGACCGTGGAACAGTGGACCAGTTCTACACCCTCGGCAGGTTCCTTGAGGGTGCATGGGAGTTTGCTCAACCAGTCTACATGTGTTTTGTGGATTTGGCGACTCGTCCCACCGTGTGCCTTGGGGAGTCCTGTGGGGGGTGCTCCGGGAGTATGGGGTACTGAGCCCCTTGGTAAGGGCTGTTCGGTCCCTGTATGACCGGTGTCATAGTTTGGTCCACATTTCTGGCAGTAAGTCAAATTCTTTCCCAGTGAGGGTTGGACTACGCCAAGGCTGCCCTTTGTCACTGTTTTTTTTCATAATTTTTATGGATAGGATTTCTAGGCGCCGAAGCATTGAGGGTGTCGGGTTTGGTGGCCTCAGCATTGCATCTCTGCTTTTTGCAGATGATGTGGTGCTGTTGGCTTCATCAAGCAGTGACCTCCAACTTTAACCGGAGCGGTTCGCAGCCGAGTGTGTTTGGATGATGATCAGAACCTCCAAATCTGAGACCATGGTCCTCAGCCGGAAAAGGGTGGCGTGCCCTCTCCGGGTTGGGGATGAAATCCTGCCCCAAGTGGAGGAGTTCAAGTATCTTAGGGTAGTGTTCACGAGTGAGGGTAGGACTGAGCGCGAGATCGACAGGCCAATCAGTGGAGCGTCTGCAGTGATGCGGACTCTGCACCGGTCCGCAGCGGCGAAAAAAGAGCTGAACCGAAAGGCGAAGCTCTCGATTTACCAGTCGATCTAAGTTGCTACCCTCAACTATGCTCACGAGCTGTGAGTCGTGACCGAAAGAACAAGATCCCGGATACAGGCGGCCAAAATGAGTTTCCTCCGCAGGGTGTCCGGGCTCTCCCTTAGAGATAGGGTGAGAAGCCTGGTCATCCGGGAGGGACTTGACGTTGAGCCGCTATTGGTCTGTGTTGAGAGAAGCCAGTTGAGTTGGCTCGGGCATCTGGTTCGGATGTCTCTTGGACGCCTCCCTGGAGAGGTTTTTCCGGGCATGTCCCACCGGCGGGAGGCCCTGGGGATGACCCAGAACAAGCTGGAGAGACCATGTCTCTCGGCTGGCCTGGTAACACCTTGGGATCCCGCCGGAGGAGCTGGTTGTAGTGGCTGGGAAGAGGGAAGTCTGGGCTTCCCTGCTAAAGCTGCTTCCCCTGCGACCTGACCACGGATTAAGCGGCAGATGATGGATGGATGGATGGATGGATGGATGGATGGATGTTTGTGAAAGGGGCTTTATTGTTCTTTTCGCCATAGTTCGCATGCGCTCAAGTCCTGGAAAGTTTTCCCGCTACCCCTAATTATAACCCGCTCCACACCTCGCCCACCTCCGCATTCTTTTTCTTCTGTTGTTTTTTCCCTTTGCAAACCATCTTGTTACATTACTGCCAAGTAGTGGATTTAACTGTGAAGGAGTTTATCAGCAACAAAAATAAACAACAACAAAAACCCTGCAATGTTGCTGGTCACGCATTTGAGAGTAGATTAAAAAAAAATACTCATACTGGCTCTAATTTTAATAGCAAAATGCACCCATTTGGTCGTAGTCTGGAGACCTGAAATCATCCTTGAATAATGCAGTTTAAATCTGTTCTACTTTTCCTTTACTTTAAGGCCCTATAGCTGAGTTTAAGTGTAATGTATAACACTTTCAATTACCTGCCAGGGCTTTGATTCGGGAGCATTCAAATAACTTTGCGCTGGTGCACTCCGTTTCCCAAAATGCCGAGCTGACAGGCCGGTTGTTGTTGTTGAGCTGGCGCTGGGCGTCGGCGTTGTCCAGGTCGGGCGAGGCATTCGCCATCGCGTCCCCGACGCCCTACAACATCCATCCACAAACATACACGTAACACATTATTTATTGCACTAAACAAAAGTGCATAAAATGCCCATAGTTAGATGTATAAAGTTTTGCAAGAAGTGCCACATATAACTCTGGTAAACAATTAGAGTAAAGACCAAAACCGGGAATAAACTGTGTAAAATGGTAAATATAATATCTAAAGTGAACCTCGGACTTAAAGACTTGTAGGCTCTAATAAGCCACAATTGTTCTGTTTTACTAAATTATGTTATTAGAAGCACATAAAATATTGCCATTGATTTAAAAATCTATAGTATTTAGTACATTGTTTTGACCTACGGAGGGCGCCATGTTTTACGCGCACAATCGACCCTCGGGGTGATGACGTAGTTTGTCACTGTCAATAGACGAACACTACCGGTCTTCTGCAATTCCTTCTACGCGGAGAGAAATCCTAAACATGCGCACATCGGTTAAAAGCGGCAAGTACTTACTATTTGTTTTTATTGACTCTTTTATTACCTTTTCATTGCCTCAAAATGCTTTTCCCATGTGTTTCCTTCTCATACTTTTAAGCATTGTGTGCAGATTGTTCATCTGTTGACCACGTTAGTCACGTAGCGTATTTAAACCACCCTTATTTGATATTACTCTATTCAAGTATTTTCTTAAGGCATTTTTATGACGTTCCAACTGTATGCCTCTAAAACAAAAAACAAGCTGAAAGCACACAGTAGTACTTTGGGTGTCAAATTCGCCTCTTGTAGATGTTTCGCCGGTGTAGCATATTTTGGCAGAACACCAGGTTTGTCATACTCTCGTCTCGTCTCATCTAGTCTCTCCTGTTATTTTTGCTTTTGCTGCTCGTTTTGTGAAATATCGACAGTGCTGTCATGCTCATTCATGTTTCTCCCGGGTTCAAATTGGAAAAGTAGAAACAACGACATGTTTATGTAGGTAATGAGTGACATTGTGGAATTACGGCAGGCGGCAGCGTAACCAAGTGACGTCACCGCCCTGCGATGTCAACAACAACAGCGACCTACTAGTTAAACTAATTTTACACATCGTATAAAAACGAAAAAAATCAAGAGTGGTTTTAATATCAAATTATTTCAACTCACAATAACATTTTTCTTTTAAGAACACAAGTCTTTCTATCCGTGGATCCCTTTAAGAGATACGTATATCACAGTCTGTCTGACACAACACCTCCTGTCACCCTTGCACTGAACATTTAGCTGCCTTCTTATGATAGATATACAATTGTTTACTTTAAACAGAGAGCACAAAATAGACTCGTACAATGGGCCACATGCTGCTTCACAACACATACACACAGTCAGGAAGTCATATCATGAAAGACAGAGTGAGACAGCTGCCAGAATTAATCAGTCACATTTTTCCTCTCAGGCATGTTCCCCCTTTTCCACCCGAGTCCTTATCAAAACTGTCACACGTTCTTCGAAAACATCAAAAGATGAAAACTAGATGACGCACACACCCGACTTGACCAGCAGCTGGCCCATAAGAGTATTGAGCTTGTGGCGCATCAAATCAGAATGTGTGAAGAATATGAGCTTATTTCGTTTTTTTAATGTACTTCCAAGGCCTTGTAAACTGTATAACGGTTGCTGCCAAAACCCCGAATTACAAATAGATAACTTATTAGCTCCATGTAAACATGCTCTGTATTGGAAATGGCTAAAAGGACAATATACTACTAATTTTGTGCGCTAAAATGGCACCAGGTGCCCTTACAAAAGCTAACTAAGCTTCTCTGTCATTGAAATGCTAATGACTTTGAGGTTCCACATGGACTCATAAACCACAATGGCTGACATTATTTCATGAATATGTACATTATCCCATTTACACAAATTACACTTAATACTAATTGCTGCTTGCCAAAGAAGGCATCAGGTTTCCAATAAATGACGAGTTATGTAAGAAGCTAGCACTGCTTGATAGTGCTAATGCAAAACTGTAAGGCTCTATGTTTGATCATCTAAAAGCTCAAACTGTTTTTAGTGCAAGTGACTATTTTTGGTAATTCAAAAAAAAATGTGGCATCCACATATACGTGTATATCAATTTTTTTTTGTAAGTAATGTTTGTTCTACACATTTTATAAATGAATAAACAAAATTATAAATGTACAAAAATATTAATAACCATAAAGTGGCCCCCATAACACTCTAAAGTTGATAAATAACAGATAAAATAGCATTAATAGCTAATTTTTTAAAAAGCTCCCTTTTTGTTTGCAATTTAAAAAATAAATGAAATAAAAATTGAATAAATAAAAAAAGACATTATTTGCAGTTTGGTCTTTTATATTTAAGTTTGTTAATAAAAAAAAAGACATACATAAATAAACAATCAATAAAACAACATTTACCATTTTTTCCCCCCTACTTATTTTTAATTTTAAAAAAAATACTTGCTTTAAAACTTGAAGAGAATATTTACGATTTAACTCGTTGCCCCAGTGAAAACAAGATTTAAACTGGAAGGGCTGGCTGTAAATGCTCATTATTTAGTGTAAGGCTGCAGCTATTGATTATTTTCGTAGTCGATTAATCGACGAACTACTTAGTTCGAATAATCGAGTAATCTGATAAGGAACACAAAAAATTAAAATACCTGAGCTGAGCCTCAAACGGTATAAACGTTTTTTTTTTTTTTTTTTACAATGCTCGTAACAAATATTTTAAATACATATCCCCACATAAAACGGCCAAATATACCTAGTAACTAAATTAAGAATGCATTAAAAAAACATTAGCTCAAATAAAAACTTAGCTTAAGTTGGTATTAACAGGGAGCAGCTGGATTCAGCCATGTGAAATGAGTTATGTCACATTCACTGCCCAGATAGCAGACCGACATTGAAAAAATGTTGATTTTCCATCAAAATCATCAGTATGGTTGACATTGAAATTTTCGACAATAAACAATGTTGAATCAACATTGCAAATCCCGATTACACCTGACAGTGACGTTGAAACAACATTGTTCTGTGGTGTGTCAGGCCATGGTTGGGTTAACATTATTTCATAGTTGATGAAATAATGTTAAAAAATAGTTGATTTTTGATTGACCGGGAAATATTATTGAAAGTAGGAGTGGGAACCTCTTGGTACCTCATGATACGATACGAATTGCGATACAAAGCTCACGATAACGATGATCTTGACGATATGGCGATACAACGATTATCGATACATTGGTCAGGAGCTCATTCTAGGATATTCTACAAACAACTAATAAACAGAAAAACAAGCTTCTGCTGTGAATTGGAATGAGTTTATCACTAGCAGACGTCCAATCCATTTGAACTGGGAGCCAATATGAATTCAAACGGATTGAATGTTTATGGCCATCAGTTACAGCCAATGACAGGAAATGAGGTAATTTTGGGCCATTTAAGGTCCTGTTCCCAGTCTAAATGGATCGGGCCTCATGCACCGTTAATGAGACACTATTATGGTGGAAGATTTTGGTAGCAACTTGTTGGTTCCTTTTTATTTATTTATTTTTAGACATTGACACCTTTTTAAAACGGTATCTCGATTTTGGGCAGGAGCATATCGATAACCTTTTGGGATACAAAGTATCACGATATATCACCATTTCGATATTTTGTCACACCCCTAATTGAAAGGTCATCGAATTACGGATGAGCGGGAGTTATGGTCACAAAATAGTTGTGTTCATGGTTGAGCGGGAAGACAGCGAGCGTATCACCTCAAACGAACTCCACTGGAAACGCCTCATTTAAGGATAGCCATATTTAAAGGTAAGCCTGCTGCTTTTCTTCAGAGCCTTTATCAGCAATCTTACGATAGAATAAACCGCGTTTGTCAGCAAAGTTGTATATAAAACGGTTTGCCTGACATAACGTGACAAAGTTGCCGAAATTGTAAGAAACGGTGCATTTGCTGTGATTGGCATACAAGCGAAGCCTACTTAGCCTGGATGTTAGCCAAGTAGAAAGTTCTGGCAAACGTAATTCTTTTTTCAATTAAAGCGCTAAAATCACCCGATATAACAAAATACAGCCTTGTCTAAATTAATTTATTTAACACCAAGACAGTGGTCATTTTTCCATCGTAGCTAGCTAACTAGCTAGTTCCGTTCCCATATGTAGCCCTAATTTGGTTTGAGACTGGTTGAGAAACTCGCTTCACCACATAATACTGATGTAAGTTTTTAAAACTAACCCATGATACCTGCTTGAATTCCTTGATATGAATTAACTGTGAATGCTGTTTTGCTTGTATTTTTCAGATTCATCGAAGAGGCAGATAGGGATGGACGCGCCACAATATGCATTTGCTACTGTTGTGCTGAAGTGGCTACGCTATGCCCCAGACCGCGTTGGTGGCAAAGTTTGCAGCGAAGCTCATCAGACTGAAGAGGAGGCTTAAGTTTGAAATAACGCTTTTTTTTTTTTTTTTTAATCGTTCATGTATAATACTTTATTAGTCAGCGTAACTTTTTCTTCTGTCTGTAAATAAAGCAGGACCTCTAAATTTGGGCATATATGAAAGCATTAATAGCATCATGGTTGAAAATGAAAGAAAACATAACATTGATTCAGTGTTGTTGCAATATTATTAATAAATGAAATGACATTTAGGTTTTGTAAAGATTTCAACATTGGAACAACATTAATTGAGGGTGCAAAAGTAATGACAAATCAATGTCAGGTGTCAGCGTTGATTCAACGGTATAAGATTGACAGCGGAATGTTGATTCAACGTCATTTCAACGTCCGTCTGCTGTCTGGGTGTTGCCAATAGAGGGCAGTCTATCCACCCAAATTAATGCAAACCCGTTCAAAACAAACCATTGCAACACAACTTTAATTAAACAAATACTCAAAGCAGCAAAAATTGTATTTTTTTTTTTTTTTTTTTGTAATCGAATTACTCGTTAATTGATTAATCGTTGCAGCACTTTTTTAAGTGCTACTGACGGAGCTGGACATCCAATCCATTTTGCCTGGGAAGGTGGAACATTCACACTCTTGACAACTTAGTCAACAAGCAAAGTCTTTTTAGGGGAAAATAGCAAAAGTCTATCTTTTGTAAAATATGGCCACATTCTGGATGTCAGTTTAATGGCTAACACATGTGCCTCACTGTTCTGAGGTTTAGAGTTCCAGTATTTACTCTGTTTGATATAATCCATGCATGGGGTAAATGTGCTGGAGGAGAGCACTTAATCCATAGAACCAAGCTAACCACTACCTCAGCACACTGCCCATGAATAAAAATGTCAGTACAGTATTAGTAGAAAGGATAGGAGCAGTGCGGCTTTTCTACAGTAGTTGTGTGTGCAATCATGGTGCTTGCTGGCTGCTGCTAAGTCAGGCCTGCTGCCGCTTTGCAACCAAGGATGCTCTCACTTTCACGCGCCCTCTGACGTGCACCGTCAACACTCGTCACGCGTGCAGCATCCATCGCATGTGCACCGTGCACGGCCGGAACACTGCGGTACGGCACCCCTGCAACCTGACGCATGACCGGATGCCCACTCTCCCACCCACCGGCCCGAGTGGAACATCACCGCCTCGGTGTACCCCCGCCCCTCCTTCTCCTTCCTTGACTGTGCCCCGTCTTACCTTCCGCGCGAGTGCCGAGGACGAAGCTTTGTGTCCTCCGGCGGTCGAGCGCTGGTCGCCGGCTTGCTCAGCTCCCAGAAGAGCCGAGCCGAGGAGGAGGCCGCCAATTAAACGCCAGGCCGGGAGGTGCTGGCCCGGCTGCTACTGATGATGATGACATCCATAGGACGGACCCTTACCCCCCTCCCCACCACCGACGCCGTTTCCATCTGACAAAACCTCCTCCTCCTCCCAGACGTGGAGATGCGGGAAATAGCAGCAGCGGGGACGGGCGGGGCAGAGGCAGAGCGAGATTCATGTAAAAAAAAAAAAAAAAAAAAAAAAAAAAAAAAAACGCCACTAGGAGGCGCCCTTAAACAACCGCATTTCGATGAAAACAGAAATTAAAACAAGCACGAGTGTGCTACTATAGGCTGAAGGCTGCCATCTACTGGCTGACTCCTAACCAACCCCACAAATTAATTAATGAGCCCTGAGACAAAAAACAAAAATAAGATGGGCCTCCAAGGATTGATAGATACTGGTCCATGCTACATACATACCTGTCAATCCGAGGCCATTGGAAATCTTACAAATAAAGGCGTATGTCCTTACAAATTGGTGTCTAATCTTACAATGTTTTATATAGCGTGCAATATGAAACAAAAATAAAACTCACTTTTAAAATAATATGAATTTATTGGTAATATTGTCACATATTACAAAAAGCAAGAAATGGTCGTAATTAGGGTTGTTCCGATCCTGTTTTTTTGCTCCCGATCCGATCCCGATCGTTTTAGTTTGAGTATCTGCCGATCCCGATATTTCCCGATCCTATTGCTTTTTTTTTTTTTTTGCTCCCAATTACATTCCAATCATTCCCGATAATTTTCATCATATACAATCATAATCATATACATTTTGGCAATGCATTAAGAAAAAAATGAATAAAACTCAGACGAATATATACATTCAACATACAGTACATAAGTGCTGTATTTGTTTATTATGACAATAAATCCTCAAGATTGCATTTACATTACTAACATTCTTTCTGTGAGAGGGATCCACGGATAGACAGACTTGTAATTCTTAAAGGATAAATGTGACTTTGTATATTGTGACTAAATATTGCCATCTAGCGTATTTGTTGAGCTTTCAGTAAATGATACTGTAGCCATGCCCAAATGCATGATGGGAAGTGCAACCATGACTGTGCTTAGTGCTACCAATTGATATATCTTCTCTGCGTTGGGAAATAAAATTGGGTGTTAAGAAAAAGATCAATTATTACCTTGCTTCCCAGTTAACAACTTAAAAGAGGTAGGGACAATGAATTTATCCCTGGTGATACATTCCTAGTTAGCAGACTCAGCTTAAAAAATAGCAGAAAATCGCCCGTCAACCAAGATAAAATATATGTATAATTTACTAGGGCTGTCAAAGGATTAAAAAATTTAATCGAGTTAAACACAGCATAAAAATTAATTCATCGTAATTAATCGCAATTCAAACCATCTATAAAATATGCCATATTTTTCTGTAAATTATTGTTGGAATGGAAAGTGTGAGATGTGCTTTAATGCTTTTGCACACTAAGAATATTTAAACCAATTATGTGTGTTTAAAACTAGGTGTTATGATTATGTTTTCTCATGTAACAGTCTATTCGCTTGTGCTTTAGTGCTTACACAATGAAAAGAGTCATAATGTTTCCTTTTTCAGTAGACGTCACCATAATGTTTGTTTTCAATAAAAGGCTGCGCTCCTCAGGGGTTAGGTTAGATAAGCTTGTTGTGAGCCAAATGCTCCACATCAACCTTCTCTCCTGACGGCCGTTAGCGCAAAAGCTTTATCTTCGTCCCAAGTCTGATTCTTCCTCCGTCCCTTCCTAGGTCTTTTGTTGTTTTCTTAGTTCAAGTATTAAGTTTAGACCTAACAGAAAGATAAGACACAAGATGGATATACAGTACTTATATACATTCAACACACATTCGACATACTGTACATAAGTACTGTATTTGTTTATTATAACAATAAATCAACAAGATGGCATTAACATTAACATTCTGTTAAAGCGATCCATGGATAGAAAGACTTCTAGTTCTTAAAAGATAAATGTTAGTACAAGTTATAGAGATTTTATATTAAAAGCCCTCTTAATGTTTTCGTTTTAACAAAATTTATAAAATTTTCAATCAAAAAATAAATTAGTAGCTCGCCATCGTTGATGTCAATAATTACACAATTCTCATGGTGCTGAACCCATAAAATCAGTCGCACCCAAGCGCCAGCAGAAGGCGACAAAACAAAAAAAAAAACACACAAGTAACAAGTGCATATGACCCTGTGCTGTCATGTTAATCTGTTTGAGCGTTAATTGCATCAAATATTTTAACGTGATTAATTTAAAAAATTTAATTACGTTAATGCGATAATTTTGACGGCCCTAATAATTACGCCACGCAGCTACAAATAAAGCTCAACATATACATCCTAAAGCGCCTTTGATATAATACACTGTTGAAAATTCAAAAGGGATCGTTTTTTTCACCAACTTACCTCCGAATATACTTTACAGCCAGCCATTCGTATGAATGCGGTCCGCCCTCGTCGAAGCCATGTTTGGAACTACCCGAGGCTCCATAAACCGGAAGTACCCGGAAGTAAAATCCTATAATGGATCTCTACGGGAGTGTTGTAACCCTCTTTCTAAGGCCCTGGACTAAATTTGGTAATTGAATCCCACCCCTAATATACAGCACATACATACACTCACCGGCCACTTTATTTGGTACACCATGCTAGTAACGGGTTGGACCCCCTTTTGCCTTCAGAACTGCCTCAATTCTTTGTGGCATAGATTCAACAAGGTGCTGGAAGAGTTTGGTCCATATTGATATGATGGCATCAAACAGTTGGTGCAGATTTGTCGGCTGCACATCCATGATGCGAATCTCCCGTTCCACCACATCCCAAAGATGCTCTATTGGATTGAGATCTGGTGACTGTGGAGGCCATTTGAGTACAGTGAACTCATTGTCAATTGTCATGTTCAAGAAACCAGTCTGAGATGATTCCAGCTTTATGACATGGCGCATTATCCTGCTGAAAGTTTGCCTGGTACACCAGACTCACCGCTGTTCCAGCTGTTGAGTCTGGCCACCATTCACTCGGATACAATTTCCAGGGCGGAGCAAGTCACAGCAAACAGACAGTGGAGTGGACCAATCAGCGACGGGCAGACGTGACGTTAGTAAAATGGCGACGGCAGGACGAGGGACTTGCGCGCGGAAGTAAACGTACGAAGAGAGCGGAGTTTATTCAACATGGCTAGCACGAGACAGACTGTTGTCAGTGACTCGTGTCGATGTGTTTTGGGTCATTTAAAACTGATTTTACCGTGGACTGGTACATCTTCTCGGCTCTGCCGTTCACCATCTGTGTTGTTGAAGAGACGACTTTCGACGCGCAAGAGTGACGTTGCTCGTGAAGAACACGTCACGCAAATAAATGAATCTGATTTGTCGATTGATTTTGTATCTGCTCGAAAAGGCCGTTAATGGGATGGTTCCCAGACTATTTCTCTCAGTGGAGAATAGTCTGGCAGAGCCAGGCAAGCTGAAAGTAGCCATCAGAAGTTGGGTACATTGTGGTCATAAAGGGATGAACATGGTCAGCAACAATACTCAGGTAGGCTGTAACTTCCAACGATGCTCAATTGGTACCAAGGGGCCCAAAAAGTGCCAAGAAAATATTCCCCACACCATTACACCACCACCACCAGCCTGAACCGTTGATACAAGGCAGGATGGATCCATGCTTTCATGTTGCTGACGCCAAATTCTGACCCTACCATCCCAATGTCGCAGCAGAAATCGAGGCAACGTTTTTCCAATCTTCTATTGTCCAATTTCGATGAGCTTCTGCAAATTCTAGCCTCAGTTTCCTGTTCTTAGCTGAAAGGAGGGGCACCCAGCGTGGTCTTATGCTGCTGTGGCCCATCTACCTCAAAGTTCGACGTACTGTGCGTTTAGAGATGCTCTTCTGCCTAGCTTGGTTGTAACGGGTGGTTATTTGAGTCACTGTTGCCTTGCTATCAGCTCGAACCAGTCTGGCCATTCTCCTCTGACCTCTGGCATCAACAAGGCATTTCCGCCCACAGAACTGCCGCTCACCGGATATTTTTTTCTTTTTCGGACCATTCTCTGTAAACCCTAGAGATGGTTGTGAGTGAAAATCCCAGTAGATCAGCAGTTTCTGAAATACTCAGACCAGCCCTTCTGGCACTAACAACCATGCCACGTTCAAAGTCACTCAAATCACCTTTCTTCCCCATACTGATGCTCGGTTTGAACTGCAGGAGATTGTCTTAAGGTTTGAACTGCAGGAGATTGTCTTAAACCATGTCTACATGCCTAAATGCGCTGAGTTGCCGCCATGTGATTGGCTGATTAGAAATTAAGTTTTAACGAGCAGTTGGACAGGTGTACCTAATAAAGTGGCCGGTGAGTGTATATGGAGTATAATTTAAAACTAAACTACATATACACAATGTATTTTACATAATTCAAGTAAAAGGCAAGAAAGTGGGTGAATAATATATAAAAAGGTGGGGGAAGCCCCCCTCTCAAAAAAAAAAAAAAGTTGAGACTGTGTCTTTAAATTGACGCAGGGGGAGGAACTTAAGAAAAAGAAGGGAGGAGCCAATAAGAGGCGGAAGCGGCAGAAGGAAAATAACCATCGCCTGAATGAATGTTATGTGAGTTAACTGACTTCTCACTCTGTATCTGAGGACGCGCTTATCGTTGACGATGTCAGACTCAGTGAAGAACGTGGTCATTTTTGGGGCGACGGGAATGACCGGTCTGGCCACCCTGCCTCTTGCAGCGGCTGCAGGTGAGATATGACATCACATCTTCATGACGTAAATGTCTGTCGTTTAAATCATAATCTTAAATTCATTCAGCTACTTCAATGCAACCAAAGACGTTTAAACGTAATAACTAAATACTCATCTTGTTATTCATTTGTTAATTATAGTTTAAGACACGACTTTTTGTTGTTGTAATAACACAGTAATAAGAAAAAGCATTGTTAGCAAAACATTATGGATAAGAAAGGATGGAATGGTGTATGACAGATTAACATTTTCCCCCAATAGCTTAAAAAAATAGTATTCTTCATAATGTACCTACGTTTTTTTCTGGGAAATAGATTTTTTAAAACATGGAATAATGAGAATGTGAAATATAGTTCCCGTGCTGTCCTCAATAACATGAATATTTTGAATGTGGATTGACCAGAAGTGGTTGAAAAAAAACGCACACTATTTTTTTAATAGTTCATTTACATTTTGACGTTTTCTGCATTGAATTGCGTTCAACGTGTAATTTTTATTTATTTTTTAATATTAGCATTTTTTTTAAACATTGGAATTTGTTGTTTCTTTCTCTTTTATCCCCACGCCCCCCAAAAAAGAACAAGAAAAAATTGTGACCATGACATTTAAACCAATTAGCCCAGTAGTGACTTTCAGGTGAATTTAATTCATTGAATTAATAACAATAATCAGCTATTTTAATGCTTAATTGGTAACACTTTACAATAAGGGTCCCTTAATTAACATTAGTTGATGCATTTTCAGACAATAACTAATGTTTAAGCAACATTACAATAATTAATATAATTGCTTATCTAACATTTATTAATAGATTAATTAACATGAGTTAAAGCATTAGTTAAAGCATTAGTTAATGCATAATCAGACGGTAACTAATGGTTTGGTAAAATTAAATATATATATAGGCCTATATAGGGTTAGGGTTTGTTAACGTAAGCATTTATAATTTCTTAGTTAAGGGACACATGTGCTACACTTTACAATAAAGGTCCAAAAAGCGTTCAGTAAAGGTTAATAAAGGTTAAGGGGTTTGGGGGTAACTTAAGCATTTATTATTTCTTAGTTAAGGGACACATGTGCTACACTTTACAGTAAGGGTCCAAAAAACATTCAGTAATGGTTAATTAAGGTTAAGTAAAACTTATGAGGTACGTTCACGTGAAATAATACCATACTTATGGTTAGGTAATAATATAAATAATACATTACTTATCATTAATTCACATATAGATTATTGCATTAATAAATAGTTATTAATGTATACTGGTACTAGTAAGTGAGTATGTTATTTTAAAAGGAGAAACATTGCTCTGTGAGTTCTTGGGTGCTGCATTACTTAGCATTAATTCACATATACATTAGTGCATTAATAAATAGTTATTAATATATATTGGTACTAGTAAGTGATTATGTTATTTTGAAATGAGAAACATTGCTCTGTGAGTCCTTGGGTGCTGCTAACCTATTCTTAAGTATAGTATTATTTCACGTGAACGTACCTCGTAAGTATTACTTAACCTTAATTAACCATGACTGAATGTTTTTTGGACCCTTATTGTACAGTGGAGCACATGTCTCCTTTAACTAAGAAATTATAAATGCTTAAGTTCCCCCCCTTAACCTTTATTAACCATTGCTGAATTCTTTTTGGACCCTTATTTTAAAGTGTGGCACATGTGTCCCTTAACTAAGAAATTATAAATGCTTACGTTAACAAACCCTAAACCCTAATTGTATATAGGCCTATGTATATTTTTAATTTTACCAAACTATTAGTTACTGTCAGGTTATGCATTGTAATGTTACTTTAGTAATTATTGTAATATAACATTAGTTATTGTCTTAAAATACATTAACTAATGCATTAATTTAATGCATGAACTCAGGTCAATTAATATATTAATAAATGTTTGATAAGGGATTAAATGAATTATTGTCATGTTACTTAAACATGAGTTATTGTCAAAAAATGCATTAACTAATGTTAATTAAGGTACCCTTATTATAAAGTGTTACCGCTTAATTTGATGTGATTAAGCATTATAATCCTGATCGAAAACTGCTGAGTCAGGTTAGAGCAGCATGATGTTGATAGATGCTTGTTATCTTGGGCGTACAGGAGGGGCGATGTCACATGTCCAATTTGGGTGTTTGAGTACGTGTGTGTCTGCATGTGAAAGACAAGGAAAAGTTGTCAGGTACATCTGCTGCTCATCAAAACAACGGGAGAAATTTCTAATTCCAAGAGGTTCTACTCCTGAGAAAAAGCAGTTGTCAACCATCTTTGAACAGTTTTATGATTGAAATTTTAAAATAAAAAAAAAGTCCTTTCAGCATTACAGTGGTTCTCTTTTATTCCGTTACTCTCCATTCCTGCAGATTACAACGTCACAGTGCTGGTGCGAGACCCCGCCAGGCTTCCGGCGGACCACAAGGCATCCAGAGTGGTGGTGGGGGACGTGCTCAACAAGGATGATGTGAAGAAAGCCTTAGAAGGGCAGGACGCCGCCATTATCATCTTGGGAACAAGGAATGATCTCAGTAAGAACAAAATACACAGATGCAGTACAGTGATCCCCTGTTATTTGGGGATTAAAGAAGTGAGCCCTAAACCAAATAAAGAAAATATTTTTTTTTAAAAAAATACTGATGCATTGACACCACAAGATGGCGACAAAACACTTAAAACAAAAAATATAAAATGAAAAGAAAAATTTATGAGTGAATAACAAATTAGCAAATGCTAAACTGCGAATTGACTGTGGTACCTTGACCTATGAGTAGGAAGTTTCCTAGCACAAAAAATATTCACACCAACAAATACTCACCATCAAAAACCGCAAACAATAACTCAAACTCACAAACACAAAACTCACATAAAAAAATTAACACAGTAAAAAATAGCACCAAATCCCACTTACACCCACTCTAACAAGGTTGTTTGGTATAGTATGAGTGTCACAAATTGTACGCGGGCTCCTTTTAGTGGTACTCTAAAGATTGGACCAAATTAAATCTTTTTTTGTGCATTTATCAAGTACAGTTCAGTTGAAATAAATTTTACCAATAAAAGATGAACTTTTTTTTAAATTACAATTTTTTATTTATTTATTTCTAATTTTCCACACAAAAACACAAATACAACATTCCCCACCACCGAATAACACCAACACCAAACATAAAGAAAAATATAACTAATGAGCACCAAACGGGCCTGTGTTCTCCTCTATCATGATGAGCCAGAAATCCATATTATACCCCTTTTTCCCTGTAAGTCAGCCACTTCCCCCAGTTTTTCCAAAACAAATATTCTTTTATCTTTAGCCTATATGTCAGCCGTTCCATGTCAAGTATTTCATCCACTATTAGCAGCCATTGTTCATATGTTGGAGATTCAGTTCTTAACCAGTTCTTTGGTATGGCCTTTTTTGCAGCCACAAGGAGAATTTTCACAATATACTGGTTCTCTTTATGTATTACATCCTCTAAAAGTCCCAGATATAATACCTGACAGGATTTGGGAATTGTGTATCCCCACATATCACAGAGAGCTGAGTGAACCTTCTCCCAGAATGATTGAATATTAATGCATGTCCAAAATATATGTGTATGGTCTGGATTCAAGTCGTTGCATCGTCTACAGCAAGATTGTTGGCTACTTGTTTGTTTACTTTTAATTTTGGGTGTGATGAAGTATCGAATTAAGTTTTTCCAATTGAATTCCTTCCATTTAGGTGATTGTGATGTTGATAAGTGTGACCGCCACATGTTGTTCCATTTCTCCTCTGGTATCAGTTCGCCCAGCTCTCTTTCCCATTTCATTTTCACATATAGTGTTGACTCAGTTACTGAGTCTCTCAATATGCGATATATAGTTGACACAGTTTTAGGGATAACATTCTCATAGGATCGTACCAGCATCTGTATTATAGGGTGTACTTCGTCCCCACCTATCTTAACATTCTTATTATAGTAATCGCGTATTTGCAGATATCTAAAAAAGTCTTGGTTAGTAAGATTGTATGTATTTTTCAGTTCTTGGAAACTTTTTATTTCTCCCCTTTTAACCACTTGACTTATAGTTGTAATTCCTTTATCTGTCCATGTCTTAAATCCATCATCTAATTTATATAAAAGATATAATAAAAGATTAATTTTAAATGTTGTAGAAGCGTTATTTTCAAATATTTAGGACTCTAACGCTAATCCATTTAAGTCAATCCTTTCGTAGATTGCCATTTTTTTTCTCCCAAAATTTAAAAGTTTTTACTGTTGGGCATGATGGCGATACTCGGACAATGACGTACCTTTTGAGGTTGTATGTATTGTAAAATGTTCAAGAACAATTGCTTTAACACACAAAAAAACTCGTCAAAACACCTCTCACACATTTAAAGTAAAAAAAAGTAAAACTAAAACTGAACGCCATCTTAAATGGTGATTGTTTTTTTTTTTTTTTTTTTTTTGGGGGGGGGGGGGGGGGGGGGTATGAAACGACACCAAGGCTGCAGCTGTCAGTTGTTTAGGTAATCGATTAATCTATCAGTTAGTTCGAATAATCGAGTAATCGGATTACGAACATTTAATGCGTTGCAGAATAAATTTTAAGATATGTAAAACAAGTGTTGATGCTTGCAATAATATTTATTTTGGTTTGCTAAGATTACCCTTTCAAAAGAACATTAAATGCAAATACAAAATAAAAATTACTGAATGTCAAACTATGCAGCAGTGCACTTTCATTTCATAAGAACAATAAATGCATTTAAAAATACATTAAAATAGCTGAGCTTAGCCTCAAACGATATAAAAAAATGAAGATCTCCATACAACAAAAGAACAATTGGCTGACTTACATAGTAGAAGTCCGCTAGTTGAAATGCTAAAAATTGTAACTTTTTTTTTTCTACAATACTCTTAACAAATCATTCAAACACATATTCCCATCAAAACTGCTAGATATACACGTCTAAACTAAATAACAAATGCATAAACAAATATATTAGCTCAAACAAAAACATACCTTATGTTGATTTTAAGAGGGAGCCGCTGGATTCAGCCAGGTTGAATGAGTTATTCACTGTTGCCACTAGAGGACAGTGTATCCACCCAAATAATAAAATAAAATAAAATGCAACACTTTCAAAACAACCAATTAGAAGGTCACTCTAATTCAGTGCTTCTCATTTATTTTCTGTTATGCCCCCACGGCAAGATGTAAACGTTCCGCGCCCCCCCAACTCTCTGCCGCCACTATAAATATACTGTAGTATCATTTGTATATGAAATTCTTATTTTTATAAGTACACCTCTGCATAACATTGTGTTCTTTTTAATATTAAAAGCAAAAAGTAATATAGATCAACGTTCAATAAAGTGAAAAAAAAAAAAATCTATACAGTCAAGTTAGATAGTTTGACCGTTTGATACTGAAAATTAAAAATTATTATTATTTATTGATTTTAATCAATTCTAATTGATTAGCACCATTAACTCATCAGGATAATATTCCAAACAATTAGACTGAAAAAACAAAAATTAACACAACAAAAACGACAGTGTCATTGGACGGAGGGACAGTTTTTATTTTTGCTGCAGGGAGTATCAGCTCCTTTGCTATGGTGTGGGGTTATTTTGCACTGAGCAACTATGCCACCTTATATGATGCTGACAGGGCTTGCTGGTTTACTTAGGTAACACGGATTGTTGGCAATATTTGGCACATTTTCGCAAAAAAAAAAAAAAAAAAAAAAATTCCTGCTGTCCGCTGCGAACATTTTTAGACAAAGTAAACAGACTGGTCTTACCTCGTCTCCCACTGTACTAAAAGTCAAAGACAAATGTTGCATACGCTTCGTCATATTTCCTTGTCTTAGCTTTTCATATCTCCGGTGCTCTTTGCTGTGTGCTCTTGTTTGGCTCAAAAATACTGCGCACACGCCGAAAATGAGAGTGGCACTGCCACCCACTGAGTGGATGTGCAATTACACTTTATTCTAGTACAGCAAAAAAGTATGTTCCCCAAGGTCATACGCGCCACCCCCAGCATTGCTCTGCGCCCCCCTGGGGGGGCCCGCCCCACTATTTGAGAAGTACTGCTCTAATTAAATGAATCCCCGAAGCCGCAAAATTGGACTTTTTCTTATCGAATTACTCAAGTAATCGATTAATCGTTGCAGCCCTAAACAACACCTGACGAAAATTTGTGGATAAACTAACAAACAAACTCCACCTATACTGTATGTGTTTCTTTCAGGTCCAACTACAGTGATGTCTGAAGGTACAAAAAACATCGTGGAGGCCATGAAAGCCCGCGGCATCCGCAAAGTGGTTGGATGCATGTCAGGTGCGACGCTTTGCATTGACACCCTTTGCGCACGTTTGTGAATATTTCTAAATGTTCTTACTTTTCCTGTTAATCAGCCTTCCTGTTGTGGGATCGCTCCAAAGTGCCGCCTCGCCTGCTGGCAGTCACCGAGGACCACGACAGGATGTACGCTGTCCTCAAGTCATCTGACCTAGACTACGTGGCCGTCATGCCGCCTCACATTGGAAGTGAGTGTAAACAGTAATAACACGTTTGGCATACGCCGTCTACTGATATGTTATTGAATGAAAATCTAAATTTGAACTGACACTGTGGATTTCCAGTTCCAGTAATAGAAATGAAAGAGAAATAAGCTTGCAAACTGTGAAGATATTTGGGGTCAAGCATGTAAGAAATATTAAGGCAGTTCACTATAAGATTAGAATGTTACTTGATTCCATAAAATTTGAAAAATTGATACAAATGCTCATTCATTACTAACATTTGACAAAATATAATTTTTTCAATAAATTAAATTAATACAGCCAATTGCAGTATTTAACGATTTAATTTAATAAAATAACGATTTAAAAAATATTAATATGGATGAATTGATATTTTTCTTACAACTTATGTAATATACGTAGATGCTGTTGTCAATAAAATAGTATTGAAATTTGTATAAGGTACAGTATAACAATAAAAAATGAATTAAAAATATATTCATGAATATTTTAAAATACAGTACATACAAATGATTAAAAAAAAATATATTACAAGGTTAAATGGGAATTTCTGTGATTGAAAATAAAATGCTGTACATAAATGAGTTGAAATAAATTGTTTTGAACTGATTTAATATAACTTAACTATCATAATGAAAATAATGAATGCACAATTTAAACATTTCACATTTGATCAATAAATTGAATTACCTTTTTGTAACATTCCCTGTATAGCTTTTTCATTTGATCTCATTAGATTAGTTATTTATATCTTATTCAAAGTGAATAAGGTATTCAGATGGACTAAACCTGACCTGAAAATATGACCCTTAGATGATCTTCCCCTGACGGAGAGCTACTTAGCGACGGAGAATGCGTTGAGGGGACGAGCCATTTCCAAACATGACCTGGGACATTTCATGGTCAAGTGTCTCTCCAACAGCGAGTGGGATGGCAAGACGGTGGGCGTGTGGGGCGAATACAAATAATTCAAATCACATATCATTGAAATGTATCAACCAAAACTATATTTTTTAATAATGGTACCGAGCTCCTTTTGCAAAGCCAACATATATGCTTTTGAAGTCAATTTTCCATGTCCCAAACTCTATCATGAATGCTCTGCTTTGTTTTTCAAATAAATCAAATTGAAATATTTAATCTGAGGAGTGTTCTTCTTTATCCATACTGTGTATTGCATTTGTAGTGCTAGGAAGAAAAAAAAAGTTTTTCTTTGACTATTTGGATGTTTCCAGGTTTCTTAATATGGTCATATTACTGTATTCACTCCGTATGCACAAGCTCCATATACAGTGTATAACAAAAGTGAGTATACCCCTCGCATTTCTGCAGATATTTAAGTATATCTTTTCATGGGACAACACTAACAAAATGACACTTTGACACAATGAAAAGTAGTCTGTGTGCAGCTTATATTGCATTGCTGCAGAGATTCAAGAGGTGGGGGTCAGCCTGTTAGTGCTCAGACCATACACCGCACTCTACATCAAATTCGTGTGCAGGGCTGTCATCTCAGGAGGAAGCCTCTTCTGAAGACTGTACACAAGAAAGCCTGCCTGTCTCATCAGACCATAGGACATGGTTCTAGTAATCAATGTGCTTTGTTGACATGTCATCAGCAAACTGTTTGCTAGCTTTCTTGTGTACCGTCTTTAGAAGAGGCTTTCTCCTGGGTTGACAGTCATGCACACCAATTTGATGTAGAGTGCGGCGTATGGTCTGAGCACTAACAGGCTGACCCACCACATCTTCAATCTCTGCAGCAATGCTGACAGCACTCCTGTAACGAGTCACATTAAATTTTGGAGAGAAAATGACAAGCAGTACTCAATTTGGACATTTAGGGATGTACGTTTTTTTTCATAGGGGTATACTCACTTTTGTTGACAGGGGTTTAGATATTAATGGCTATATTTTTAGTTATTTTGAGGGGAAAATAAATTATTATATTGGCTGCACACAGACTACTTTTCATTGTGTCAAAGTGTCATTTTTGTCACATGAAAAGATATACTTAAATAGCTGCAGAAATGCGAGGGGTGTACTCACTTTTGTGATACACTGTACAATATCCGCGTATGCTGAACTACACAGATTTGACGTAAACCTGACAATCGGGCAGAAGTCGAAAGGCTAGCTCACATTTAAATAAAGGTTTTATTTCGAGAGGAATTTTAAAAATGCAATTTCACATATTAATGTTAACAATGATGCAAACAGTTGTTGCATTCTGGTGGATAGCAATTAATATTATTTTCTTTAAAAAAAAATAATAATAAAATTTAAAAAAAAAAAAAAATATATATATATATTGTTTTGAAATTCATCATGGACACTTTTTTCCCGCTACAAAATGTCGTCAAGTGGGAGATTCCCGGCCGGTTCGCCACTTACGTCTACGTGACGCACTTCTTCCAACCACCGTTCGTTTCAATGGGTGCGCGTTTAGTTTAGTGAATCTGTTGATATCACATGTATATAACTGGATGCGTAATTTGCGTTGTGAGCCAATAGGGACGGCCGTAATCACTTCTTGGCCTCTTTGCGCCAGTATCATTCGATAATATCGTAATCAATGGAGCGTGTCCATTGAAATAACAAATAATTGCTCAATTTTCAGCAGTTTTTAAACTTTTTAATCACAGGAAGTCACTCACCAGAGAAATTCACTGCTTTAAGATGGCCGCCGGTGTTTTGTCTATGGCTACTCGCCCGCAGCCAATCAGAGCCGCCGTTTGTGTTGACTTGAGAGCTGATCCTAGAACAGCAATAGAGGCGAGAGCGCAGCCAAGGAGCGAAGTAGCCGTCAACTAACAGGAAAATAAGCCACTTGTTGCCAAGCAGTGAGCGGAGGTTGTCGGATTTATTTTCATCACCTCTCCGCCTCCTCCAGGTGAGATCATTATGGTTCAATTAACTCGTCCTAAAGGTGACACTCGGACACTAATGACATAAGCAGAAAGATGGAACATTTATGTTCCACATCAATGATTTCAGGTTTATTTATTTGTCATGTTAATGTTAATGACAAATTAGTTAGGAAAAAATAATGCTTGATGTTTGATATTGTTGAAGAATTTCCGGGGACAATAGGTCCCCATGATAAAAGGTGAACACCCTAAAGTATTTTAATTATATATTTTTCATCTTATTGTAACTAAAAAAAAAAAAAAAAAAAAAAAACTCTTTAATAAATATATACATTTTTAGATGAAAGCATAAATTCTTCGGTTCCAGTACAAGTTGTCATATTCTCGGTGACTAACATGCTGCACACCCACGCATAGCAGCCCAGTGTGTGTTTAAGTGAGATGAGTTGACCTCACACAATTGTCCTTTCTGTTGACATGACAACACACACAACACAAATGTATTTACACGTTACACACTCTCACGAAAAGTGGACCCCCCCCCCCACACACACACACGTATGCACACATACATACATTTTAGTATTTTAAGCATACTCTGTAATGTATGGTATTTCATGACTTTATATAGTAAATGTACATATGCAATACACATGTATTGTATAGTACAAACGTGCGTTTCCATTTTTACTCTGAAATACACATGCTCAATGTACTGTAACATACAGTACATATGCAATGTATACAGTGAATATAAGGTGTATATGCACATGTAAAGAGAAATCAAAGAACTATACAGTATTCATAAATATGCATATGGCAGAAAACACTCAGGTGACTTGAAGTTCTGCTCTGAGACCCCCAATTTGGCCAAATTTCAAAATTGTCCGATATGCATGTGTGATACATCATTGGAAAGCTTAAAATCTCAATTTTCTGGGGGAAGAAAAGTTTTGAACGGAAGGGCATTTAAAAAAAAATAAAAGTTAACAGCAAAACCCTAATTGGAGGCGCGAGCACGCGAGAGCAGAATTAAAGATGCCATGATTTTAACGAGATATTATCGCGTACTTACCTTGTTTCAATCCCAAAACTCCATGTAGGATGTATCGTCGAGTGTCAAGACATAGAGGTGAATGGCCACAGCTGGATTTTTGGGGGATTTTATGGGTGAAACATGGTAATATAACAAGGGTCGCGAAGCAGAAATCGCAGACATCAAGGAGTGGTCGAGATGTTCTTTTTCATATATTTACCCTTATAAACATTTTTTTCAATTTTTCTTTGTTTGGATCGATTATTTGTCATCTAACATATTGGGGAAAATGTGACAGTAAGAAAAAAAATAAATAAATAAATAAAATTAAGCCATAATTATTAGGTAGATATCCATGACTTATTTACAGACACTTTTTTTTCATTGTGACGTAATTTGTTTAAAAGTATAAAATATACGAAAGAATAATTTTTTCAAGTCTTTTTTTTTTTTTACGAAATAATAGACATCAATTAATGATTCTAAGCTAAAAATGACATTTTGAATAATAAAATTACTTACCTTCTTTTAATGACTGGGTTGAAACAAAAGCGGTTGCGCAACGTCTGTAAATGGGGGTTTTCAGGGCAAAACTGCCAAATTAAAAATAGTTAATTAAAAAAAGGCTTCATGCGCCTTGAATCTGCTATGGCAAAATATAGACACATTGTTCTATCAAACACGTCAGTTGTGTTGGCTTAAAATATAGCAGTTTCTTTTAAAGAGGAGTGCAAGAGCAGAAACCGCTTTTTCAGTCTTGTCTGTGTTTTCCGCCATATACACAATACAGGCATGCAGAATACAAAGTAAATGCTCAAATATTTTGGTAAACTCTCAGTAGGGAAGAAAAAGGGCTTTTTCATGACTATGCTTTTTTTTGTTACATGAGTATGCTTTTTTTTTTTTTTTTTTTCCTAAACAAGTATTTTTGTTTTGGTTAATTCTGAAATGCGAAGCAACACCTGAATATCTGTGGTTAATTTTCCAACGTTTTATTTTAAAAACTGCATTTACAGTATATACTCATGCAAATGTATAAACTGTATATTCAAAGTATATACTAAACACAATCCTTTCATGCATATACTATGCGTTTCTAGGTCTGTAGATATTGTGTGTGTATTATATGTGCAATACACACATATAGAAACTATGAAGAAGGAACTTGAGGTTACGGTGTTTGTCAAGTGATCATTAATATTCTTTGTTTGCGAGCCTTAAAAGCTAAATGTAGGATTCAAGAAATAAAGATTTGTTGAAGACGTCCTTACAACATGGCTGCTCAAAACTGACTTGTACTCCACAGGAAGTTGAATGTCTGCATCACTGTTGTCTCCTTGGCCATGTGGACGCATAATCATCATCCTCTTGACCTTCTTACCACAGCTCTTTGCCGGTAACCACACATTTTTAAAATCCTGCAAAATACATTTGTCAAGTACGGTTCTATTGTATTCAACTTTAAACTACATTTGCATTCAACCTGTCGACTCTCCAATTTAAATGGAATACATTTTTATTGAATAAGTATTAAAGTACAGTTTTCCTATATACAAACACATTAATGTTCAAACTGTGGTTAATGATATAAGGTGACTTCCAATATTATTAAATTTGAAATGTATTTTTTTTTTTATAAAAACATTCCACGTTACCAATATAGTTTAGGTTACATGTGCCAGCTTTGCTGAAGACTGACAAGGCTAAACATTTAAACTTTAATTTGGTTGGACAAAAAAAGATCTTACATCCATATATTCATTCAGTTGAGGGACTGCTGGGAAATAAAGTAGATTTATCTTCTTTCCCCTTTTTCCAACGTCGCCGCACGCTCTACAGTCCGATTAATCAACTGCACGCACCCTCTGGTGCCCGAACATGGAGGCTTCCGCTGTGAGCCATCCCCCTGCCGAGGTTTCCCCCACAAGAGTTCTGTGCATCTGTTCTGCGAGGATGGCTATCACATTGCCAAGTCTCCTGTGTCCTCGTGCCATCATGGCAGTTGGAAGCCGCCTATTCCTGCCTGCGTTCGCATTAGAGGTGAGTGTTCAGATAAAGTTGAATGTGGCCATCTGCAGGTGTACGTCAAAGAAGTGTTCTGATTTAGTAAATTTTAGAAAACTCATCTCTAAGCCAGGCGTGTGTAGTTTTAGCCCCTGAAGCCAGTTTAACTCTACATGAAATGCAGATCTGAAAAAGCCGTGCCAGAATAAATAGATAAAATTCTGCAACGGGTTCACTAGATGTTGGCCATTTTAAGGTGTCCTTCACAGACTAACTCGTCCAGGACATATGACTGATTGTGCGTGGGAAGAGTATGGGCTCAAATTTGATGACTCGCCAATGACAAATGTGAGCACATTTGAAGCTTTTCATTTCACGAATGAAGATCTAAACTTGCTGACCTACTTTCTGTCTAGTTTTAACTTCTTGTTTCAGTCCTTCCGGATGTTAACGCTGGTGCAGTTTCACTCTCGTTAGGTCACGTGATACCTCAGTGCAGCTTTGCCACCCATGGCGCACTCTATCACATAACTGTATTTTATACTACATTTTGTCGCAATGTTTTTTTCCCCAAACAAATTTCAAATTGTTTGTACACTGAAACCAAAATAAATGTTAATTTGCAGCCATAACACAAACTTAAAACTCCAACCCTGACTTGAAATTGTATTTTAAAACTCGAACTAGTCATGGGGCCGATCTGATCCAGTACGGATCGGCTTGGATTGAGCAAACCTGTGAAAATTTCCGATACTTGAGGTATACCTACGTATCTCACAGGCCTTGACATAAAATGTGCTCGTGCTCTGCGTGCTGCCAAAATGTGATTTAGGGCGTGTGCCTCCAAACGCTCTCCAGTTTTATTTTATCAACACAGATACTCAATGCTAAAATGCGTAGGACTTTTGGTTCCACATTTGTGAGCGACTGCTGCTAAAGCTTTTTGACCTAGCTGGTCTGGAGATTCAGGGTGAAATAATGCTGGGTTTCCGCAGGTCCTTAAAAAGTCTAAAATTTAAAATCCGGATAATCAAGGTTTTGAATTTTCTTAAATGTATTGGAAAATTACAATAGGTATTAAATTTCCAAAAGATGCATTTAATGCCAGGGAAATCGCTGTAGTCCGCCGTAAAACTGCTAATGGTGTGTATTTGTTTTATTAATGGCCGTGCACTAAATACGAGAGTTTGGGATTAATAGATATTATACGGTATGTTGTTCGTAAAATGACTCCATTTCCTGGTTATTCGTGGTTGTAGAGGTGAGCGGGAATATACAGAGATGGGGACGAGTAAATTTGATCATAAATGAATGGAAGATGGTTTATTCAAGAGATGGTTGGCCCGTATTGAAAATAACAACACTGCCCGGCGCAGAGTAGGGATGTGACAACGCATCGAAAAGGTGATATATCGTGGTACTCTGCCTCAACAGGAAAAGGAATTGACCGAAAATCAACAGAAAATGATGTGAAATGCCCCAAAAAGTACTCATTGGCTGCCACTGACAGCCATAGACGCCCAATCCGTATGAAATGGGAGGGATGACAGCGAGTCAACATTCATTCATTCCACTTCAAATGGAATGGACGTCTGCTAGTGGTACTCATTCCAGTTCACGGCAGAACGATGAAAAGAGCTTGTTCTTCTGTTTATTAGTTGTTTTGTAGAATATCCTAGGATGAGCTTCTGACCCATGTATCGATAATTGCTGTACCGCCATATCGTGAGATCGTTATTGTGTGTATTGCATATAATATCACAAGGTGAGGTACATAGATGTTCCTACCCAGAGTGCAAAGTCTGCAAAAAGACCTTTTCGTCATTGACAATGGCGGTCAAAGCCGTAGAGTCGCACACGAGAGGAGAAAACCACCTGTTATAATGAAAAACATTTCAATTTCTTCATCAGAAATTGTTGTGGCATTTTTTGTTCTTAAATTATATTTTTAAGGGCTGAAAAATGTCTTAAAGAGCATTTAATATGACTTAAATGAGTGCAAGAACCCTGTCCTGCGTTTCAGGTGAAACTTAACTTTAGCCTTTAAAGGCCAAACTAGGGCCCATTCAGGTATGGTGATGAGAGTCAACCCATAAACTCTCCTTTGAAACCGCAACATAGATTTGAAACCCCCCTTAGCAAAAAATTGCCGCTCATCTGTTGCTTAATCTCGTCTCGAGAGACCAATTTGATCATCTCAAATTTATCTTTCTCTGCTTATTTTTTTTGCCGAGTTTGTGCTCGTAAGAATAACCTTAAGAGCAAGGGATGAGTCAAAATGAGCAAAGACATCATTGAGACAAAGGAGATTGATTTGAGAAAACCAGATTTGAGCAATATTCGGGAAAAGAAATTCTCATAATTGAAAATGGAGATATACTCGGATAGCATCCTTGACAGTATATCCTTATCTACCTACTGGTGACGCAGCAACAGGAGCAAGGATGCCTAGACGAGTTCATCAGGACGGAGAACCAAACTCACAAACTCTGAGTTGGGGAACGACCACTCTACCAAAGAGCCATGCACGGGCTCAGATGCGCTGTACTCCATGTGACGCGGGAGAGCAATGGAAAGCAACTTCAGAAAGTGTGTAGCAGCTATGAAGCAAATTTATTTCCTACATTTAATAATTTATATATTCCTTTGAGCGAGACAGAGTCAGCTAGCGTGTTGCTTCTTGCCATTTTTTTATTATGTCATCACAAGAGGACTAAGGTTCTACACACTATTTGGTGGTGAACTTTCAGTCTTCAAACCCGACAACTGATAATGCATTTGCTATATTCGGCCGGTAGTTTTCGGCGCCGAATTTTCGGTCACATTTCTAATTTTTAAATTGAACCATATGAACCAAATAAACCAGATATATTAATTTATTTGCCCGATCATCTTAGTTTCTCAGATTTTGGCACGAGATAAATTAAGATATGATTGGACATGTCAGAGTAGAAACTACTCTTTCTTACAATGAAATAATCTTGAGAACCCAAAATAATAAATAATAAAAACTACAGACTGGAAGGAGATCAAATTGAGGAATAAGAGTAACTGGCACAATTTATGGTTGCTTGGCGAGATTAGGAAAAGAGGCAGCTTTGAGGCAAGTTTAAGAAATAAAATACTTTGCCCATCCATCTCTTTCACTGAGACATGACTGAGATAGTGAGTCCAAGTAAGGAGATCAAATTGAGACGCATTTAAGATCAACACAAGATCTCATAGTTGCTTCATCGTGAGATCTTGAAAGGAGACAGCTGTTAGACTTTATTGGGAAATCGTGCCAGTAGAACTATTTCTCAAGACCTTCTCATGTAATGCTCACTGTGAGACTTCTCACAAGACAAGTTTGAGAAAACCACTCTGGTCTCGATTGTTGACGATTCATTTCTCAGAGATATAACTGAGACATGAACAAGAGCTCGTCTTCAATTTTGCTCTCTACAGCTTAAAAAAAAAATGTCAATAAGGGAGGCATGTCTTTCAGTTTGACCTATTAACCTGATTTTTTGTAGTTTTAGTGCCATATCTTCTGTGTGGTTCTGCTAACAGGAAGCAAGAGATCATAAGAGGAAGTAAAAGAAACCAGCAAATAAGCAAGAAGCTCAACACAGGAAGCAGCCAACTAACCACACATGGACATAAAAACGTGTCCACTTTTACCCTTGATGTTCTGCTGTGCTGGGGCCAGAACTCAGGAGTCTCTAATAGGTTTAAACCCATAATTTGAAACACTAATACTTGTCTGAAGCCCCAAATAGAGTTCAAACCCTAGTTTTAAACCCTAACCCTGTCCGTTTGAAACCTTACGATTGGTCTCCTTCCACAGGGGGTGGTCGTGTCAACGGCAACAGCGGGGCAGACTTTTCCATGCCCAACGTAGCCACGACGGCTGTGGGCGTGTCCATATTCCTGCTCACCACCACCGCCTGCTTGGTGGTCAAGTCCCGCCTCTGCCCTTGCCAATCAGACAGGTTAGGATCCAGCTGTCACTGACATGTGTGATTCATACATCACATGATCTGTCACATAATGTCTATATCTTACACATCACATACAGTGCTGGCCAAAAGTATTGGCACCCCTGCAATTCTGTCAGATAATGCTCATTTATTTTGCTTGCAATGAAAAAACGCAAAAGACAATGGAAAAAAAATTAAATCATTTTCATTTTACACAAAACTCAAAAAATGGGCCGGACAAAAGTATTGGCATCCTATGAAAAATCATGTGATGCTTCTTTAATACAACATGTGTAATTAACAGCACCAGTTACTTACTAGAGGTGTGCATGCACTGCCCTCACGATTCAATTAGATTACGATTCGGAGGGCCACGATTCTATTCGATTCGATTCAGAGGGTCACGATTCGATTTGGCAATGCATCACGATGCATTAAAGCCTGGGATGCATTAAAATTCTAAAGCAAAGCATATTTTTCGTGAATCATGAGGCAACACAAGCGGTCAGACAATAAACAACTTTTTATTGGCTCTTGTGTCACTCCTGGTTGAAGTCAAATGAAAATAGTTTCATATATATACACATATATATGTATATATTAAAAAAAAAAAACCTCACAGCATTTAATTAGTGCTTTGAATGAGACCAGGGCTTTCTCTCTCTCTCTCTCTTTTTTTTTTTTTTACACACAGAAGCAGCCTTTCACACAGTGCAACATCTGAACTCCTGTGCAAAATCAGTAATATCAGTCACTGTATTTTAGTCACAACGACCCATCAATAAAAAATTTCAAGTAAATATTAAAGAAAACGACAAAGAAAATATTGTAGTGCAGCAGCATCTTTATCGCAATATCAATCCAGGGATCAGTTCAGTTGCAAACAAAACATCAACTAAATTGCAATGTAGAAAAAAAGTATAATGTAGGCCTAGCCCACTATATATGTGCAATAGAGGTTAGATCGCGCCTAAAAAATCCAGCCCGACCCGACACGGCCCGCTGGTATTGAAGCCCGACCCGGCCTGAGCCCCATCAATTAACTAACAGCCCGAAAAAACAGATCTTTTTTTTTTTTGTTGGAGTGACGCGGAAAAAAAAAACGCAGCAGCAGCAATTTATTTTCATTTCTTCAAGTTGGCAGAAAAAACTTAATGTTTAAATAGTCTACATATTTTTATGATCATTATAGAAGCATTGACACAACGAAATAACGCTGGGAAAGTTTAAAAAAAAAAAAAAAAATAGGTTTTGCAGACACAGAAGATTCAAAAGGATCACATTTCTGTTGCCTTTGTGTGCACAAATAAAATTGTCCTTCGTAACGAATTCTTAGTTGGTAGAAAAAAATGCAAGTTTTCTTAATGTTTAAATAGTCTACATATTTTTATGATCATTATAAAAGCATTTACACAACGAAATAGTGCCAGGAAAGTTTAATATTAAAAAAAAAAAAAAAAACATGCGGTTTTGCAGACACACAGAGAAGATTCAAAAGGATCACATTTGTGTTGCCTTTATGTGCATAAATAAAAGTCTTTCGCAACGAATCGCAAGTGCCACAGCGGGAGGAGAAGAAGAAAAACGTTCGGCGTTCATGTGCGTGCACAAGCAAATGCACAATACAGAGAGCCTGCTCTCAGTTTTATACCTTTTTTTAATTTTTATTTATTAGTCGGCGCGGCGGCCCAACCCGAACGTGAATGCTTAACATTTTGGGCACAAGATCTAACCTCTAAGAGATAGGACATAGCATAACAATGGCTGAAGCGGAGAAAGAGGGAGCGAAAAAGATTATTGATGTACCTAAGACATTGAAAGCAGACATCTGGAGACATTTTGGCTTCCACGAGGTTGGTGGGAAACTTGACCAGAGTTATGCGTGTGTGAAAAAAATGAAACATGAGAATAATAATACAAATGGGGAAACCAAATCCGTTGCATCACCGGAATTGGGAGGGAAGATTTTTGAACGTACTTATATATTTTAAAATGCGCTGAATCGATTCGACTTGTTGCCCGCATGGAATCGAATCGTCCATGCACCGCATCGGGATGCATCGCCGCATCGATTATTGTTGACACCACTATTACTTACCAGTGGCACATAACAGGTGGTGGCAATAACTAAATCACACTTGCAGCCAGTTAAAATGGATTAAAGTTAAATGAACCTCTGTCCTGTGTCCTTGTGTATACCACATTGAGCATGGAGAAAATAAAAAAAGACCAAAGAACTGTCTGAGAACTTGAGAAGTAAAATTATGATGAAGCATGGGCATTCTCAAGGCTACAAGTCCATCTCCAAAGACCTGAATGTTTGTGTCTACCGTGCGCAGTGTCATCAATAAGTGTAAAGCCCATGGCACTGTGGCGAACCTCCCTAGATGTGGACGGAAAAGAAAAATTTACGAGAGATTTCAACGAAAGATTGTGCGGATGGTGGAAAGAGAACCTCGACTAACATCCAAACAAGTTCAAGCTGTCCTACAGTCCAAGGGTACAACAGTGTCAACCCGTACTATCCGTCGCCATCTGAATGAAAAGGGACTCTATGGTAAAATACCCAGGACGACCCCACTTCTGACCAAGAGACATATAAAAGCCAGGCTGGAGTTTGTCAAAAATTAACCTGAGAAAGCTAAAAACGTTGTTGGAAGAATATTCTCTGGTCAGATGAGACATAAGTAGAGCTTTTTGGGAAAAGGCATCAACATAGAGTTTACAGAGGGAAAAAAAAAGAGGCCTTCAAAGAAAATAACACGGTCCACACAGTCAAACATGGCAGAGGTTCCCTGATGTTTTGGGGTTGCTTAGCTACCTCTGGCACTGGACTGCTTGAATGTGTGCATGGCATTATGAAATCTGAAGACTACCAACAAATTTTGCAGCATAATGTAGGGCCCAGCGTGAGAAAGCTGGGTTTCCCTCAAAGGTCATGGGTCTTCCAGCAGGACGACCACCCAAAACACACTTAAAAAAGCACTAGAAAATGGTTTGAGAGAAAGCATTAGAGACTTCTCACAGTAGCCAGCAATGAGTCCAGACCTGAATCCCATAGAACACCTGTGGAGAGATCTGAAAATGGCACTTTGGAGAAGGCACCCTTCAAATCTCAGAGACCTGGAGCAGTTGGCCAAAGAATAATGGTCTAAAATTCCAGCAGAGCATTGTAAGAAACTCATTGATGGATACCGAAAGCGGTTGTTCACAGTTATTTTGTCTAAAGGTTGTGCTACAAAGTATTAGGCTGAGGGTGCCAATACTTTTGCCCGGCCCATGTTTGGACTTTTGTGTAAAATATTTTTTAAAAAAATTTCATTCTCTGTTGTGTTTTCTTTTATTTGAAGCAAAATAAATGAAAATATTACTACTAAAGCATTTTTAATTGCAATCATTTTGAAGGAGAAATTGAGCATGATCTGACAGATTTGCAGGGGTGACAATACCTTTGGCCAGCACTGCAACATCTGTTATAACACTTAACATTTCTTTCAGATTACGTCACATTATACATACAGTGGGGCAAATAAGTATTTATTCAACCACCAATTGTGCAAGTTCTCCTACTTGAAAAGATTAGAGAGGCCTGTAATTGTCAACATGGGTAAACCTCAGAGAGACAATGTGGAAAAACAGAAAATCACATTGTTTGATTTTTAAATAATTTATTTGCAAATCATGGTGGAAAATAAATATTTGGTCAATACCAAAAGTTCATCTCAATACTTTGTTATGTACCCTTTGTTGGCAATAACGGAGGCCAAATGTTTTCTGTAACTCTTAACTCTTGGTGTAAAGAAATCAACTATGGGAGCAATTATTAGAAAATGGAAGACATACAAGACCACTGATAATCTCCCTCGAACTGGGGCTCCATGCAAGATCTCACCCTGTGGCGTCAAAATGATAACAAGAACGGTGAGCAAAAATCCCTGAACCACACGGGAGGACCTAGTGAATGACCTACAGAGAGCTGGGACCACAGTAACAAAGGCTACTATCAATAACACAATGCGCCGCCAGGGACTCAAATCCTGCACGGCCAGACGTGTCCCCGTGCTGAAGCCAGTACACGTCCAGGCCCGTCTGTGGTTCGCTAGAGAGCATTTGGATGATCCAGAAGAGGACTGGGAGAATGTGTTATGGTCAGATGAAACCAAAATAGAACTTTTTGGTAGAAACACAGGTTCTCGTGTTTGGAGGAGAAAGAATACTGAATTTCACCATACCCACTATGAAGCATGGGGGTGGAAACATCATGCTTTGGGGCTGTTTTTCTGCTAAGGGACCAGGACGACTGATCTGTGTAAAGGAAAGAATGAATGGGGCCATATATCGAGAGATTTTGACTGAAAATCTCCTTCCATCAGCAAGGGCATTGAAGATGAGACGTGGCTGGGTCTTTCAGCATGACAATGATCCTAAACACACAGCCAGGGCAACAAAGGAGTGGCTTCATAAGAAGCATTTCAAGGTCCTGGAGTGGCCTAGCCAGTCTCCAGATCTCAACCCCATAGAAAATCTGTGGAGGGAGTTGAAAGTCCGTGTTGCCCAACGACAGCCCCAAAACATCACTGCTCTAGAGGAGATCTGCATAGAGGAATGGGCCAAAATACCAGCAACAGTGTGTGAAAAGCTTGTGACGAGTTACAGGAAACGTTTGGCCTCCGATATTGCCAACAAAGGGTACATAACAAAGTATTGAGATGAACTTTTGGTATAGACCAAATACTTATTTTCCACCATGATTTGCAAAAAAATTCTTTAAAAATCAAACAATGTGATTTTCTGGGTTTTCTTTCCACATTCTGTCTCTCATGGTTGAGGTTTACCCATGTTCACAATTACAGGCCTCTCTAATATTTTCAAGTGGGAGAACTTGCACAATTAGTGGTTGACTAAATACTTATTTGCCCCACTGTATGCCATCATGTTTCAGATGGTGCATGTCATGTGTCACAATGTTTAGACGTCTCTTCAGGGGTGGAATCTAGAGGGGTGCAGAGGGTGTGACTGCACCCGGGCCTCAAAGGCGCCCGGTTTGCGGGCGTAAAGTGGGTGTGGATGGGCGTGGGGAGGGTTGTGGGCCCGCAAAAATTTCCACCTGCACACCCCATAGACACACTGGACCATCGTATTGAGGGGCCCACGAATAATTGTCCACTGGCACCCCACAGAGACAATCCCCTCAGGGATCCTGTTTATGCTCATCGTATCTGGACCCTGTGTTCACATTTGTTCCGCCACTGCGTTACATCTTTCATGTTATGTTTTCTATGTGACCACATGACCTGTGTCACATGACATCATGAAACACTACTTGATGTAACAAATGATACACATGGTGACCTGTTACATTACATTCGTGTGATGTAATGTTACATGTGTAAAATCATGTACAGCAGGTCACGTTGTATGTAACTTGACAAATGTGTGCCATGTAATACAAGTGACACATGAAGTCATGTTTGCCATTCTCTCACGTGTCAAAGTTGGTGTGTCAGATGCATGTCTGAAATGGATTTTCACTTGGTGTCACATGATGCATCCCAGGCTGCATGTCTCAACACGTGTCACAAAACATGCATTCTGACTTGTGTCAAATGGTGTCTGTCATGTCACTCACATGAGATGGATAACTTGTTGCATGCCACATCATACAGTACAGAAATTACGAGGATGTCACACGATCTTTCTCAGACGACCCGTTTATGTCACATCTCCAGTAGGCGCCGGTCCTCAGACCAGCTGGACCTGATGGCTGAGGGACTTCCTGTCTCGCTGCCCTCCTACGAGGAGGCGATGTATGGCAGCTGGGGTCAACCCCTTCCCTCTTCCCACTCACCCGTTCCGGGACCCATCCAACTCCTGCTGGCCCGTGAACCGCCCGGCGACCAATCCAGCTTTGATAATCCCCCGCCCCCTTATGAGGAGACCCAATCACCAACAAGCGACAACAGACGGCCTCTGTCGGACGATAAGGATTTTTGAAAGACAAAATGTGAGTTGAATTTGATTGACGGCAGACGGATGTGACAACTAGGCACTTTTTTTCCTTCTCTTTCGGTTGGACTCAGCATCAAAGCTGATTGGCCAGTTTGCACACGTCTGATGTACTTTATGATCGACTGTGTGCATGAGCGTAATGCTGTCATAGAAACCTACGTGTTGTCATGGCAACCAATCATTCTTAGACGGGTTTTATGATATTATTTTAACAATGTATTAATATTGTCGATTCAACTGAAGAAGTGCAGTGGAAACTCTCAGATCCAATGTGGAATGTTGATTAAAACAAACAAGGCTTGAATTTCTCATTTGAAACCTTAGTGACTTGAGAGGTTCCACTGAAACCAAGAACAGAATATTCTAATAAGCTTATGAAATGCTATTTATATGAGGTAGATCAACTTGCACACCTGAAATGTATTTTCTTTCTATTTTATAATGGGTGCCATAATGTTATTTAATTGATATTATGTAATAAATACTATGATTTTTTTTTTTTTAAACAGCTGTTTTTTTACCCCTATGTGTCATTTTCCATCTGACGTTTTAGTTTCACTAAGCGGAATTTGCCACCCAGCAGGAAACCAGAAACCAAGATGTTTTTTGATTACTGTATAGAGACAGTCATTCAGAGCAAGTTATTTTTAAAGTGATAGACTGTAATTGTATAAATGGTCATTGTGTCTTAATAAACAGAAGATAAACTCCCCAAACCTCAAGAAAGTATGAATGACGTTCATAATCATACCGGGAATTGCTCAAATCTGAACAGGAACAAGGAGGAAACAGCACCTTCACTTTATTCACAGTTGTGAATGGAACAAAAGTCAATGAGCCTTTGTTAGTCCCCGAATGGGGAAATACTTTTACAGCAGCAAAGATAAAAATGGCTGGCAATACTTGTGTATTTAATATGAATTAAATTGGGGGGGGTGACTATGTGCCCTATGTTTCATTATGAAATATGTCTAACGGTTGGGTTAGCAAGCCCAAACTGTTGCCATGTAAAACATTTAATACTCCTCAGGTGATGCTTTGATTAACATTTTAAAATTCTGTACTTGCTATCCAAGTAAAAATAGTTCACCACTTTCCAATACAATTCAAATAGAATGAGAATGATCCTCACCCACAGTCTGAAGGTTGCTTCTGGTCCAGCACTTCAACATTGCACAATGGCATTCAAAGGGCAACCGGACACATCACACCACTGGGACAGATGGAATTCTCTGAATTCCTGCCACAGGTCCCTTACTTCGCGAGGCAACTCATTCAAAACTGTTAGGTGAGGAGTCGCTGCAAAGACACTTTTTTGGGCTATAAAAGGACACCTCACATGATTGAGGAATGTCTGTAAAATGAGAACATATGAAGTATGAACATTATTTAAAACCATCAGATTTTGTTGTTATTCAATCATCAACCTACCGTATTTTACGGTTCAATGGTTGGGGATCATCATTCATCTTACAATTGGCTTAATCATAAACAGCACTACTCAATAGTTCACGAGGATGAGTTTAGATTGCTTTGAGGAATTTTGAATTGCTCAACATGCGGGCAAAACAGAATGGCTTTAAGAATATGGTTCTTGGAGTAATGCAAATACAGATTGAAAGTTCATGATGCACAGCAGTATTTTGAGCCCTGAAATGTGCCCTTTTGTGCCAGCATGACCCATGAATTATGTTCTACAACATAAATTAGCTAGAAACTGAACTACACATTTAAAACGTTATATTGCTTCACTCCCCAATTGTCATCACAATATCACTGCCCAGTCGAAAAAAAGGTTGTGCTGTATGTAATGTTTGTAACCAAGAAATCAAGGAAAGCTGCACTGCTACAGCCAGGGACATTTCCGTCAGAAAAATGAATATAAACTTTCCTCGCCTAATAAATCATTCAGTTGTGCCAAAATTCAAAAGCAATGCCTGTTTCTTTACATTTCTTTCTTTATTTTTTTAACTTGTCAGAAAGATAGTTAAAAATTAGAAAGTCTTCTCCATCAAATGAGAGGATTGGTGGACAGAAAGATGAGCCATTGAGTGAGGCTGCCGTCAGGATTTAGAGGCTGAAAAAGAAGGAGTGGGAGGAAAAAAATATATTGCTGTTGCTGTTGTAGAGTTGCTGTTGATCCTAATGGTTATGGCTGAAAATTGCTGCTAAAAATGGCTCTGAATGGCTGTGGCAAGATCGGTGCTAATAATTGATGCTCATAATGACTGAGCATCATACCTGCAGTGTGTCGATGTTCAGTGGTATTCCGTCTCTTTGTACACCTCGCAGATGCACGGCTCCGCTGTCGGGGTATCCTTCCTGCACCTCCAGGTGGCACAGAATTGACGCAGACTTGAGGTACACCAGCAAACGCTGAGCGGGATGCCAGTCGATAGCAAAGCTAGATAAGGAAGCAGGAGTGTCAATGTGAGGCCACGGAAGATGGACAGGGCTGCTGGGCTTAGTTTACCTGGTTCTCAGGCTCTGGATCTCAGCCAAGAGGTCAGCCTGTCCCACGTAGTTGTGTACCGCGTCCAGCAGGACGGCACTGAGTTCGGTGCAGCGCCCCGACGCGTCTTCCGGTATCTGCGACGCCGACCTCGCCTGATAACATGACAGGAATTCATGCTCACAAGTCGACATTTACTCACAGTATAATCCCTAAAATAGGATTGTGTGATTGTTATGGGATATGTTATATCGTATGTTATTTATTATAAAAATGTTTACCGGATCAACCTCGAGAGTGAAACGGTCGTCTGGGCTCCAGATGACTGATAGCTTCAGCGGCTCCAGCTGATTGGACAGCGGATTTGTGTTGGCGAGAAGGCGTGGCTTCAACTCTAGGGTCACCTCCGTTTCGTTAAAGGACAGCAGGTTGACGTGTGCCACCTCGCGGACGGCCGCTGCGTATATCTGGAAGCTGACGTTACCGCTCTGATTACTTTTAGTGACTCTTTTCTCGTGACCTTATAACACTCACGCCTCTTTGGAACACTGCCAGCCATCAACACGCCCAATCTCCGCCCCCAGCTGCGCCCTCAGACGATTTAGCTGACCATCACATGTCTGCAATGCTTTAAGTTTCTTTTCCACATGTGTCTGCATGTCCTCACTCTGCTGCTTCTGAAATACACACACAACGTTGTCTATGTGTGTGCACCTGGACGATATTGTATTAATGCAAAATCTGAATGTCATTTAAGAAAAGTGGTCACTACAGTGGACAGCTATTCAAAAGTTGACATTTAAAGCAACACTACATAACTTTACAGCCTTTATAAAATATTTTCATAACCTTTGTGATGATATGTTGACTGACAACTAGTTGAAAGACACCTCTTTTATATCTTTAGGGGGGATTTTTTTTTTTTTTACCGGCACTAATTAACTTGGAGGAGGGTGGCAGGAACCCTGCCACACATAAAAACTATAAATGTGCTGACTGCTTTACATCATACATCACTTCCCTCTTTCCATATTTGTTATAAAGACAGAAGTTGATGCGAACGCTTTCGCACAAATTCTGCAAAGATGGAAGTGCAAAAGTTTTGTCAGAGGAGAGCAAAGAAAAAAAAAAAAAAAGACCAGGAAGGCCACCTCAATTAACTCATTCACTCCCAAACATTTTCACCAGAGCAAGGCCCTTCGCTCCTGGCCGTTTTTCTGGATTTTGACTGATTTTGCAAGGCCCACAGAAAATTCTGTTCTATTGCTATGTAAACATGGAACCCACCAAATGAAAGATTAGACTCTCTTCTTTTAGCAGGAAAAAAAAGTAAGTTCATATCTTTTTCCATTCTTTAGAAATCAGCATTAGAAAATAGCTTAGTTTAAGCAATTTTCCAATTTCTGATGAAAAAACAGACAAAATGAGCTTTTTGTAAACGCATACATTTCAAACATAACTTTAACACAGCCATTTTTTGCATTAGTTACATCCCAAACATCTGAATGTTTTCCTTTTACAAAATATCATAATGAACAAGACAAATAGAGCTTTTGATAGCAAAGTAACAATTTGTTTACACATGACTACTGAGAGATGACGCCTGTTATCGCTGAGATGACGCCGTTGTCACCGCGTCTACTGTGTAAACTTTTCCCTCATTGTTGTCTGTCTCACAAAGATGGAATATTTTTTAATCTCTGCGGGGTCTGCTTGGCGAGCCCGCTGCACGGTGGTCTCAGTCATTTTGCTCCGTCGTCCAGCGTCTGGCATTCCAGGTGTCCTCTCGGTTGTTTTGTTCGGTCGTCCGCCGCCTGGCATACTGCCGCCAGCGCTCCGACTGTACTGCCCGGCCTTTCATTGCTGTTGAATCAGGTTGCGGGTCTTTACAAAATGCGCTACTGCCCTCCAGTGGCCAGTTTTATTGCTTTAAAATGGGTTTGGAGCCTTGTTTTTTGTTTCTCAGATAGATCGCAAGCTCTAGATTCTTCTTGTAAAAAAAAAAAAAAAAAAAAAAAAAACGCAAAGGATGTAAAAATACGTTTTTGGGACAATGAAGCATTTAAAAATAGAACGTATTTATACATTTCAGGTACAAATGAGTTAAATGATACTCAAAAATAAACATTGGGTTTTCACTTGCTGGCGTGCTTAAGGCGAACACTACCGCCTTTGTCCACCTGCGTCGCTAAAATCGACCAAAACTGAAAAGTTACCTAGTGTTGCTTTAAGACCTTTAACCGTATCCAAGGGAAAACACTTTGTTATTAAACAAAAATATTAGCAATTATTATTACCATTTTTTAAATTATTAATTATTATTGTATTTTAAATATTATTAAAATTATATTTTTTAATAAGTTATTTAATCAAAGATAAATTAGTTACGGTCCCAAGTTAAACTCTAAAGTAGCAGTAGTCCCCCCCCCCCCCCCCCAGAGTATTTTACTCATTGCATGGCATTGACAGCGATGGACGTCCATTTAAATGTTCATTTAAACTACGAGGACTATCTGTGAATGTTCATCGAATGGGCAAATGAACGTCCATCCCAGTCAAAATTGATTGGACGTCTAGCGCCCTACAATGGCAGCCAACATGAGTTACATGACTGCCCTGTATGGGCCCAAGTACACCAGATGCATGATCGTTGCGGTTCCGGTCCGGCTCAGTGTTGACTGCGCAGTACGTCAAAAACAGGCAAATCATACTGGCTGCGAACGGCTGCAGTCCGCCAACTCCGTTCCCTCTTGAGCGTTCGCGTGATCGCGCGCTATAATGTGCCATTTAAAACAACGAAAAACACACGGCATCTATACTCATCAGAGAAGCAGACAGAGCACATTTTTTCTTTGCATATTGATATTTTAGTTATGTCTGTCTCTTAATAGGGAATGGGACGTACTACGTCATTGTTTGGACCCGCCTCCATGCTGGCAATATAATTCACTTCCGGGCCGGCAGAGTCAATGCGGATTGTAACGTGTGATAGTGCTAAGCTAACTCTTTCGGTGTTTTAGAAAGAAAATATGGGTGCTTTATTGTTGCGTTACCGGGTGCAACAGCGTCTCCTACGACAAAAAAAGGGGTGAGGAAAAATGGACTCACTTTTCACCGTTTTCCTGCATGGAGGACCAAATATCAGATCACGAAGGTACGACGGATGGCTGGATTGCAGCGGTTCGTCGGAAAAGCATTTCTTATGATCATATTTCTGCTGGAATGAGAGTGTGTTCCTGTCATCTCTACTCTTGTAAGTTGAACGATTTATCCACTTTTGGTTTCAATACGTTTTTGTTTTTTTACACCGTTGTGTAAATCTGCCTCGGTAGCAATGCTCGCCTACTACGACTCCCCTACCTGTTGTGTTCCTAGGTAAACCTGCTGACAACACATCCCGATTGGTCACCATCTCTCTTCTTGGATCATTTGACAAAGAAAATTTGTTCAATGGAGTGGTTCCATTTGTCCTGTGTCGGACTCAAACAAGCCCCTGCAGCAGACGCCATCTGGGTCTGCCCTTCTCGTCGATGAACTGCGGGCTTTTAACTTGTGAAAATGCAAGAACTTTAATGCACATATTTATTCTGCCTGGCTATTTAACTATGGCCAGTGACGTTTTTTTTTTTTTTTTTTTTTTTAACCACTTTGACAAAGACACCTTTCATTGTAATGTTGAATTTATATATTCTATTATTATTTTTAAATTATAATATTCTTATTTGCACTTATGTAGACTTTAGACTGTCAATTCAAATAGTGTTGGAAAAGTTGCAATACCTAAAATAGAAATGCAAGAACTGTAAAGTACATATTTATACACCTTTATTTACCTAAGGCCACTGGATGTTTTTTAACTGCTTTGAAAAATACAGGTTTTGTTGTGATCTTGTATTTATATAGTATATAGCTTTTTATAATGTATTATGTATTATAATATTTGCTGCCCCCTGCCAGAGTGTGGGCCATTTTGTACTAAAATGATTTTAAACTGTCAGTTCAAATACTGTGTTGGAGACTAGTACTTGCAATACTTAAAATGGAAATGCAAGAACTTTAAAGCACATATTTATCCTGTCTGGCAATTTACCCAAGGCCAGTAAATAGTGTTTTAAACTGCTTTGACAAAGACACGTTTATTGTGATCTTGTATTTGTGTATTACTTATAATTATATAATATTTGCTGCCACCGTCAGAGGGTGGGCCTTGTTTGCACTAATTTAAAGATTTTAAACTGTCAATTCAAATATCGTATTGGAGAAATTGCATTACTTGAAATAAATCTATTGCAACTTATCAGTCCCAGTTCTTGTCTACAACACTGTCCAAAAATTGTCAATGCATATTCCAAATAGAATAACAAAATTAAGTCACCTGACTTTGTAATTATTACACCTGTTTATTATGAAGACCTGAAGTAAACAACAAGCAGTTACAGTTTGTCAAGAAGTTGTTCAAGTCATGTTTTGGTATTCATATTTTATTGACTTTTCATAACACTTGGGATCGTGTTTGTAAGAGCAGAGCAAACTGAAGTTTCAGCGTGCACTCTTCGCCTTTCCAACCTCTCAACGCTCCGATGTGGTGCGCTTGACCTCAGAATAACCCAAGAAGAGATATGGTGACCAATCGGGATGTGTTGTCAGCATTTCATATGCAGGTTTTCCTAGTAACACAACAGGTAGGTGATGAGGAGGAGTAGGTTAGCATTGCTACCGAGGCAGATTTACACAACAGTAAAGAAAAAAACAAAAACAAAAAACGTATTGAAACCAAAACGGATAAATCGTTCAACTTACAAGAGTAGAGATGAGGGGAATACACTCTCATTCCAGCAGAAATATCATAAGAAATGCTTTTCCGACGAACCGCTGCAATCCAGCCATCCGTCGTACCTTCGTGATCTGATATTTGGTCCTCCATGCAGGAAAACGGTGAAAAGTGAGTCCATTTTTCCTAACCCCTTTTTTTGTCGTAGGAGACGCTGTTGCACCCGGTAACGCAACAATAAGCACCCATATTTTCTTTCTAAAACACCGAAAGAGTTAGCTTAGCACTACCACACGTTACAATCCGCATTGACTCTGCCGGCCCGGAAGTGAATTATATTGCCAGCATGGAGGCGGGTCCAAACAATGACGTAGTACGTCCCATTCCCTATTCCAGATTGACTGCATCATGTTGAGATCAGGGCTCCGTGTGTGTGTGTGTGTATGTGTGTGTGGGAGGCCCTATTATGCCCTTGGTTGTGTCGGTGGGTTTATATCTTTGTGCACATTTAAAATTTATGGCACATAACATCTCAGAGCTGTTATAAACAACTGTTAAATAATCTGCAATATTTATAAAATGGATAGCGAATTATATACTACACGAGCTAAAAAACAGCGTACCGTACTTGGAATTGGTGTCTCAACACTAGACACGTGCCGGTTACCGGTTTCACGGTTTACCATGGTGTGAAAACGTCGCGGTTTCAAAACCACTAAAATTTTCAGTCATACCTTAGTACGGTATTCGCTATTTTTCATGTGCCAAAATGCAGCCGAAGTGGCTTGGTGCGGCAGCGCTCACCCCTTCCCGTTTGTTGCCTTGAGTGTCAGTGATGCTAGTCTGCTAAACAGCCAGCAAACCCACAAACGAATCCTTCAAACACAAGGCGTACTTTTCTTCAATTTATTGAGCACTCAAATCGAGGTGAAATATACAAATGAATACATTTAAAACGTTGTACAATTGTATTTTTCCACGTGTGATTAGGTTCAACAGGATAGCAGTAGCACCATTAAAAAGTTCGCCAAAAACAAAACGCACATTTTCCTTTCAAATTCAATATACAAACTAACTATAACTTACAAAGACGAATGTTAGCCTAGGCTAAGCTGGGAGAGCAGCTTCGTTGTGGTTTTATGTCTCACAGCCGCTGAGTGAGAGACAAGCTTGAATGAAGGGGGGGGGGGGGGGGGGGGGGGGGGAATCGCGTCAAAGATCGCTAATTGAGAAAAGGAGGTCTCACTCCTCACTTTTTTTTTTTTTTAGATAAAATGTAAATATTGTTGAGGAAAGGTTTCAACTAATTTATAAAACTAACTTATACATTTTCAACTAACTTATTAACTTATGAATTCTTTGTTCTTTTTAACACAAAGGCATGGCATCATGTAGACTAGAGTTGACACAGTGGCTGAAAATGGCGAAACTTCACTTTAGCTTCCCCCTTAAAAAAAGTCATACAGTATATATTTTTAATTTTATTTAGAAGTCTTTTTACTCTTTATAGCAATTATTTTGTTCTTACTCTAATATTGAGCAACTTGAGCTGTGGCTGTGGGTATAATCTAGGTTCTATTTATTTTAATTTTATACAAAATATGTTATTTTTTGTTTATTTATTTTCACATTATATTCATGTTCCTATTTGCAAATATGTTTTGAAAAAAAATCCTGTTCAATGGAATTTTTTTTAAATTTTTTTTTTAAACCCATACATCTCAAAATTTTGGAGCTATAATTGCAATACTGTGATACCATGAAACCGCGGTATTTTTGCTCACGGTTATCGTACCGTGAAAATCTCATACCGGCACATGCCTACTCAACACTGCAGATTCCTGTGCCCAGCGCAAACTGTTGGTTTTTCTATGAAAAGTCAAGTAAAATGTAGGAAAGAAAGAGAAACGTCTCAAATAGACCACCAGGTCGAAACTTGTAGGTGTCTCTATTCTCTTTCGTACTTTCCCCCCTCGACTCTGTATACAAACTGACATTATGTGTGCGCCGGGCACGAGAATTTCTGCGGTGGAACCACTTCCAGATACGCTGCCTTTTTTTTTTTCCCCCCCCTACTCAAAGTTGTCAGCACGTCGTGTGTTTGATATCCTTGCCAGAAAAACACACATAATAGGACACCTTGCAGCTTCGCTTTTAATGCTGTCCTTATAATAATGATCTGCTGCATTGTATATCACTTTGTGACTTTCCACCTCCATGATGAAACGTTCTTCGTCCATGTTCGCTGGTTTTTAAACCGTGAATATGCAACTGGGCTGTTACATCCAGGCCCAGCTCCGCCCATTTTGTCGGATGCGTGTCCGGCAAAAATAGAAAATAGCCTATACCATCCGGCGGGCATGCGGCACGCCGGAGATGGTTCGCAGTCAATCCGGAGCACTGACGCGGCCGGTATACATCGAACAATAGGATATAATGGGAACGGATTGGCTCCGGCGCTATTTTTTACCGGAGTCGGACCGGAACCGCAACGATCATGCATCTGGTGTACTTGGGCCCTAAGGCTTAAAAAAACACATGAAAGGGTTATTCTCATAAAAATTATAATTGAATTCATAGTTAAATAGATCAATTTTGCTGTTCCCCACACCCTCTTTATTTTTGTCCACACTAAACATGCGTGAAAACCATTTCTTTCCTTGCACTAATTTGGATCAACCACAGAATCAATTAATATAAATTTTTTTCTATGTTTTTTTTTTTTAATTCACTGACAAATGGGAACCAATAGCACCTAAATTCCCACTCCTAGTGTGTGCATACCTTGGCTTGCAGCTGCTGCAGCAATTGTGTGAATTTTTGTCGTTTGTCGTTGATGGTTTGTATTTTTTGTAGCAGCGTGGCCAGTAGCTCCTCCGTTAGCTCTGGCATCCTTCGGCACTCTGCCTTCAATGCCTTCCAACGGCCCCGTGCTCCACTGTCTGCATTGAAAAAACAATGTCTCGTTCGATGGACACATTCAAATAAAAACAGACTTGAAATCATTGTAAGCTTTCCAAATCTATGAAGCGTGAAGTAGACATTTTGTTGTGATTCCAATAATTTTCAGAAATTCCTTCACTTCCGTTTAGGTGTTTTTTTTTTTTTTAATTCTGTTAACAATAGGCCAGCAAAACGTTTTTCTTTTATTTGTGCTAGTTTTAACGTAAGTTAAGGTTCAGTGTAGGACTGCCGCGTATATGGGTCTATTGACAATAAATAACAATTATTTTGACGTCTGATTAATCATTGGGGAGCATGAGTTTCACTAGAAATTAAGGGTGGATCGGTACATGTACTGTATTTGTATTGAAACGTTTCGGTACGGGGTGCTCGGTTCGGAACGGAGGCATACCGAACAAGTTTCTGACGCAATGTAACCCTTACTTTTTGAGGCTGTGAGTCGATCGGGTTACAGTTTCTTTGTGTAGATTATATTTACTCTGTCTTCTCTACTATAATGAGGACCAACACGGTAGGACAGTATAACCCAGAAACGTCAACGGCGCAACACCGTGGCCGCCGCGAGAATGCAGTGAAACGCGAGCGTTAAAGTCAATCAGCCAATGCACACCAGTCGCAGTGCGGCCGCGTGTTAGACGCGTCCCAGAAGCGGCTCAACGCGACGCATGTCAAGCTCTTTTAAACGTTTGTCCCGCTTGATGGGACGGCGAGCACATATGACGCGAGGCCAACTCGGCTTCTTCCAATTTTTTATTCGTTTGAATATTGAGAAGGAGAAAAGCCGGTTGAAAACCTTGAGAAAAAGTAAACAGTAAAAAGAGTGAAAATGTTTGTGTACTATTTACAGTGAAATATTTACAGAATAATCAAACATCGGTGTCATGAACATAAACAATTTCTAACTTATCTTAAACTAGACCAAATGATTACTTAATCTACTTATTTAATTAATCATCATCAATGATAATAATTCATTCAGTCAAGCCTATTTTAACATGAAGTGACTTGTCAATATTTTAACTTACAAGCTGAAATATATTCATGCTTTGCTAAACAAATTCAAATTCTAACAGAAAATGCTTACAAAGGGCAGCCTCTCAGGCCACTCTAACACCTACATTGATTAACACCTAAATTGAAACATTCACATATACAGCTGTCCAGCTTCTAAACTCATAGCTGTCTCATTTTTACATTCACAAAGGCTTATTCTAGTAGCCTGATCATTCATAATTTGGAATTAGAAAGCAAACTGCAACTTACCAGCAACGTCTGTACTCTGTTGTTTGGGTGCTTACAGACACACCTGGTTCCCCTTACCTATATAACATTGCTCACAGACACACCTGGCTTCCATCCCCCATTAGTGGATCATTAGAGGCCAACTCTTAGGTGGCTCCATCTGGTGGAACCAGGGTTGACTACACTAAAGTTCTAAATAAAAGGAGAGTCAGTAGTAAAGACAGGAAAGGAAAATTCGTGGAAAATAGAGAAAAATAGAGAAAATGAAAAGATTTGCTTTTGCTGGATCCGTGGATCTTTCTTCGCCGCGACAACGCACGCGAAAAGAACGGCAGAGTTTATTATTTGACGCGAGACGCGGCCCTCCTGCGTCAATACTACTAGCGAGGATCGGGCAGAACGGAAGTCACTCGTGTAAAAATACGGTGGATCCGGTCGATTTTCAAACTAATATGCAATCGTAACCCACTTTTTGAGTCTATCAGATCTCTTGAGTGGTAGATCGGGGCACAGTTGACTTGTCTTTGTTGATTTACTGCCGTCTTCTCTGCTATAATAATAACCAACACGCCCCCGTGTTCAATACAAAACCCTCCTACCACAACAAAACAAGTAGGAACTAATATTCACATAGGAACTAAAGTTAAACAACATAAAATATACAATATAAATGAATACTACATCACATTTGTAAAATATAAACAGATAATCCATCCATCCATCCATTAACTTCCACTTAGTCTGGGGTCGGGCCGCGGGGGCAGCAAAATAAATAATAGCCCGTTTAAATAAAATAAATTGAAATGAGCTAAAACACCTCTAATTAAATAATACATAATAAGAATAATACACACACCCTGCTTACACAATTAAATTTATTAATTTCTGTGTGGCGCTTTAAAGTGCTTGTGACACGAAAAAGCATGTTTATTTCATAATACACGCGGTATTTTATGCTCCTGAATGATATGGACCGCTTGGATGTGTGTGGAAGCGATCGCTATATTTATTTAGTTTTTTGAATCCCGCGCCAGGAAAATGAGTGACTTCCGGCTTCGGTCTCGCATTGAGGAGGAGGGCGCTGTGACGTGTACGGTAGAAGACGTCCTCTTCACGCTACAGTGTACTGTTGTGTATGAGGACGAAGGATTCAGCTGATTTTGCGGATTAATACTTTTATTTTTTGCATCACGCCAGCCAAACGGCTGCAGAAAAATCATTCTGTATGTGGGAGAGGCGTATGCACCTTTTTGGAGTTTCAAAAGGTTCCCATTCACCGTGGATATTTACTGCGGGACCATTGGACTTGCAAGGAAGTGAGTAAACATCTTGTTTTGTATTATGTCAAATACGAATACAGTGATTACAAAGTAAACACTATAAAATTCCTTTAAATAAAGGACTACTTACGTTTGATCATTGATAGGCATGTAAAAAGCTATCCTCACGCTCATTAGCAGTTAGCTGTTAGCACGTTAGCTACACAACAATTCCAGCCACCCTCCTCCAGGGAACGAACTGTAAATTGCTCTCCGCCGGGCGGTTTGCCGATCCGCAAAGAAACTCGACAACCGGGTCGTCATGTCAAATAATCCAGGCTAGTTATGTGTGATTTTCCACTTCGAAGACTTTGAAACATCCCTCGGTTCGGGTTAGCATGTCGGCTAGCTGTCACTCCTTCTGGTCTGTTTACATTCTCCGAAGCCGGGGAAGGGAAATGACATATGTCCGATTTAGGTGTCATAAAATATCGTTCGGCAGGTGTGACAGTAAAGGTAAAGTCGACTGTTTTGACCATTATGGAGTAATTTTGCCATGTCGTCTTGAATAAATGGATTTTTATGATTTTATATTCCATTTAGCACAAGTTATTTGTCATGACCATGCCATTTACTTAGCAATTGGGGAAAGTACTTGGGTAAAAAGAAAATCCTGTAAAAATATTGAAGTAAAGAGACAGAAACAATGACATTTTGCCGCTCTCTTCGTCGCGTTTTCCTCATTGTGAATAGTTCCCCCTCGACGGGCTGACTGGTCCTTCTCAAGCCATTTATATAGCTATTGGGGAAAAATACTTGGATAAAAAGAATATCCTGTAAAAATATTGAAGTAAAGAGACAGAAACAATGACATTTTGCCGCTCTCTTCGTCGCGTTTTCCTCATTGTGAATAGTTCCCCCTCGACGGGCTGACTGGTCCTTCTCAAGCCATTTATATAGCTATTGGGGAAAAATACTTGGATAAAAAGAATATCCTGTAAAAATATTGAAGTAAAGAGACAGAAACAATGACATTTTGCCGCTCTCTTCGTCGCGTTTTCCTCATTGTGAATAGTTCCCCCTCGACGGGCTGACTGGTCCTTCTCAAGCCATTTATATAGCTATTGGGGAAAATACTTGGATAAAAAGAATATCCTGTAAAAATATTGGGAGTAGAGAGACTGAAACAATGACATTTTGCAGCTCTCTTCGTCTCGTTTTCCTCGTTCTGAACAATTCCCCCTCAATGGGCTGAATAGTAAAACCGATGAGCCTAGCCTACCGCTGACGTCATCCACCTGTTGGGGACGCTAAAGCCCTATAATTGTAGGCGTGGCTAACCGGCAGATTAAAAGACTAATTTCTCGTCATCTGCGCTTTGCTAAATTGTTGTATATAGTCGAATCGTCTCAAAATATGATTCTAATTCACATAATAATGCCATTTAAGACTTTTTTTCTGGTGTCGTATGCTCTTTAACTTGAGAAAATCCACCAATAAAGCTTTCAAAAAAAAGTTCATAGAAAAAAAAATGATTCATTGAGGCATTTCATTTGTAAAATACATGTTAAAATCTTTGTCATTGGGATTGTTATTTTCTTGAGCACAGGACTTCTTTTTTTTCTTTCTTTCAGAAAGAAAGCTGACCAATATGCGGGGTCTGAAAGGCAAATTGTTGTTGGATTATCATCTTTAAATACCCAATACTTTTTGAGCAGAATTCTAGCTTTGTATAGGCCAATGTTCCTATTGTCGAAAGCACAAAAGTGTGTAATAAACAACTAGCACATTTATATTTTGCATTTTGTTTTCTTACTGTAACGAAAATGAATCAAAACTGAGGTACGTACCGAACCGAGATTTTTGTGTACCGTTACACCCCTACTAGAAATGTGTTTAAACTGCGTGTGGGAGTGTAACTTTACATTGCAAATTTCCACCAACAACACCCGATAAACGAGGTTCAGATCATGTGGGCGGGGCTACCTGTCTGAGGGGCACAGTTCTGTGTCAGCAGTTGCTGTGGAGATTGAAGGCCCTCCAACTCGCACATCATGGAGTCCAGTACAAACAGCTGACGCCACAGAACCTTCTGGACACGCCGCTTATCCTAAAAACGCACGCATTTAAACACAAGCAATCTGGACGCGCATTTTTCAGTGACAAAAATAATTGATAAATAAAACCTGGAGGAAGAGGAGTTTCTCTCCTGCAGAGTCCAGCTCATCCCCCTCGTCAGACAGTACCAGCAGGGCGGGGTCACAACGCTTCAACACACTGACAAACACACAAAATCCAAATTCACACAGCAAGATTGAAGGAGTCATTTATTTATTCACAATCTATAGGATTGTCCCCATTGGGTTCACAGTAAGGCAGGGGTCGAGCCAAGCTGAATTTGGGCATGAGGCAGCATACTGGACACTGAGGACTGGATTGATGGGAAAAACAATGGGATTCTCGCAGTCGGACATCCGGGCATTAATGGCGTCACCAGCCACAACAAAGCGTCGCCATATTGAAATGGGGGCAAAACACGAGTCACAAGCAGTTGCTCTGTCGTGCATTGAAGTACAAACGCGTTGAACTATTGTCTTATTTGCGGTCTTTTTTTCTGTCGGAATGACTAAAAGTTGCCGTGTTGCGGGTTGTAACACAAGGAAGAGTTCGGAGCCGCATTTTTCCTCGTGAGAAGAAAAGGACAAGCAATTGGCTGAAAGCAATCAATTGAGGAACAGTAAAAGAAGACGGTTCCGTGGACCAGGCACATTTACTTTTGCAGCCGACATTTTATTACTAGTGAGTAAACTTTAATGGATTTTTTTTTGTTGCTGCCCTAATTAGCTGCTAGGATTCAATAGACTAGGCAGTGGTTATTAGGAGTGGGAACCTCAGGGCACCTCACGATACGATACGATTCGCGATACAAGGCTCACGATAACGATTATATCACGATACAGCGATTATCGATAGATTGGTCAAATTGGATACATGACATTCTACGATACAACTGTTGAAACGAAAAAAGAAAAAAAAAAGATATTTGAAAATAGAAAAAATACTGTTTGTCATTTATTAAACAGTGACACCTTTTCTGTGCAACATTGCTGTAAAATATGAATCTACTGCAAATTGTGCCCCTGCACATATATAGGAAACCAACCACGACCACTAATATCGCTTGGAGAGATCATGATGAATGGCACCCTTAATTTCTTTAAAGTTTTAAATCTTTAAAGAAATAAATAAATAAAAAGTGCCGTAGGTGTCAGCAGTTGAGCTTGGAGTGGGGCAATGATAAAATTGGTGGGTCTTTTCTTCGTATATGAACTTTGTTGCTTGGTTTGAGCACTTCCGCTATCTGCTTCAGCATTTAAGATGATTTAAGATTTGAAATCCTGTTTTTTTTTTTTTTTGTGTTGGAAGTATTGAATTAAAAAAAAATATGAATTGAATGTATAGAAATTAAAAATTCAATAATTACCTATTTTTAATATGTAGGCTACATCAATAATTACCTATTTTTAATATGTAGGCTACATTAATTATCATGCACATCACTTTATATATCTTGGAACCTATTCAAACCATTTTTTTATAGCTTGTATCAAAATGACAGTAATAAGTTTGTGTAGTAAACTAGATGGAAATTGGTTCTCAAATAAATCGGTAAATTCATGTGGGCTTGTTCGATATTAATTTTCATCCAGTTTAGGGTCCTGGTTTATTTTATATCATTCAACACCAAATGTCATCAAAATAATACATGGAAATTAAAAAGTCAATTACATTGCAAAACTTTCTTACCTCAAGTGATGAATGCGAAGCAGGGAAGAAATCATGTGTGCCCTTCGTCACCAGCTCCCAGTGAACCTTATTTTTGTTAGACAATTGTTGCATACAGCAAAGTCCTTGTTCACCTTACTTCCTTTCTTGTTGGTGTAAAATCTAAAGTGTGTCCCCATGTGTGATTTGTGGCAATATTTTTCTCATTTTTTCCTCCACCGTTCTCACGGAGCTTTTTTATTTTTTCAACCCACTTGGAGCTGCCTCTCTTCTTCTTTAGACAACTTGTGCGCACTTTACCCTCACCGCCACTCCCGAGCGCCCCTAGTGGACCGCCAAGAAATTGCTCAACAAACATTGAGCAGTTTACAGCATCCATACTCCATTGTATGGCCAGTATGTTAAATAAAAGTATCGATTCTTGGCGGGAGCATATCGATAACCCATCGGGTTGCAAAATATCGCGATATATCGCTGTATCGAGATATTGTCACACTCTTAGTGGTTATTATTACCGGAACCGACAACTCGCAAAGTGTTATTTTTCTTTTGCCGTGAAATGCTCTGATCGGTCAATCAGTATATTATTGGCCTGGTGGGAATTGGTTATTTTGCCGTGATGTGTTCACGGCTAAATAACGCTTGGATGCAAATTACCGGTTACGGCAGAAATAATCACTCCGTATATACTACCAGTTTTCTTAGTTCCACACAGTACATATTCCATCTAATTTATAATGGTCATTTACTGGGTGACTTTATGAGGTAGTTGTAGATGTTTCCGAACTCCACTGCAGGCAATTCCTTTGGATTGTTTATCCAGCTATCAGCTGCGACTTTGTATGGGCAGATTTGCAGGCCAATACACGCTAATTTTAAGTTGGATCGCCTCCTCGCGTCTGTCGGCAGTGACCCGTGATAATAATAAGTCATGTTTAAGACGTTTTTATGAAAAAAAGACTCAAAACACAGCTGAAATATATGAATTTCAGACTACGGATGTTTACCTGTGCGTGCCCCCCTCTCAAAATGGCGACACGTTGCTATGCGAGATGACGTCATCGTGACATCACGCCGACTGCGAGAATGTAAAATTGACTGAATGACAATGACTGTTCTCCATTTAAAGTGCTTGTGACACGAAAAAGCATGTTTATTTCATAATACACGCGGTATTTTATGCTCCTGAATGATATGGACCGCTTGGATGTGTGTGGAAGCGATCGCTATATTTATTTAGTTTTTTGAATCCCGCGCCAGGAAAATGAGTGACTTCCGGCTTCGGTCTCGCATTGAGGAGGAGGGCGCTGTGACGTGTACGGTAGAAGACGTCCTCTTCACGCTACAGTGTACTGTTGTGTATGAGGACGAAGGATTCAGCTGATTTTGCGGATTAATACTTTTATTTTTTGCATCACGCCAGCCAAACGGCTGCAGAAAAATCATTCTGTATGCGGGAGAGGCGTATGCGCCTTTTTGGAGTTTCAAAAGGTTCCCATTCACCGTGGATATTTACTGTGGGACCATTGGACTTACAAGGAAGTGAGTAAACATCTTGTTTTGTATTATGTCAAATACGAATACAGTGATTACAAAGTAAACACTATAAAATTCCTTTAAATAAAGGACTACTTACGTTTGATCATTGATAGGCATGTAAAAAGCTATCCTCACGCTCATTAGCAGTTAGCTGTTAGCACGTTAGCTACACAACAATTCCAGCCACCCTCCTCCAGGGAACGAACTGTAAATTGCTCTCCGCCGGGCGGTTTGCCGATCCGCAAAGAAACTCGACAACCGGGTCGTCATGTCAAATAATCCAGGCTAGTTATGTGTGATTTTCCACTTCGAAGACTTTGAAACATCCCTCGGTTCGGGTTAGCATGTCGGCTAGCTGTCACTCCTTCTGGTCTGTTTACATTCTCCGAAGCCGGGGAAGGGAAATGACATATGTCCGATTTAGGTGTCATAAAATATCGTTCGGCAGGTGTGACAGTAAAGGTAAAGTCGACTGTTTTGACCATTATGGAGTAATTTTGCCATGTCGTCTTGAATAAATGGATTTTTATTATTTTATATTCCATTTAGCACAAGTTATTTGTCATGACCATGCCATTTATTTAGCAATTGGGGAAAGTACTTGGGTAAAAAGAAAATCCTGTAAAAATATTGAAGTAAAGAGACAGAAACAATGACATTTTGCCGCTCTCTTCGTCGCGTTTTCCTCATTGTGAATAGTTCCCCCTCGACGGGCTGACTGGTCCTTCTCAAGCCATTTATATAGCTATTGGGGAAAAATACTTGGATAAAAAGAATATCCTGTAAAAATATTGAAGTAAAGAGACAGAAACAATGACATTTTGCCGCTCTCTTCGTCGCGTTTTCCTCATTGTGAATAGTTCCCCCTCGACGGGCTGACTGGTCCTTCTCAAGCCATTTATATAGCTATTGGGGAAAATACTTGGATAAAAAGAATATCCTGTAAAAATATTGGGAGTAGAGAGACTGAAACAATGACATTTTGCAGCTCTTTTCGTCTCGTTTTCCTCGTTCTGAACAATTCCCCCTCAATGGGCTGAATAGTAAAACCGATGAGCCTAGTCTACCGCTGACGTCATCCACCTGTTGGGGACGCTAAAGCCCTATAATTGTAGGCGTGGCTAACCGGCAGATTAAAAGACTAATTTCTCGTCATCTGCGCTTTGCTAAATTGTTGTATATGGTCGAATCGTCTCAAAATATGATTCTAATTCACATAATAATGCCATTTAAGACTTTTTTTCTGGTGTCGTATGCTCTTTAATGTCGGAGCACATAAAATCGAACAACAGCCAGCCAATTTGAGGGGTCGATATAAATGGTTCGAGACTGGTCGCCAGTGAATGTCAAAGGACCTCTTTAAACGGGTCCGGGGTGTTCTGACAAATTTTTCAACCCATTCAAAATTGCGACTTTGCGGTTCTGCGCATGCGCGTAACATTAAAAATGGCCGCGAATGCAGCGATTCCACAGTAAACACTACAAACTTTCTTTAAAGAAAGGAATATTTACTTAAGTTTGATCATGGAAAGACATGTAGATAAGTTTTCCTCAGACACGTCCTACCCTGTTAGCGGCACACAACAACTGCTCCTTTGGATAACATTGAGAGTCCACCTGAATGTAAAAGAGGGCTTTTTCAGCGCCACGAAAGCTTTGGGAGCAAAATTTTATAAGGGAACAAATTTTGACAGAACACCCATCTCAAGTCAATTATATTCACGGGAGAAGATATGTAAACAAATCTACCCTGGTGTATTAGGCTCGAGCGTTTACGTCACAGCAGCACGGGATCATGCGAGATTTGCGACAACGCAACCATTGCGGAAGCATCACGGGACATTTAAACTTAGCGGCAACCAAAGATGGAAAAAAGTAAGGAATACTTGCCAGTTCGATACAGAGACAAACTTGTTACCACGGCGAAGGACAGATATGTGAGCAATTTTAAGGATGTGAACAATGTTGACCCTCACGAGCAAGCCGAACACAAATGGAATAAAGATGTCGACAAGCTTCCACCACTACGCGAAATGGACATCATGCTGTATTTAGTGTTTGGTATATGTTACTACACTCATCAGCAATTCCGAAACTACAAATCGCTACAAAGCTACGAACAGTTTTGCTGGGGATGGGTGCAGGATCTTCACTTTATGACCATAGCAAACGGCAACACATCTTTCTAGCAAAGGTAGGCAATGTGTGTTTACATTAGTCTGTGACCACGGATGTACAAATCTTTTGCTGCATAAAATGTAGCCTGTGTACAAATTCTTTGCCACTCTCTCACGTCAAAATATTACAGCTTTTTCATTTAGCAACGACATGAATTATGTCTTATGAAGACAATGCACATGTATGCATGCTAGTTGTTTAGCTTTAGCAATAGCTAACAACAGGCCGACTTAGGGCGTAAAGTTACTGAAATTTGCGTAAACAAACGAAATTAACTTACCGGAGTGGAAGTGCATAGAGCAAACTCAGTGTGTAACTGGAGAATCAAACGTTATGCCCTTCCTTCTGATCGAGGCCACCCATGCCATTCTTCGACGTTTGGTAAGTTCAGATATGAGCTTTCCCTCGCCTTTTCTCCATGTAGGGATCCGGAAGAAACTCAATGGTGTTCCGTCGAGCTGTACATTCTCCTTTCTATTCGATCGGTTGTTGCAATTCTTTACCGCACAATAATTTCCAACCATTTTTAAAGAGCGACCTGTGTTGAAATGCCTCATTGCTTATGTTTCTCGCTTCCACAATGGCGATAGCGGCGGAAACCTCGCGAGTGCCACGTCATACGCTCGAGCCTAATTCAGGAACTTTTTTTTCATGACTAATTTTTTACCTCGCTTGTTTTGTTGCATTAAAGAGTTTTTATTTTGAGTTGGATATTGATTTGTAATTCAGGCGAAATCAAACTATAACGCTGTTCATTTGTGGCTTTAGTACTGCAGTAAGCGTTAGCCGTATAGAGCTAAGAGTCACTGCTAAGTGGCAAGCAGCAACGTTAACATCACATTCATATAAGCAGCAAATTTCTTACTTGTTTACACATTTGGAAAACAGACTGTAACTTGAATAGGGACGAAAAAGAAAGATTAGACGTCAAACTTACGTTTCAACTTCTGACATCGCCGCTGCTAGGATGGCCATTTGTTTTCAAATCCCCCGCGCGATACAATTGGTCGCTTTTTAATGACATCAGTAGTCTTGTCGCCTCGTCGTTACGTTTTGGTCAAAATAATTTTTAGACATATTTTGTTTGGCCTATCAAACATTGAACAACTAGAAATAAGACTAAACAATTTATAACATATATTTTAATTTTGCCAAAATGTCACATTCACTGTGTAAAATATGTAAATCAAAGACCAAACCCCGACCCTTTTATTTGTTATTAATTTTTTGTTTTTGTCGTTTTAGATATGTTGACTGTGTGTGAACCGTTCACCCCAGGTTTGTTCATTTGTATTAAAAAAAAACCCTCATATTTTGTCTAACTGCCTTCTGTCCTTGTGTAAAAGTCATTTCAAACTATGGAAAAACATTTATATCCTTTCAAAAGCATAAATAATAGACTGCCACAAAAACTATACTGCAGTTTTTAACCAGCAGTAAAGTGAAGATACCAGGGGAAAAAAAAACAAAAAAAAAAAAAAACGAATGCAAAGTTTTAAACGTTTGGTATTTTCTGTTTAAATGGAACCAAGGCAAAATGTTTCGTTAGTAAAAGCAGTTTGTTTAACTCATAAAAAAATGCTGTTAAATAATAATAATAATGCATTTTATTTGTAACGCACTTTACATTTGAAAAACAAATCTCAAAGTGCACAATGGCAAAAAAAGAAAAAAATAAAATGCAAAAGACTAAGAATAAAACAGTAAAAGCAAAACAGACACAAGCACAGATAAAATCAGATACCAATCAGATAAAAGTAATATAGTCAAATAAAATTAGCTAGAATAAGCTTTTTTTAAAAAAGGTGAGTTTTTAGTCCTTTTTTAAATGCATCCACCGTCTGCGGGGCTCTGAGATGGTCTGGGAGGGCGTTCCACAGACGGGGAGCAGCGGCTGTAAAGGCCCTGTCGCCCATTGTCTTGAGCCGAGTCCTGGGCGGGAGTAGACGGTGCTGTTGGCCTGACCGGGTTCTGTCTGAAGTATGTGATGTGAGGAGTTCGGTGAGGTAGGTGGGGGCTACACCGTGTAGACAGTGATGGGTGTGAAGGAGGATTTTGAATTCAATACGGAGGTGAACAGGGAGCCAGTGTAGGGTGCGGAGGATGGGGGTGACGTGCTCATGTTTACGCACCCTCATCAGGACCCTGGCAGCGCTGTTTTGGACATACTGAAGCCTCTGTAGGCTCTTGCCAGGGATCCCGATGAGGAGTGCATTGCAATAGTCCAACCTGGAGGAGATAAAGGCATGTGCGAGTCTCTCTGCAGCAGGACGGGAGAGAGATGGCCGGAGTTTGGCAATATTGCGGAGGTGAAAGAAGGAGGTTTTGCAAATGTATTTGATGTGATTGTTAAAGCTAAGATGGGGGTCAAACCTGACTCCCAAATTAGTCACAGAAGGGGAGAGGGAAGATTTGTGGCCGAAAAAGGAGACTGAGGAAATGGGGGCGGAACGGAGCTGGTGAGAGGTACCAATGTGAATGGCTTCTGTTTTGGAACTGTTCAGCTGCAGGAAGTTTTCACTCATCCAAGCCTTTATCTCCTCCAGGCAGGAGTCAAGTTGAGAAACAGAGGAGGAGGGGGTGGAGGACGGAGTGACCTTGAAATATAGTTGTGTGTCGTCAGCATAGCAATGGAATTGTATTCCATGCCTGCTGACGACACGACCGAGGGGTAGTATGTAAATGGTGAAGAGGGTTGGACCGAGCGCAGAGCCCTGGGGGACTCCGCAGACAACAGTGTTAGGGCGGGATTTAGCATCCCCCAGGGCTACAAACTCGGTCCTTCCCGTGAGGTATGATTTAAACCACTGTAGGGCAGTGCCAGAGATACCTATATCGTGTTGGAGGCGGTGAAGGAGGATGTGATGATCAACAGTATCAAATGCTGTTGATTAATGCTTAATTAATGCTTATGCTTAATTGCTTTTTATCGAAAGAACATGATACAGAGAGTCAAAAATTAAGTTGGCAGCATCAGCAGTTTTATTCATTTGGAATTGCAGCCTTGGAAAGGCGACTGGTATTAGCAACAGTTCAAAAAATCAGTTTGTTAGCACATAAAAAAAGCCGAGGAAAACGGTAAAACATGATTACAGGTACACTTTAAATTGCAGCAGGTCTATGGCATACTGACAATTATTTGAGACGTTTGAATACAGTAATTGGTGAATTCTGAAGACAAACCAAGTGTTAGGCTGTTTACACTTCTGCACCCATATTATTGCAATTGACTATGATTACTTCTCTGAGAAGGTAAAAGAAACAGGTAGCTGTACACCACAATAATGGAAAATACGGTTTTGAATTTTTTTTAAGAATCAGGTCTCGTTTTATATCACAAAACTGGTGTAAACATTGGATAACCTTGACATATATTACGTATGTGCATACATGTAAAACTTTCAGGTTATTGTAGATGTGAACACAATGAATACTTTTTTTGTTGAACGTAACCTTTTATTTCAATAGAAACAGTAAAAACAATCTTTCACATCACTGAAAGTAGCTATAAACCAGTCAATAAATTCATACAAAACATTTCTAAAATATTAAAAAGAAGAAGAAAAACCTAGTTTAATCCATTTACAGTAGGTAAAAAATCTATCAGCTGCTATATTAACGTGCTACTGAACAAGTGCATGTCCATAATAGAGTACACTCGATAACACAAAAACTGAGTACATAGATATTTGTAATAAAAAAAAACAAACAAATAAAGACTGCAATTTGCCTGACACATGCAGGAAAGAAGATAAATGCCCCTAAAAGTTGATAATATAGACTATGTTAATGTACATTGATTAGTTATTAAGTTTTATTCAAAATTGTCACTGAATGGCTTTTGTGATTGAGAACAGCAAAGCATCATGGGAGTGTGCGCATTCATTTTCTGAATTCAAGATGTTACTGGTTGGCTAGCCAACATCTAAGTGGCCACTGAAGTCAGAAGACAAAGAGCACCATAAAGACAACTGCTTGCTCAAGACATTGGAGACAAGTCGGGGGGCGGTTGATATTTGAAGACGTCCAACATCAGCACTGCCAAATATATCAAATGTCAATAGCATATACATTTCAAATATTTTAATGAGTTACTCGTAATGCAGCATATTTACAATGGACAGTATTTAATGATTATATATACACATAAAGATTATTCAATTTACCATGTTACCTGGCGTAACAAAAAGAAATAAATTAGTGACCCATTATTCAGAGGAAAATATCAGCTTTCCAATGGTATATCAACCATTTTGCTATGACATTTCATCTCCGTGTAATTGCAACTTGAAGTAAAGTGGTCAAAGCACCTTGGATTTCCAAGGTTAGAAGAAAAAAAACATGTAAATATTTCTCCAGGTTGAAGGCCTGTCAAGCTGCCACTCAAGTAGTTGTTGTTCTTGCTCTTGTGGACACCACCTTTGAAGTCCTATTCTCCCGTCATTCGTGAACCGATCGTCTTGAAACATGATAGCTGTGTAGCATTGGCCAGTATCAATCGATCCACGGAGCCCGATTTTACATTTTAGTATCTGGACTGATTGTTTAATTGCGGAATTATTGCTGCTTATGTTTCCAGTAGGTTTAAAGTTAGCCAGTAGAGCAATCGTGCTCCTTGTCATAGCCTTGAGCCTGTAGTGTGCTGTAGCATATTTGTGCTTGTAACAACAGACGAGAAAAAACAGCATATCAGTGAGGCCAACCACCAAATTGGGCACACAAACTCAGTACATACTGAGGAACAACTAATTACTTTATTCTTTTTAATTTACCCATTAAAAGTACTTGTGAAAAAGTTATTGGTCCTCATTCAGAAAAAAACATTTTGCTATGCCAGGTCACATTTTTACATCCTACTGTATTAATACTATTTTTGTTGATTAAATCTACCTTAAGTGTCACAGATTCCTCCCATGTCCCCAAAGATGGGGTCCTTGTCTGTAAGAAGAGGACTCCGCCCGTTGATGCACGGGTCCCTTCTCGATTGGCTCTGCTCCAGACAGCCCTGTGTTAAAAAAAACAGCATCCACTTTCAGCTACATCCCCCTTCCCCTTTGGTGGCACGGCGTGTGATCCTCATCTCTCTCACCAGTAGCGCATGGCTAAGCAGTAGCTTGTCCTCCAGCGAAGCATCACCTGCATCGCACCTGGGACGTTTGTCATCTGTCGCTTTCAGTTGGGACAGACAATCTTCATCCGGATTGTGAGCACTTAGAGACATGAGAAAAAGCAACAACCATGTTTAGCTCAAATATTTCAAAGTTATATTTATTTTTTAATTTAATTTGTTCTGATATCATTTAGAGCATGGGTGTCCAAACCTGTCATCAAGGGCCGCTGTGGGTCCTGGTTTTTGTTCCTACCAATAGAGCACAGACGGTTTAACCAATGAAGTTTGTGCTAAAACAAGCAGCACCTTACTGCAATCAAATGATTACACTTGTGGGACATCAAATTGGTGAAAAGATGTAGTCTTGTTTTGTAGGAATGAATCCAGCGCCCACTGCGGCCCTATGTGGAATAGTTTGGACACCACTGATTTAGAGTTTCCTCTTTACAGCCACATGACTTCATTTGACTTCCACTTTTTTCCTCCGCTTGTGCACGTTCCCATTTGTTTAGCTACCGTTTTCTTTTGACGGCGGTGAGTTCTGGCAGCATCTCTGTGTTAACGTCAGTGTTCTCCTCTAGGACAGCGGGGCTAAAGAAGCTGAGCTGGAAGTCATCATCCATAGAGATGTAAGGTGCCAACATGTCCAGATCCATGCTGTCCATCACCTGACAACAGCAACATTTACATACATTCAGACACATCACCCAATAATACATTAACTCAGTACTTCTCAAATGGTGGGGCGCGCGCCCCCCCAGGGGGGCGCAGAGCGATGCCAGGGGGGGCGCGAGTGACCTCGGGGAACATGCTTTTTTTTTTTTTTTTTTTTTTTTTTGCCGTACTAGAATAAAGTGTACTTGCACATCCACTCCGTGGGTGGCAGTGGCGCTCTCATTTTCAAAGTGCGTGCAGTATTTTTGAAGTAAGCAAGAGCACACGGAAGAGACTCATGCAGAGCTGGACTCACGCAGCGACCCACTGTCTTTCTCACGTGTCCGGCCGAGAAGTGCCGTTTTCGGCTTGGGATCGTCACGACCACCGCCCTCACCTACGGTTCTCCCTCGGCCGCCGAGAATGCGCTTTTTTCGGGCCGTTTGCCTTTGACTTTTAATATAGTGGGAAATGAGGAAAGACCACTGTTTACTGAGTCTAAAAATGATTATAGCGGAGAAGCCAAATCAGTTAAGACGCCACTTAAAGACATTAGACCTCAATCTCATTGATAAACCGCTTGATTGTTTTTCAGCGAAAATGTGCCGAATATTGCCAATTGTCACAATCGTCCCGCTTTGTCAGTGTTATATCAGTAAACCAGTGAGCACTGTGGTGAATCAGCGAAAATAAAAACTTTCCTTCTGTCCAGAGACCTTTTCCCCCCCTTCTATTCAGTTTTGTTTTTTTTCGGTCAAATTTTTTGGCATGTTGTCCTGAAGAGTAAATGTTTCTAATCAATTTGAATTTGTTATTATTTACTGATTTTATTACATTTTATTTTTCAGTATCAAATGGTCAAAAATGTACCTTGAGTGTATTTTTACAGTTTGGATGTGACTTTTTTTTTTTTTTTTTTTTTTTTTTTTTTTTTTAACTTCAGGCAAATTGATGCGCATTAAGTCTTTTCTGTTACAAGCAACACAATGTTAAAAAAGTTATACTTTATTATAAGTTGATCTATGTTACTTTTTTTCTTTAATAGAAAAAAAAGGACACAATGTTAGGCTGAGGCGTACTTATAATAGTAATATAGACGAATGATACTATTTACAGTGGCGGCAGAGAGTTGGGGGGGGCGCGAAACATTTACGTCTTCCTTGGGGGGGCGTAACAGAAAATAATTGAGAAGCACTGCATTAACTACTAGAATTCTGCCTTTGCAAAAGAGACTGTGCACATAATCCACAAAGGGATTTTACTCTTTAAAATGTCAAATGTTTACCCAATTTATCTTCAGGTAAAATTAAATATAACAAAATGCATCAACATACAAAATGACTATTATAGATTAGTGGAATGCCAAGTGTCATTCAGGATGCTGCCTGCTCTAAAAATATACAGTTAATTAGAAAAAAAATAAGACAACTTCGACATCATAACCTCCTCTACCTTTACCATTTTTATTTACTTTAGATATATGTAATTATTGAAGCATTTTTTTTTGTTAAAGAAAAAAACGTAAAAAAATGAAAACATAAAATTAACTGAATATACAAATAGAAATCACGTATTTAAAATATTTAATTTTGTTTAATTTGCTTGGATGTATTTGATGTCATTTTACATTGATACAATAATCTAAAATACATGTTAAAAAATAAAGTGTAAAGGTAAAAAGTATTTTTAAAAATGGAAAATATAAAGAAACTAAGAACCAAAAATAGCACTGCACGTGACTTATTTGCATATTAACAAGTACATAAATATTTTGAAAAAGTTTGTGTGCTTTTATTTGAATATGTATCATTATTAACGGAGTAGGTAACGCCATTTTAAACATTAACATACTAAAACTACTTAAATTTTACAACAACAGTATTGTTATGAGAAATCACCTTTCTTTCCTTCTACTCCACACATGCTGGTGTATAACGTTGCACTGACCTGCTGCGTGTTATCCTGCTTTTTGTCACCATCTTCTGGCCAAAAGGCAAAGAATTTTTCCACATCGCTGGAGCCGAATACGTTATCACTGTCACTTGGACTCTGGACAAGAAAAATTCCATCAACAACTGATACTCCATTTCCACTTTCGGCCCCTGAGTTTTGGATTTACCGGCGCTGACTGGGAATTTGATGAAGATGAAGACTGTGGCGGCGTGTCAGGATTGAAGATGGGGAGGAGAAGCTGGCGCAGCTCTGGCGTGCAAAGCTGCTCAGGGTCCTCGGGGACTTTGCTCGGGCTGTGTGGCGTAGCGAAGGAAAGCATCAAAAAGTCTAAGACACACAAAGCAGGCACAATTACAATTCATTTTCCACATTGATACTCAGATTTTCACATTTTTATTTATTCAGTAACCACACATGTAAGCGATGTACTCGTAAAATAATGTAATATTACCCACCGAAATAATCAAAATGTTATTAATCTGTTCGAGCATGAAAATGATCATATTATTATAATATTTGTTTTTGTTGACACCTTTTAAATAAAGACAAACATCTCTATACTGTAAATGTCTCATCAGTTATTTGTATTATTAGTCATTTTTAAGTTGGGACATTAATCGATAAAGGCCATAACTCGAAGATGACTTCAATATTTTCCCCAATTCATTCAATAACTACAGTTCATTTATTTTACCCCCCCCCCCCTTTTTAACATTCAAATTAAAACAGTGTTTACTTTCTTCAACTGCATTTAAAATACAAAGAACTATTTGTCATTTTTAAATTATTATTCTTTTATAATATTAATTAGTTTTTGTCCCCGCCAAATATTTTTTGATTAGATCCCGTGTTTTTTGTTTACTTTAGAACAGATCAAAACAACAACAAAATGGACAGAAACCACATCCAACCTCCTGTCAAGGGGGCGACGGCATCTGCATGTTCTGGAGTGGGTGGGAAAAGATTCTCAGACGTGCTATCGCTGCTCGAACTCGCGCTCATGTCCTCATTGAGGCTCTCTGATTTAAGTTGCTCGGCTTTGAGACGATGGCCGGCGTGGATTTGCACAGAGGAAAAAACCATGTCTGACTCCTCCACAGCACTGCAAAGAAAAAGAGACAATTGAATGTTGGTGTGTCCCTCCACAAAATTATGATGTGAAAAATGAATTGCCCAACCGTGGCCTATATCATACCTGAGAATGAAGTTGAGGCAAACTATAGCCTCAGCATGCGATGAATTGTTATTGTACAGCACAGTGGCTTGCGTCTCTGCCCATACGTAGCCACCGCCGCTTGCCAGAAAACGGAAGGGGCTGGTACTCACCTGTCCTTTGGTCAACACTGCACAAAGAAGAAAATAAGAACAGTGGATGGGAATGAATGTTGATTTGATTTTCTATCTGTGATTATTTCAAAAGCACTGACATGTTTTCAGGCTTTTGTTGACATGAACCGAGTCCAGCACATGATGGAATTCGAACACAGAGCGGCCGATCAGATCGTCAAACTCGTATCCCACCAGTTCACCCAACCTAGAAATTATACATGAAAAAAATGGCCTGGTGTTAACCATTTACAAGCATAATATTTGTACCATCACTCTTATAACAAAACAATAACAAAATAGTCAAAATAAAATCCACTGAAAGAGGCATCTGCTCCATCGACGGCCAATCAGAGCAAAGAATATTCAAATTAGAGCCTGTCATAATAATGAGAAAAAAACACGTCTGCAGTCCCAAAAGAACTAACTAAAATACTTTGGAAAAATAACATTCTGTGCACTTTCAACGCGAAATGTAGAACAAACCTGGAAAATGGCATCAAAGGTCATTAAATGTAATGTGAGCCCCCCCCCCCCCCGTCAAAATCCCCCCCACCAAACATCCTGATTTATGTGGGTTCTTGTCTATTCAGATGATGGGCCTTGTTACTCACCTGCCCTCACAGTGTGTGAAGTGCATATCCATGCTGTGGCGAGAGAGGAAGGCGTGCGTGTCGAGGGGGAAGTCCACACTGGATGGGTGGGGAATAGGCTCGCAGAGCAGCGTCATCACCATATCCTCGGGCGGCGCCTCACACCAGTCACCCAGCGTACACATGCGACCTGTGCAGTGGAACACCTGACAGAGACACAACAATCTAATTCTATTAAAATACACTCCATTCTCAAAGACAACAAACAATTTATACCTTCCAGCTCGCTGACTTTATGTTAACAATGCGCCCCCTGTTGGTCAACGTGCTCTTCATTCGGAGGAAGAAGTTTCCCTCTCTCAGCTGAGCCCTGCCCACTTTTTTGGCACATGCTAAAAACAAAAATGGATAACCTATTTGTTTAAAGCTTACCTACTCTAATACACACTATATACAGCATCTTCATCATAATAACATGATTGACGTTGTGAATAATACACTATACTAATAGGCTGTAGCTAACCTGGGTGCAAAAGGAAGTCCCTGAGATCTTCCTGGTCACATGGATGAACAAAGTCATACACGCTTTGACCCAGAAGCTCCAACTGAAAAAATGTGAACAAATACAGTAGAACCACGGTTATTTATAATAATACAGTGGGGCAAATAAGTATTTAGTCAACCACTAATTGTGAAAGTTCTCCCACTTGGAAATATTAGAGAGGCCTGTAATTGTCAACATGGGTAAACCTCAACGATGAGAGACAGAATGTGGGAAAAAACACAAACAAAATTAAATTGTTTGATTTTTAAAGAATTTATTTGCAAATCATGGTGGAAAATAAGTATTTGGTCAATACCAAATGTTCATCTTAATACTCTGTTGTGTACCCTTTGTTGGCAATAACGGAGGCCAAAAGTTTTCTGTAACTCTTCACAAGCTTTTCACACACTGTTGCTGGTATTTTGGCCCATTCCTCCATGCAGATTTCCTCTAGAGCAGTGATGTTTTGGGGCTGTCATTGGGTAACACGGACTTTCAACTCCCTCCACAGATTTTCTATAGGGTTGAGATCTGGAGACTGGCTAGGCCACTCCAGGACCTTGAAACGCTTCTTACAAAGCCACTCCTTTGTTGCCCTGGCTGTGTGTTTGGGATCACTGTCATGCTGAAAGACCCAGCCACGTCTCATGGAAGGATATTTTCACTCAAATCTCTTCATACATGGCCCCATTCATTCTTTCCTATCCACAGATCAGTCGTCCTGGTCCCTTTACAGAAAAACAGCCCCAAAGCATGATGTTTCCACCCCCATGCTTCACAGTGGGTATGGTGCAATTAAGTATTCTTTCTCCTCCAAACACGAGAACCTGTCTTTCTACCAAAAAGTTCTATTTTGGTTTCATCTGACCATCACACATTCTCCCGGTCCTCTTCTGGATCATCCAAATGCTCTCTAGCGAAATGCGGACGGGCCTGGACTTGTACTTTCTTCAGCAGGGGGACACGTCTGGCAGTGCAGGATTTGAGTCCCTGGCGGCGCATTGTGTTACTGATAGTAGCCTTTGCTACTGTGGTCCCAGCTCTCTGTAGGTCATTCACTAGGTCCCCTCGTGTGGTTCTGGGATTTTTGCTCACCGTTCTTGTTATCATTTTGACGCTACGGGGTGAGATCTTGCATGGAGCGCAGATCAAGGGAGATTATCAACGGTCTTGTATGTCTTCCATTTTCTAATAATTGCTCCCATAGTCGATTTCTTTACACCAAGCTTTTTACCTATTGCAGATTCAGTCTTTCCAGCCGGGTGGAGGTCTACAATTTTGTCTCTGGTGTCCTTCGACAGCTCTTTGGTCTTGGCCATAGTGGAGTTTGGAGTGTGACTGACTGAGATTGTGGACAGGTGTCTTTTATAGCAATAATGAGTTGAAACAGGTGCCATTAATACAGGTAACAAGTGGAGCCTCGTTAGAAGAAGTTAGACCTCTTTGACAGCCAGAAATCCTACTTATTTGTAGGTGACCAAATACTTATTTTCCACTCTGATTTGGAAATAAATTCTTTAAAAATCAAACAATGTCATTTTCAGTTTTTTTCCCCCCACATTCTGTCTCTAATGGTTGAGATTTACCCATGTTGACAATTACAGGCCTCTCTAATCTTTTCAAGTAGAACTTGCACGATTGGTGGTTGACTACTTATTTGCCCCACCGTGTGTGTGTGTATATATATATATATATATATATATATATATATATATATATATTAAAGTATTGAAAAGTAGAAAAATAAGGCATAAGTCATTTAATATGTGTGTTTTTCTGTTAAACGTTCGTGATTTCACATCACATGAATTTGTGTTGTTCGTTTATTAATGGTTTATCAAATGTGTATTGGGTTTAATTTATTTGGAGTTAAATGTTTAATATATTCATTTTTCCCCATTCTGATAGACCGTGTTAAAAAAAAGCCGTTTGCTTACATTCAAACTCAACCTGTAGAAATGAAATCTTATATTTCTTCACTAATAAACCTCACGGCATTTACAACAGCGTCTTTTTTTAAGAAGAACAACTTTTTTCTATCTCCCAAATTGTACAAATGACAAGATAATAAAAATAAATAATTTCCATTTTATTAGGAATGTATCAACATGTATAATTCGCCCCAAGCCCTTCTGGAATGTCGGAGAAGTCCGGTGATGGCTCAAGTTTCAAGCAAGAGAGCACATGAAACAAAACGCACCCCAACTCAAAGAATGACACCATACTCAGTGAACATTGATCTGCCATACCCTTCCCCTTCATTGCTCTTTGACCTCACAAACATGAAGTAGACCAAAACAGACCAGAGCAATGTCTTCCTTCATTCCATGTTAAAGATGTAATCAGTAACGGCTTCCAAATAAACCACAACTGCCAATTTTTTGTTGACCTTTGAAGTAGGTGTAAAATTGCAGCAATATTACAGAGGTAGATTTGTGTCCTTATTATTCCATCCCAAAAAAAAACAAAAAAACAAAAAACGTTGCTTCAATTAAAAAAAAAAAAAAAAAAGTTGCTTCAATCATAAAAAAAAAAAATGTTTGAATGCAAAAATAAATTTGAAACTCAAAAAGATGTATTTGAAAACAATTTTTCTTTGATTGAAATTTTTTTTTTTTGATTTTAGTCAAGTTTTTTTTTTTTTTTTTGGATTGAAACAACTTTTTTGATTGAATTACTGTAGTTTTGCCTTTGGACCACATTTTGGCTAGGGCATTTGTGCCGTAATTATTCAATCAATGCTTCAAACAAAAATATATATATATTTTCAAAAGAAAAATCACTTCAATCAAAAAAAACAAAAAAAAAAACAAAAAATCAATAATAGAAAAAAAAAATTTAATGGCGAAAAAATATTTGTGACTCAGAAATTCGCATTTGAACACTTAATTTTTCACTGAAACTGTTTTCTTTGATTGAAGCGATCCTTTTTATGTTTGGGCCATATTATGGGTAGGACATTTGTGTCTAAATCCTTCAATCTCAATAAAACTTGCTTCAATCAAAAAAACAATTTTTAATCAAAGAAAAAAAAAATTGCAAAAATATATATTTTTTTGAAAATATTTTTTTATTTGAAATATATATACTTTTTATTGAAGTGTCACTTTTTTTAAAAAGCAAAAAGTTTTAAACTCATTTTTTTTTAAAGTAGAAAAAGTTGAAGGCACTTTTTTTCGATTGAAACATTTTGATTTTGAAGATCCAATTTCGCCGCTACTTCCGACATGTTTGAGTGACAGGTGACTACACCAATGGCATAAAAGCATGAAGCAAAAATAATGGCCACCAGGGCTCCAGCCAGCCATCGGACTCTGCTTGGGTCCAAGCCGAAAATAGGACAATTCCACCTCCATACAATATTTGCACATTTTGTGCCACATCATAAATCGTTGTATGACTGTTTTTAATTGGCCCTTTTGCCAAAATTTGTGTAAAATACATTTAATGTGTATTATGGGTCCATGTATTTTTTTTCATCGTATTTTTTAAGTCATACTTTTGTCTTATATACATATATATACATATACACACACACACACACACACACACACATATATACGTATATATATATATATATATATATATATATATATATATATATATATATATATATATATATAAACAGGATTCTAAAAAAATTGTGCTGCTATACTATATATTGGCACCATGGAATTCAAAATAAAAAATGTTTCCCTTAAAACTATACACTTTCTCAATTTAATCTTTTAAAGTCTCATAAATTTTAAAAATTGTAAAATATTAAAATTTGGCACTTTCACGTCATTGAATTAAGTTTTTATTCACAATTTGTATAGTGTTCCCACATTTTCGGAATCCAGTTTGTCTTTTTTAAATGTCTTATCTCATGCTCATTGTGTTGTCATCGTATTACCTGCGGGATGCCGATGTGCTTGCTGACGTTGTCAGTCAGGTAAATCATGTCTCCTTCTACCGTTATCACCAGGATAAAGCCCGACAGCGCCTGAGAGTACAGGACATCTGCCGGGTCCTCCTCCTGTTCCTCCTGAGACATACTTGAACTCTCTGTTCCTAAAAGGAATGATATCTTGACCACCCTTTTCATTTGGAAGCAGACATTTCAGAATATATCTTCCTACCGGTATGAAGGAGGCGGTGCATGCGCAGGAAGCTGAGGGCGACCCTCATAATAGCTGCCTTGTCCAGGTGTGTTGCGACACGTCTAGGTAGGGGTAGGTTACGAGCCAGGTCATAGAACAATTCTGTCTCTTTACTGCGCCTGCACCGAGCCGCGTCACGAGAACGCAATTTTCTCTGCTCGGAGCTGCTCCTGAAATGGGGAAGAAAGGCGACGGCATAGTCAGTTCAAAATAAAACCTCACAATCTTTTTAATATTTCACTATAAAACTACATTTGAAAAGACGACATTCAAACCAAGTCATCTGCAGGCCTTCAAAACAAACTCCTACAACCTGAATTCAATGCGATCCTTCAAAACAAACGTCAGGCAGCAGTGATTACAACTCTTCACAAAGAAAATATCACGTTCTAGATCCACTGATGCTGTCCTTCAGATTAAAACACAATCAAACGCAACACTTCAAAATAACCCCCCAAATTCCCATGTATGTTCCCTTAAAATACCGTGACCTGATGCAACCCTTTCAATTGAAACACCTACAATCCAGATGATCATTTATTTGATCCTTTGAAAAAAATAAGATGCAACTTTTCAAAAATAAAAACATCCTATTCACATCATTAAACTGTCACAGGCAAGAAAAAAAAATACCCACTATTATCAATATCTGCTGCAGCCCTTAGTAAGAGATTTGATGAACCTTCAAATTACAACACGAACATCCATCTCATGTAACCCTTTAAATTAAATATAAAACAATCTGATGCAGTCCATTAAAATAAGACCGCTACACTGCACCAACACCCCTTTTAAAAGCTTAGGGCGGGAATGTTAAAAATGTTCAAATGTCCCTTGGCCAATTTCAGAACAAACCCCCTCCCTTCTTCTTCCCGCTCCTAGAGTGACAACAACACTTTTGCTGCACGAACATGTTGGCTGGCCAAATTAAAAAAAAAAAAAAAAGAGGAAAGTCCAACAGTGGCGCGAACACAATGTTTCCAAAATGGCCACTCAGCTGTTGACAAACTATTTGGATGATCGCCACTTGACCTCCCCTCCCCCTCTCATCCTTCCCGGCAACCTGAGAACAGTGCAGCTGGAACAACAATTCACTTATTCTTTTTTTGTAACACACACACACACGCACACACACACACACAATTAAAGGGCAATAAACTAATAGTGAGAGAACAAACACAGCACAACTGCACTTAGCCCTTTAGCAAATCAGCTCACGAATATACACGTGAGTAATACAAAACGTGACAGGAAGTGCTTGTCTTGTTTACATGTCTTGTGAATGGGAGTAGAGAAACGCCCACGTCAAGGAGAGGACATGAAGCATGTGCACACAGGGAGGATTAAACTCTGAATTACAAATTAAACTTTTGCCCTGCTTGGATAGGAACATGTTGTTCAGCAAAACATGTGCTTTGGGCACACACACAGACCAAAATACGCACACACTTGGCCACTGGGTATTTTGGATTGTGACTTATTAACACGTTGGCCTCTATTGACGGTGATAGACGTCCAATCAATTTGGACTGGGAGGGATTGGCAGCGACCACTCACTGCCAGACTCTTCCAATTACTAAGGATTGTACTAGGGCTGTAAAAGATTATTTTTATAATTGATTGATCGGATGATTAACAAACGATTAATCAATTACCACATTTTTCGGACTATACGTCGCATCTGAGTATAAGTCGCACCAGCCAAAAAATGTGCAATGAAAAGGGAAAAAACATATATAAGTCGCACCGGAGTATAAGTCACATTTTTGGGGGGAAATTTATTTGATAGAATCCAGCACCAAGAACAGACATGTCATCTTGAAAAGCAATTTAAAATACAATAGAGAACAACAGGTTGAATAGGTGTACGGCACAGGTGTCAAACCGATTCCAGAAAGGGCCAAGTGGGTGCAGGTTTGCTTTCCAACCAATGAAGAGGACACATTTTCACCAATTAGATCTTTTACATGTGTAATCAGTTAAACTTTGTCAGGTGCTGCTTGTTTCAGCAGGAAGTTAATTGGTTAAACTCTCTGCGCGGTATCGGTTGGAACAAAATCCAGCACCCACTTGGCCCTTTCTTGAATTGGTTTGACACCTGTGGTGTACAGTATACTAACATTACATGACGCTAGAAGTTAGATCGGGCCTAAAAAATCCAGCCCAACCTGACCAGCCCGCGGGTATTAAAGCCCGACACTGCCCGAACCCGATAAATTAACTTGATTTACTTGCCCGAGCCCGAAACCCCCCGAAATTTTATGTTTTGTTTGTAGGCACGAGCCTGAAACCACCCCGAAATTTTATTTGAGAGGACTCAGGAGAAAGAGGAAATGCGGGGATGCGATGCGTGGTTGCGTTTTGTGTGATCACATTTGTGACGATGCCAGTGCATATATACATAATGATAACAAATTAAAGCCCGTCTTTTGTAACAAATTCTCCCAGTTAAACAAGACTGCAAGATGGATATTCAATAAACATTTATATCTTCTATATTTGCATGTCTGTTCTAACAGGCGGATAGTGGATTTGACATTTATTTTAATCTCGAGTTGGCAGAAAAAAACGCAAGTTTTCTCAATGTTTAAATAAATAGTCTACATATTTTTATGATCATCATAAATGCATTTACACAACGAAATAACGCTGGAAACGTTTGTTAAATATATTTCTCGTATGAGACCAAAGCGCCACATTCGTTTAAATTCAGTGAAGCCAACACAGGTTTCTGAATAGCATCTTCAACAATCAATTTGAATCCTTTCCATATCCCACTCATACCGCAGTTGTTTGCTTTTCAATTCTCCTGTCTTCAGTTTTTCACTCCTATAGCTGCTCCATATTGAGAAGGAAATACCAGGATACTTGCGGAGAGCGCCAGGGCACGGGAGGGGAAGATTGAAAAGAGAGCGGGGCCACTGCGTTCACTTTTTCATTTCAATACACAAGTTAAATTAGCTTTCTTTTCTATTCATAGTACAGTAAACGTCAACAAGAGGGTGGCAGTAAACAGTTTAAATCCAGTATTTTGGGGGAATTGCTGACCATCTGAAACTGGTGCTTGTTGTGATTGCTGACACCATCTACTACTCACTGGTCAAAGCAAAATACTGATTTTTAAAAAAATTTTAAAAAAAATATATAATTACGGTAGTCTTATACTTGTACTCTGCTGGATTTTCGGGGTTTAGTATCGTTGTAGCATTTGAGTGAATCCCCAAATACCACATTTGTCTGAATAAACATTCCAAATTCTTTTGCACGAATTAGCTTGCTGCTTCCATCCTAACATTTTTTGCCAAATCTCCATATTTCACAATAACATTCCGAAAGTAAGATATACTTCACACAATTACCTCCTGATTACATTTCTAGACTGCCTCAAGTCAAAAGCCTTCAAATTTGAGGACGTAGCTGTAGCATATTCCCACAGAAACTATAGAGTAATTATTATTCTTTCAATAGAAAATCTAAGACGACATAATTTTTAACATCCGTTCGTGCACAAAACGACAAACTAACTCACTGGCTGCCATTGACGGGGCTAGACGTCCAATCTTATTTTAACTGAGCAAGGCAGGCAGCTCCCAGTCAATATGGAATGGACATCTAAAGCCGTCAATGGTATTGAAATTTGAACATTCACAGTCAGTCTCCTAAGTTTAAACGAATTGAACGGCAATCATTTGTCAATAGCAGGCAATGAGTTAAAAACAGCCAAAAAGTCCTAGGTCTTAAGAATAAGCAACAACCACATCAAACAGGAACTTTCTCACGAGAATGATCACATTAAGCACAATATACTGGCTTCAAATAATCAATTGGGTAAAAAAGAAAAAAAACAACAACAACAACAACAACAAAAAACGGATAGTAGCCACCATGATGAATTCGGTGAGAAGTCACCGTTGGTCGCACTCACTTCACTCGACTCCAGACTTCGAAAAGTTTTAACAAAAGATAGGAAAACCAAGGCGCAATTTAAGGCAAATTTTTACCGTCTGACAGTCACATTGGGTTCCTCTCCGTCGTCCATATTATCGTCTGTAGGTACTGGAGAGAGTCTTGTGTGTTTTGGCTTGTCTTGGTAAGGTATGTTCACATTAAAAAAAAAAAAAGAAAACCTCAGTATGACGTTACCAAGAAAAGTACCATTTCCGGTTATGCGCCGTCAAAATAAAAGTTGATATGCGCAATTCCCGGAAGAGATTCCAGAATTAAGGCAAGGGTGTAGGTTTGGTCTCAACATTGGTAGGGACGATATAACAGCATGACCTGCATGTACACGTTTTCTGGGGATGGGACATTTATAAGACCAAACAGACTGGGTGAACGGGGGTCAGTGCTACATTTCTCACCAATATGAACCTAATTAATTGATAGGCTAAATGGTCAATGCAAAATAAATATTTATTGACTTATACTAACTTTCATGTGTATTGGTTCGATTCAAACCTTTATTTTCCAAAAACTACGAAAGAAATATTTTGAAAAATCTCAGAATAAATGTCTGGATTTTGTTGGAAATTTTAAATTGCGATATTTGAACACAAATTATATTAACATACACTAGAAATAGAAACTTGTTAATCATCAATTAGTAACTATCTATAGGGGGGGAGTGATCCTTAGTTCACTACATCTTACAGTTTAATTAACAACAGTAGAAAACATACAGGAGGAAATTTCTCTCAACGCAGTTTCCTCCTCGAGTTTGAGAAATTCACACCGATTAGTGTTATGCTAACTCTGATGCAGGTTGGACTTTCAGTAGCAAAACTAGTGGTGTGTTCCCCATCTCCACAACATTGACGTCTTTTTAAATTACTTACAGTGACACATTCAGCAAGTGAAGAGGGGTCAATGTAAGTCTGAACATAATGAAAGTACTGTAATTCACTTAATAATGGTTGGGTCAGTTCTATCCTTACAACAATATGGGAAGACAACATAAATTACCTATATAACTGAAGTCATTATATAATGCAAATAAGGTTGCTTAAAAGTTGGTGGGGACAATTTCAGCATCCTGAAAAGTTGGTAGTGGTTATGTCCCTATCATCCCTATGGAAACCTACGCCCTTGAATTAAGGATATGAATAAATTCTGATACATCATGAACTGTCAACTTTTATTACAAATATAAAGCACTTGAATAGCATTCTAAATCTTTGTTGTCATAATCCGACCCATTTGATATTTATCCATTACTGAGCACAAAACTGTCCTACGTCTGTTTGTGTCATGGCATTAAAAAAATGAGTTCTAATCAACTCGAATCTGTAAATGTTATATAAATCACACCTCTCCATTTTGACAGGATTAGACGAATCAAGTGAATATGTTTTAGCCAATTACGTATGACAAATTAAAGTATGAATGTTTATGCCTTAAAAACAGTTTTATTTTGTAAAGAGAACAAGCTTCCTGGTTGCGTGTAGTTTAATCGGTGGATTTTTTAGAGACGCTCCACACCCCATTTCTTTTCTTTAGCTGTTCCATCGTCTGTGAAAAAAAGATGCCCGATCTGCAACCACAATTTCTCCGACTAAATTTTGCTGGCAAATATCTCATCAACTGTAAAAAAGGTATACTCAATCAAATCAACAAATAACACGACTTTATCAGTAGACTGGCATTTCCATTACTTGCCCTTTTATAGAATGTTTTAATGCATTAGTTGATTGATCTCGTTGTTTCCCTACTAAGAATAAAAATTGTTCCACAAAATATTTTAATTTTTCTTACAAAAATGAGCTTGAAATAACTGTAATAATTAAAAACATGTATATCAAAATTTTAAAAGAAAAAAAGGCCAGGAAAAAATATATGGAAAACTGTTTAAAATGTTTGAGGAAAAAAATAATTTCCTTCAAAGAAACACATTTAACTGGCAAAAAATTTGACAGTAAAATTCGGAGATTTTAAGGACATTTTATGGCATGTTTCATTAATATAAAAAAATATTGAAACTTTGACGTACTTAGAGGCATTTTAAATCTGTAAATGGAATTCATAAATTAAATTTAATGGTATTTAATTTCTTTTTTTTAGCTCGAAGGTGAAGGCCACCTAAGGTAATTATAACATTAAAGGATTCTTTTCTTTATGACATTTTTACCCAAAATGAATTTTCCAACATACTGTACTGTGCTTTTGAATAAGCAGAAAGAGTACAAAACTGGATGCGCATGTGTGTATGCACTGAACATTTGTGCGACCCATTTATGTTCTTAAAAACGTTTTTACTCCTTGGTGAGCGAACAGGTTGTTGGGTTTTCTCCCTCAAGCAGACGGATCACAGAACATATCATATGTCCCACTGCTGGAAGGACTTGTTCAACAAGTTTCTTTATGTAAACACTTCTCTGCTCGGAGATGGTCAGTATGTCCTCACTTCTCACATGAGGGCGATTACTTGAGGGTTTTTTTCAACTCAACTGCAGGAGTTAGGTGTTTATTTCCAGTGTACAAAGGTAGTAGCCTCCTCCCCTCTACCCGCCCGCTCCGAATAAATAGAAGTTTAAATACCATTTTTCAATGGGTCGGAGGTGAGCAGAAGGCTACCAGTCAAAACATCGCAGGGCACATGAAAACAAACAAGGATTACACTGACCTCCTGAGTCCTTACAATCAAAAATAACTCAAGGCCAGCGGAACGACTTCCTGATCCAGAATTAGAGACAAAAAGACATGACATCATCCAGGCGAGAGAAACGCGCATACTTGGCTCATCTTTATTGTCGCCGCAAAGCATAAAAGAATCACAGGAAACTTTTGTCCAAATGTGGGTATTTATCTGTCAATGTATAATATGTGGTATCGAGTCAAGTCCACAGAGCGGTGAGTGGAGGGGTCATGGATTTGTGTATGTGTGTGTGCAAATTATTGCAAGAGGCAATTCAGGTGCAACGACTACCAAGGAGTATCAGGGACATAATGGGAAATGGAAAACATAAATATTACGAGAATAAAGTACTTTCCTCTTGTTGATAAAAGTTGATTTTTCAAGTCAAATAGAGGCTTTTTTGCAAAATAATAAAAGAGACTACCAGGTAGGTCAATAAAGTACCCAATTTAAACCCAAGAACAAATTCAATTGCAACTTCGTTAAAAAAGCAACTTTTCCAGATTTTTTTTTTCATATTAAGTAACATTTCACATTGTAATTTATTCCAAAATCGAAACTTGCTTCAAGATGCTTTGTAAAGTATCTGTGAAATATATAGTAATGTAATGTATAAGATTAGAAACTTCTTGAAAATTGATTGAATTTTTGTCAAATAATTTTTTTCTTAAAAAAACAAAATAAATCACATTTTAAGTTAACTGTCAAATCATTGTCTTCTGGGAAAAAACGGCCATCTCTAGTAACATGTTATAATTATTTTCTTTTTCTTTCTTTTTTTAGGAGAACATTTAGGCATTTTCATAACTAAAAATGTCTATTAAAACATTGTCAATTTTCCTGGAAAAAAAGTTATTTTAATTATGCAGTTAAAATCTATCTTTAAAAACAACAACACTCAATTATTTTCTCTACAAAAACTAAGTTTTCCGCTTCAAAGAAATGCCGCCATTTTCTGAAAACATCTTACTCTCGATGAATCCCCCCCCCAAAGATTTTAACTTTTTAAAAAAAATTTTTGTCTTCTCTTTATTCTCATAATATTTTTTGTCGTTTTTCCCTCTTTCCAATAAGTGCCTAATACTTATTCGTGCATGACGAATGAGTATGTCTTAAACATGATGCTACACCGCCAGTAACTGTGTGTTTTGTGCATGTGGTCACAGGACTTGGACCAGAGTATGACACGCCATTCCCAGAGACCGTCGTTGCGCCTTGAGAGCATCCGGCGTGAACTTAAAAGAAACAGTGACATCATGACATAACCCCCTAAAAGACATTCAGTGTGTTTCAATACAATGTGTTCACTTGCTTTCTGTGCAGCCTTCTCTCCATTAGAGTACTTTGTCTATTTACAGTATAAATTACTACACAGTCTCATGATAAAATAAATTACTTAAATACAGCTGGCCGTGGCGTCTGCGGGGATAGAGGAGGGCAATACTGCAGCGGTGAGGTGATCTGGTCTTGACGGTCGTCTTCCATTTTTAGGTGGCACGAGGAGGTGGAGAAGGTGAAGCTATACCACGGTGCCACTCGGAGAGTTACCGTTCTGTGCTGTCAAATTCTGCAGGACACAAAAAGGAGCAACTTAGACCGCGAAAGGTGACAGATGTTGTTTTAAGTTCATCAATCATCAATCTTTGACATATGCTCTCTCCATAACTGGCGAAAACCCAGACCTAGGTGACTGGTGCTTGCGATAAAATTTAGGTTGATTACGATTATCAATAGTGAGTAATTTTACTAAGGCAATTGTTTATTAACGGGGGATGCAGCATAAGTGAAATAAAGTGATCCCTCGCTACTTCGCGCTTCAAACTTCGCGCCCTCAGTCCTTCGCCGCCCCCTCCCCCTGTATTTTATAGAGCTGTCCCGATCCGATCACGTAGTCCTTCACTCTCCCTCCCTCCCTAACAATGATTGATGTTAAGGTTTGATCTTGGCAAACATGCTGGGAAACAGGAACTTCAAAGCGCCACATGCGTCAATCATTGTTTAACTTGTTAAACAGTTGTTGTGGCAACTCATTGCGTGTGAGCAGCTTGAGTGGATTTGAGTGGACTCACTCAATGAAGCATTTAATAAAGACAAGCATTTTTCTACTTTGACAGTAACATGTTTAAAACTTATCTTAATTAATGTATTACATTTTAAGTGCTTAAAAAACATTTTTAATATATATATATATATATATATATATATACGTATATATATATTAGGGGTGTAACGGTACACAAAAATCTCGGTTCGGTACGTACCTCGGTTTTGAGGTCACGGTTCGGTTCATTTTCGGTACAGTAAGAAAACAAAATGCAAAATATAAATGTGCTAGTTATTTATTACACACTTTTGTGCTTTCAACAATAGGAACATTAGCCTATACAAAGCTAGAATTCTGCTCAAAAATAGAAAATACAATATTCTGAAATGTAGATATTTTGAAAAACAAAATAAAAATAAATAACATTGGCCAAGACTTTTTCTTTAAAAAATATCTGATGTGCAAAATTGAACAGTTGCAACTCTGACCAGTTTCAAGCTTCTCATTAACTTTATGACCACAGCCTTGAAAAGTAAGGGCTATTAGGGCTGTCAAACGATTAAAAATTTTAATTGAGTTAATCACAGCTTAAAAATGAATTAACCGCAATTCAAACCATCTCTAAAATATGCCATATTTTTCTGTAAATTATTTTTGGAACGGAAAGATAAGACACAAGATGGATATATACATTCAACATACTGTACATAAGTACTGTATTCGTTGATTATAAAAATAAATCCACACTATGGCATTAACATTAACATTCTTTCTGTTGAAGACATTTTCTTTTTCTCTGCAAAAACAAACACAACAGAGCCTTAGAACAGTAACAAAAACAGTATTATTTATAATGTGTGCAAAGTGTGTGCAGTGTACACATAGATGTGGCCCTCTTCCCTACTCATCCTCTAGCCAGTCGCTGAGGCAAACCAACTTATTAACATTTTCTGAGAGTTGTTCCATCTATATTCTTTTTTAATTTGAATTCCCTACCCAGAGGGCCAACCTGCTTTTCTTCCATGTTTACATTTAACCGTTACCCACGCTGATCACTGCACTTCTGAGTGGTGCGACGTCCCTGGCCGTACACGCTGATCACTGCACTTCTGAGTGGTGCGACGGCCCTGGCCGTTTAATTGTTATCTTTTTTGAGACTGTCAGTCAGCTGATCGTCGCATCCGCCAGCTGGCTGCCTCCCCTCCCAACGTGACATACTCTGACGCTGGACGGGCAGACGACGTCGCCGCCACTGATGGGCCACCCGAGGAAGGGTGGCAACTTCAAAAACTAGCCGCTGTCTGTCATGTATCCATTGTGCAGCGGTTTGTTTACATTTGCGGCAATAACGACACTTGCTTTACAGCAGCTAAGCCGATACAAGGTAGTACTATTAGGTCGTTTGACCTCGCATCCCCGCGTGTGTTGTATTGTGCCTGAGTCTTGTTAATCAAATAAAGGCAGCGTTAACAAAAGTCATCTGACCACTCGTCATTTTACAGTCAACACTCTGAGAGTTCGCATTTGACAGCATACGTGCTGCGTACCTCCTCACCAGCTGTTTGCTCGCCATTCATTCACCTGTGCATTTGATCGCTATTTTGTAACACTCCCGCTTTTTCGGTGAGGTATTTTGTGTTCGTTCGTTATTGGATCGTTTTTGTTCACCACTGTAAATAAGAGCACCGCAGCAGTAGAGGTAATAATAAGGGTTTACTTAGCGAGTGGGGTTTAAGTGTAGTTTCATTTTGTTTGTTGTTTTGGCCAGGGCTTACGCTGACGCCAGCTTCTTCCGCATTTTGTATATTTTGTTCATAGCGAGTTCGACTTGTGTAAATAAATTTGTGTCCACTTGCAACTTGTGCGTGTGGCTCGTTTTATGTTACGCCATTAGCGAGCCGTCCGTGGGACGTAACAGTGGGATTATGGGATGCATGAGCGGGCATTCCGCGCTTGTGTTAAATGCGTCAAATACTTTAACGTAATTAATTAAAAAAAATAATTACCGCCCGTTAACGTGCTAAATTTGACAGCAATTTACATTACGCCAGAAACTCGTTCGGTACGCCTCCATTCCGAACCGAGCACCCCGTACCGAAACGGTTCAATATAAATACATGTACCGTTACACCCCTAACATATATATATATATATATATATATATATATATACATAAAAAACAAAAAATTTTGGGGAGGGCGCTACTTTGCGGTTTTCACTTATCGCGGTGGATTGTGGTCCATATTAACCGTGAAAAACGAGGGATCACTGTAATATCATGTTTTCAATCCAAGGTCTCTAATATTTTGAATACAGGGATAAATATGTATACCTAAAATGAAAAACAGCTAACTTAATGTTCTTCACAACCTAATTCTTACCATTTCATCAGTTAATATTAAGTGCAAAAGAATGGAGTAATTTATTTAAGTGAATTTATTAAATATATTTTCTGGAAAAAATATTTGCCCCTCTCAGAAAATTACACCAAGCCAGAGAGAACTTTTTTTTTCTTTGAAAATACTTTTGGGAGGAAAAAAAAAATTACAGAATACATAAATTTATGTCTACCCTGTGGCAAGGTATGAGGAGAAATAAGTTTTCATCTTTCACTTCCTTGAATTCCACAAATCACATATCACTAGAAATACATGTGTGACGCAGCATTATAAGATAATTAAGTCACAGCTGCAAAGAGCGTAACTCGTGATGTTTGCTCTACTTCCTGATCAGTGCAGAGGTCAGCTGAATGTTTGTTTTGGTTCTGAATGTGGAAACAAGATTCTGCTGCTGCTTAAGTAGAGGGATAGATCTGTTCTAGTCAGGTACTGAGCCACTGGCTACCCAAAAATTGTCAAAAATCCTTCACTTTTTGCCTCAATATAGGTATTTTCCAAAACAAATAAAAAAATATAAAACAATACACTTATTTTTTCCATGACTGACTAGTAAAATGTGAAGAACGTCAAAGAGGACCTAACAATGGCACAACTGTTTAGTATGCGGAGGAAAAGCATTGAAAATCCCTTTTCCAAAGGTTATGACATGTGCCCATTCAGTTAAGTCAAATATTGACAGGTTCTGTTACTCATCTGGTATTACATTAAAAATCTTGTGACGCTGGCAACCAGCCTTAAGATTGTGATGGAAAAAATATGGAGAAGCTGCTACCAATCTTGCAATATTGTGCCAACACATACCGCTTTGCCAGGCCTGGCCCATGTGCAGATGAGCCCTTCCTGGCACGCCGTGATGATGCAGTCGTCCATGAAGACCAACACAGTGAGTCTCTCGTGGGCGATTTTCTTGCACACCAGGGGCTCCAGCAGTGGCACCTCGTGCATGCGCGGGCACAGCGTGGTGCCTAGCACCTTGGCGGCATCCAGGCGCCCGCTGCCCCGCGGTGCCACGTTGATCTTATCGTTACTCTTGCTTATATTACCCAGACTGTGGTAGCGCTTATGTTCTTTCTCCACCCCGCCCCCTACCACCGACTTGTCCGACTTGCGCTCCTGGAGGGATAGGGTAGCAAAGCGGCCGATGCTGAATGGTGCAGTGTTACCCGGGCCGCCACCTGTTGTACCGGTCCCACTTCCTGTTCCGCCAGTGCCACTCTCCGTGGTACCCTGGCTCTTGGAGGTGTTTGCGACAGCTGGGTGAGGAAGCGAATTGGACCGGGAGAGGGAGCGAGGGAGCGGTAGAGGCAGCGTGGGTGGGTTGGAGGTGCCGACAACCGGCGGGTGGTGATGGCCTTCCACACCGCCACCACTGGAGTTGGGCAACGTTGGTCCGAATGTGTTGGTAAAAGCACGGGAAAGCGGCAGACGGGGATACAGAACGTCATCTGTGAGGTCCCACAAGCAGAACTGGGTATCCTGGCCCACAGATCCAAATCGATAGGTGACAGCTGCCGAGCCGCCACCCTTGGAGCTGTGCCGGGAGAGCCGTGACAGGGTGCTGCTGGTACGCACCCGCCCAAAGTGCGGGGTGGTATTGTTGGGCACCCCACCCTGGTGGAGGTCCTCCTCACTGCCACTGAGCTCCATTGGCTCTTCGTCCTCCAAAGATGTGGTGAAGGGGTCGAACGCCACAACGTTGACCCAGGATTTGTGTCCGTGTCCGCGGGCCACCACACGGCTCTCGGCGAATGACCACACGGTGACTAGGTCATCCTCACCCCCAGTGGCCAGGTACTTTCCATCGGGGCTCCAGGAGACACACAGCAAGCCTCCAAAGTAACTCCTCATTACGCCCTGGAGCTCCATGGAATCAAAGTGGAAGACCCGGAGGCAGCCATCCTGGCCTACGCAGGCAACGTGGACGCCGTCAGGCGAGAAGGAGAACTCATTGAGGCCACCTTCGCCCACCGCCCAGCGTAGAAGAGGGTTCCGGGGTGTTTTTGTCTTGCAGGCGTACACGGCAAATCCCTCGCCTTGCCGCAAAAGTGAGTATTGAGGCGCTGCTGTGCCACACGAGTGCTCCACATTGTAGAGGTAGAGGTGGCCACTGGCGTGAGAGGCTAGGAACAGGTTTTCAGACTTGGGGAGCCACTTCAGACACGTCACTTTGGATTTGTCGATCAGACGCTGCACACAGAGGACAGGAGACAAAATAGATGACTTTTAACAGATATCTGATGTTCTTTTTCTTTTGGAAGGAAAGCTATGGAAGTTTATTATACAATATATAAGCATTTTACTTGTTATTTTCTTTGTGTTCGGTTTTAATAGGGCAAACAAGTTCTCTTACTGTGCTGACAGTTTTCTCTGTCATTTTAGCACTTATCAGAGCTGTCGTGTATGTGCGCTTTCTTACTGTTATTAGTTTCTTTACTTTGTGGAAGAGCCAGGTGGCAACAACCACTGTGCAATGATTTCACATGAATAAAAAAGACAATAAAGAACACACCAAAGTAAACAATTGTAGGTGGTGCCCGAAAACCAATTACAGTGTCGCATTGCAGTACAAATATGTGGCGCTAATTGCCTTGTCTGATGTAAAGAGGCTTTTGGTCATGTTCTTCAGTTTCCTTTGGGCCAAAGCAACTTGCCATTTGTTTGAAACCCTAACTGGCTTTGAAACCTTGTCTTGAACCACTTTCAGTACCTCCTCATTGAAAAGCTTGCTGGTCTCCTTCTTGATGGGGTCCAGGTATTGCACTTGTCCGGCCGAGAAACCCACAATGAGAGCCACGCTGTCAGCCGACGCAGAGTACTGGTTGAAGTCATGACATGTGGGCTGCGTGCCCTTGTAAATCCTCTTGTCAATGGGCTTGCTCAGGTCCACCGCCTGCCGTAGAAACAGAAACTGTGTGAGAAAACCTGATAACTCCAACTAAACAAGTACATAAATGAAATAAGTCTTTTGAAGCCATAACACAGGATTGCCTAATGCGAAACCGTACCCCTCTTTGAACATTAATGTGATTCGTACATGAGAAAATGTTGAAATCTTTTTTTGGGTGTGGGGCTAAAAACTACTTAGCTGTATAGTTTTCACAGTCTGGTCTCAAATAGACATGTGTTGATTACCGGTTTCAAGGTATACCGAGGTATGAAAATGTCAAGGTTTCAAAACCACCCAAAAATTCTGTCATACCATTTCTAAAGTACTAGCTATTTTTATGTCCCAAAAATGCATGGAGAAATCCCTTGTTTGCAGCTGTAAGGCTCAACCCTCCCCCACCAGTTGTTGCTCAGTGAGTCAGCTGTGCTACATGATGGTTGGAGGAGGTGAAACTCCATTTTCCCCCATAGAAGAAAACAAAATCGATGGCATGGGAATACTTCGGCGACAGAAAAATTACAGACAGCCGTGGCTTAGAGCAGGAGGGCCAACCGACATATAAAACATGTTCTCGGAGGGCTGCCGCCGAGGAGGCAATACCTCCAACGTGATTTCGTGTTTAAACAAAATTAAAGGTTAGTAAACACAGTCATGTTTCCCACCAGCTAAGAGAGTTAACTACAGTGTGTTTAATTCTGTCTGGCAACTGTCTGTGTTGAGAAAGAGCGTGTGTGTATAATGTAAACATATGAGCCATACGTACGTGCTTTTTATGGAAAATAATTAAATTATTTTTCTTCTGATGGTAATAACGTTGAGCTGTGGCTGTGGGTTTAGGCTCACCTAAAGGACTGTATTTTTTTTTTTTTAGTATAATGTGAAGTTAAAGTCAATAATGTTCCAATTTGCTAATATGTTTTGAATAGGGCTGTCAAACGATTAAAATTTTTAATCGAGTTAATTACAGCTTAAAAATTAATTAATCGTAATTAATCGCAATTAATCGCAATTCAAACCATCTCTAAAATATGCCATATTTTTCTGTAAATTATTGTTGGAATGGAAAGACACACGACGGATATATACATACAACATACTGTACATAAGTACTGTATTTGTTTATTGTAACAATAAATCCACAAATGGCATTAACATTCTTTCTGTTAAAGTGATCCACGGATAGAAAGACTTGTAGTTCTTAAACGATAAATGTTATAGTTACAAGTTATAGTAATTTTATATTAAAACCCCTCTTCATGTTTTCGTTTTAATAAAATTTATAAAATTTTCAATCAAAAGTAGAGTTAATATAATAATAAGAAGAACAAAAATAACAATAATAAAAATAGAGTGACCAAAGTCTAAGTTTTATGTGTATTTTGCATAGCTATTTTGATATGGAATGCCAGTTCATTTTGCGTTGTTGTTGAACTATGTCAGAATAGGGCCTCATTACTATAGACTGAAGTGCTTCTCTTTTTGTGAACATTATTTTTTTGGGGGAGAAATAGGAATATTATTTTTGTTGTGCTTTCACTAAACGATACTTACAGTGAGGAGAACAAGTATTTGATACACTGCCAATGGGTTTTCCCATTGGCAGTGTATCAAATACTTGTTCTCCCCACTGTATGTTTGTTGTGAAGGAGTTGCCAATAAACGGCGCGGTCCAAAGAACGCCTGTGTCCACTCGCCTTTACTGTATAACATATATCTGTACATATCTTACCCAAAATACAACAAGAGACACATAATTGCCACTAAAAGAAAGAAAACTTACCGAACTATGTGTGGAGCACAAATAGCAATTTGCATTGCATTGTGAATACAGCATAAACGTCTCACAACTACTAATTCTCCCACGTTGAGAAGAAATAACATGAGTATGGAACGGCGCTGCCCCCAAGCGGCCGGTGGCATTCTCTTCACTCTTAATGTCCATAAACGGCCTCATTGTAATCTGTTTGAGGCAATATGGGAGATGGTCATTCACCCAAGCGCCAGCAGAGGGCGGCAAAACTCCATGACAACAAGGGAGCGTTTCACTGTACTGTCATTTAAATCTGTCTGAGCGGGACATCTGCGTTAATTGCGTCAAATATTTTAACGTGATTAATTAAAAAAAATAATTAACGCCCGTTAACGCGTTAATTTTGACAGCCCTAGTTTTGAAATATAAAAATCCTGTTCAATGGAAAAAAGTTTTTTTTTTTTTTAACCCAGATATCGTAAAGTAACACATTTTAGAGCTGTAACTGCCGTGATACCGTGAAACCAGATATTTTGGATTGAGAATATGGATTGGGAATCAGAATATCATCAGCACATGCCTAGTCTCAAATTTATATAAAGGCCCGAGAGCAAGCGGTAGATGATGGATGGATGGACAGATGAGTTTTGCTGGGTTACCATTTACAATATTTTATTTGTGTATACACATTTATAGCTTTCCAGTCATGATTTTGAAACCTCAAACTGGAATTTTCAACCCTTGTTATAATCCTTACCTGAAGTTCCAATCCTAACACTATTTTAAAACACTAGTTTGAAAACCCCAGTGCTGGCTTGAAAATAAACTTGAACGCTGGCTTGACATCCTACTTTGAAACCTTCACCCTGGATTGGATACCGTAATTATAAACCAAATTGTATCTTACATCATGATCTTAGTGTGACAAACGCTTTCTGACACACACAAACAGAAGTAGTTTGCATTTAAGTGAAAACGGTGAAGGCGCTTCCGCCTCACGCTAAGAATCCGAAGCCCATCTTCTTGACATCTTCCTGCTCCTCAACCACCTTGACCACATCTGATGGTCTTTTGCTTCATGACTCATCCTTAGATGGTATCCAAACTGTGATACCCTCCTGACCATGACATCTACTGTTAGCGTCAAATACAATGATAAATCATTGGATTGCAGCGTTTGTAAGCAACGATCAGCTACATTAGCTCATTGACAAGTCATGAAATGGAAGCTAAGTGCTAAGCTAGCTAGCGTGCAAAGCTAACACCGACCGTCCAGTACACTCCCGTGACCCTGGCCGAGAGGGCCTTCCAGTTGGGGCTCACCTTTTTAATGTTGGTGTACGTGTAGAAATAAAGCTCCCTGCCAATGTTGAAGCACACCCGCTCCGACTCCTCGCCCGGGTCTTCTGGCTGCAGCTTAACCATGGAGACTCGCACCGGCGGCAGGAAACCCGCCGGGGAGGAGTTGGCTGCGGCATTCGACGAGGAGGCGACAGCGGCGGCTGCGGCGACGGCAGCAGCGGCAGCTCCCGGCCCCTGGAGCAGCCCGACACCTCCGCTCGGTATCGGGCCGGTTCCAGTCGCCGGGCCCAGCGTGGCCCCAGCGGAGGGACCCCTCGGCAGTCCGCCCCGCTGCTGGGAGTCCGAAAGGGTGAGCAGCTTGTAGAAGCCTTCTCTGGTCCGGAACTGTGATTTAATCTCATTGATATCTTTCAGAGCGCCGCCATCTACGGCCATTTTTAGCCCGAAAGAGCCGCTCGGGGAAGTCTTGACCAGGATACAATAACGCCGTGATAATAATTTACGAAAACTACTAGAGCAGAGACGGGAGCGGCGGAGGCACACAGCCGTGCTCAGCTAGGCCGACCAGCGCTGCTAGTGTGGGCCGCTGCATTTTACTTCAGCATCGGCAACTAGAGAGCTGCTGGCCGAAGACTCAAGCCCGACGGAGAGCTCCTGTGAGCCGGCGACGGCATCATCCTTGAGCTGCTCCCTGCCTCCAGCCCTCCACTCGACCGCTTCAAGTTGTGAGCAGGAATGTGCCCACCGCCTGCCTCTCCGCCCTGTGGTGCAGCTGCGCACTGCCTGTAATTTTGATAAACGTGAGGCACGCGGGTCTAATTTTGCACCCCTTCCGGTACCTTACCGTACCTCTCAGTTGCAAAACTAACACTAAAACATAATATTTAGGGCTGTCAAACGATTAAAATATTTAATCGAGTTAATCACAGCTTAAAAATTAATTAATCGTAATTAAGTGCAATTCAAACCATCTCTAAAATATGCCATATTTTTCTGTAAATTATTGTCGGAATGGAAAGACACAAGACGGATATATACATTCAACACCCTCTACATAAGTACTGTATTTGTTTATTATAACAATAAATCCACAAAATGGCATTAAGATTATTAACATTCTTTCTGTTAAAGGGATCCACGGATAGAAAGGCTTGTAGTTCTTAGAAAGATAAATGTTAGTACAAGTTATAGTAATTTTATGTTAAAACCCCTCTTAACTCATTTGCTTCCAGAAACGTATAAATACGTTCCATTTTTAAATGCTTCATTGTCCCAAAAACGTATTTATACGTCTTTTGCATTTTTTTGTTTTTTTTTTTACAAGAAGCATCTATAGCTTGCGATCTATCTGAGAAACAAAAAACAAGGCTCCAAACCCATCCAATCAGATTCGTTTATTTGCGTGCCATGTTCTTAACGAGCAACGTCACTCTTCTGCGTCGGAAGTCGTCTCCACCACAACACCGATGACGAACAGGAGAGCCGAGAATATGTTCCAATCCACGGTAAAATCATTTTTAAATTAACAAAAACACATAGACACAAGTCATTGACAACAGGCTGTCTCGCACTAGCTATGTTAAATAAATTCCGTTCTCCGCTCGCGCCGCGCGAGTTGTCGCTTTACCAACGTCACGTCTGCCCGTCGCTGATTGGTCCACTCCGCTGTCTGCTTGCTGTGGCTTGCTCCGCCCTGGAAATTTGATCCGCTCATTGGTCGCCAGACTCTATAGCTGGAACAACGGTGAGTCTGGTGTACCAAGCTAGATTCAAAGGACATGAACGGCCGGGCAGCACAGTCAGAGCGCTGGCGGCATGATGCCAGGCGGCGCTCCGACTGAACAAAACAACTGAGAGGACGCCTGGGAGGCCAGGCGCTGGACGACCGAGTAAAACAAGTGGGACCCCCAGTGCAGCGGCTTGCCGAGCAGACTCCACAGAAACACAAAAATAATCCATCTTTGTGAGACAGACAACGATGAGGGAAAACTTTACACGGTTGACGTGGCGACAACGGTGTCATCTCGGCGACAAAGCGTCATCTCTCAGTACTCATGTGTAAATAAATTGTTACTTTGCAATCAAAAGCTCTATTCGTCTGGTTGTTCAGGGTATTTTGTAAAAGGAAAACATTATTCAGGTGTTTGGGATGTAACTAATGCAAAAAATAACTTTGTTAAAATCAAAGTGATGTTTGAAATGTATCCGTATACAAAAAGCTAATTTTCTCAAAATTTTCATCAGAAATTGGAAAATTGCTCAAACTAAGCTATTTTCTAATGCTGATTTCTAAAGAATGGAAAAAGGTATGAACTTATTTTTTCTGCTGGAAGAAGAGAGTAGAGTCTAATCTTTCGTTTGGTGGGTTCCATGTTTATATAGCAATAGAACAGAATTTTCTGCGGGCCTTGCAAAATCAGTCACAATCCAGAAAAACGGCCGGGAGTGAAGGGCCTTGCGCTGGTGAAAATGGCTGGGAGTGAATGAGTTAATGTTTTCGTTTTAATAAAATTTGTAAAATTTTCAATCAAAAAATAAACTAGTAGCTCGCCATTGTTGACGTCGCGGAGCGATGACGTCACAGCCGTTCCTCCACAATGTCTTTAAGTACGTAAGATAGTGATTGAAATACACCACAAGGTGTCAATGGCGAGTTTTAAATTACTTAGACCTCAAGCCAATGATGTGTTTTGTCCCTCGACTGACGCCGTAGCTCCCTGTGATTCACTTCATTTGAGTGCTGGCTTCACAACGTACGAGACCACTGATAGTTTGTATATTGTGACTAAATATTGCCATCCAGTGTATTTGTTGATCTAAACGAAATGTTAGAATAGAGTTTGACCAAAGTCTGAGCAAGTTTTATGTGTATTTTGCATAGCTATTTTGATTGGGAATGACAGCTTTTCTTTTTGTGAACATTTTTTTTTTGAGAGATAGGAATATTATTTTTGTTGTGCTTTCACTAAATGATACTTGTTTGTTGTGAAGGAGTTGCCGAAGCTTATGCCAATAAATGGCGCGGTCCAATGAACGCCTGTGTTCACTGCTTTTCTCTGCCTCTTAGCTCTCAATGTGCAAAAAAACGGCGTCTTTGTAATCTGTTTGAGGCAATGCATGAGCGGGTCATTCGCGCATGCAATAAATGCGTCAAATATTTTAACGTGATTAAAAAAATTAATTACCGCCTGTTAACACGATAAATTTGACAGCACTAATAATATAACAAATTTTATTTCTAGGCACCTTTCAGGAGATTCAAGACCCCTGTACAAGATAAAAAGTAAATAGACGTTAAATACATAGAGAGATAAAACCCATAAAAACACGAAATTACAAATTAAGAATAAATGAATTATATGAGGTAGCAAAAGCCTGTCTGAGTAAAAATGTTTGACTGTGAAATGAAGGTTGTAAGAGTCGAAAGTGTTCAGGGGGGTGTTCTAAAAGCAGGGGGGTGAGCAACTAAAGGCTCTGGACCCCATGGCAGCGTTGTTAATAACGGCGTTAGAGTATAACTGCGTTACTAATGGCGATATTTTTTCAGTAGTGAGTAATCTAATTAATTACTTTTCTCATCTTGGCCACGTTGTTACCGTTACAGACGATGTAAAGGCGTGAGTTACAATGCGTTACTACGTTATTTGAATGATGTGAGAAAAGTAATAGACACAGACTCAAGGAGACAAAAGAGTAGAGCAGGAGTGGGGAGGAGGGAAGAAAGTTGTGACGCCGTGGCTCCAATAAGGGTTAGGGTGACTGTAGCCGATAGCCTACAAACTACGCCCGCATGATGCTCTGGTACGATGCTAGATATGTATATGTACATGTATATAGAACTAGATGCGAAAATGACACAGCGGCGTTAGCTCATGTATAGAACCCTAGATGCGAAATGATAGACTTGCCGGCGTTAGTAAACAGTCGCCATCTTAAAGCAGTAGACTTCTCAGGAAGGCCCTGTTGTAGAGAACCTTCCTAGCGAACCTAAGTAACTTTTAATCTAAAATAGTCTCAAGATTTGCTACCTTTAAATGATAAAACAGTTTTAAAACTTTCACACGTCGAAAGTAGACAGAAGGGAACTCATGCAATAACGGGAGAAATTTTAACACTTTAACCGTTGATTCACAACATTAAATGACTTCGAAACACAGCAAAAGTTACTATTTGGGGGGGGGGGCATGAAAGGTAACGCAAGTTACTTTTCCAAGCAACTTATTACTCTTACATTCAGGTAACTGAGTTACTAACTAAATTACTTTTTGGGAGAAGTAATTTGTAACTGTAATTACTTTTTTAAAGATGAAAAAAACTGCCCGATGGTGGTCAAACGGGCAGGTGAGATACAGTGCCTTGCAAAAGTATTGGGCCCCCTTGAATCTTGCAACCTTTCGCCACATTTCAGGCTTCAAACATAAAGATATGAAATTTAATTTTTTTGTCAAGAATCAACAACAAGTGGGACACAATCGTGAAGTGGAACAACATTTATTGGATAATTTCAACTTTTTTAACAAATAAAAAACTGAAAAGTGGGGCGTGCAATATTATTCGGCCCCTTTACTTTCAGTGTAGCAAACTCACTCCAGAAGTTCAGTGAGGATCTCTGAATGATCCAATGTTGTCCTAAATGACCGATGATGATAAATAGAATGCACTTGTGTGTAATCAAGTCTCCGTATAAATGCACCTGCTCTGTGATAGTCTCAGGGTTCTGTTTAAAGTGCAGAGAGCATTATGAAAACCAAGGAACACACCAGGCAGGTCCGAGATACTGTTGTGGAGAAGTTTAAAGCCGGATTTGGATACAAAAAGATTTCCCAAGCTTTAAACATCTCAAGGAGCACTGTGCAAGCCATCATTCAGGCATGAAAATCTCTCACCTTTCGGCGAAATTCGCCGTTTTGAAGTAAAAAATGGCGACCTACGTGAATTGCGTAGATCCGAGGAGAAATTCTTTTTGGGAGGAGGAGGGGGGGGTCGGGAGGTTTTATTTAATTATTATTATTGTAACGAATCGAGTTATAATGTGGCGAGGGTGTTAGCATGTGTTCCTGAATGCACCGCATGACGTAGAGGGGTGAGGGAGGTGCGGGAGAGCGAGGGACGTGCCTTCCGTGTTTACGTTTGTTCTGGCGGGGGAGATATGTGCGTTGGCTGCGGCAGATAGCAGTCGTGTTGTTCAATAAGTTTCCACAAATAAAGAATTTCAATCTGATAAAACGGTTGACTATTATCAACGTTACATTATTATTATCATCATGTGATTAACTTAGTACGTAAACTGAGCACTTAAGAAATCGGTTCTTTAAAAAATGTCACACTTGGACAGTCAGCAAATCCTTCTAGATGCTTCGCTGACGAGAACCAATCATCGGCCCAAGGTGCGTTCCATTATTCCAAACGCGCGCACTCCTTACTGTACATGGAGTGCTCGGAGAGCCTTTGGGTGGTATTGCATAGCTGCGAAAACAAAAAGCAGGCCTGATCCACACCGGGGCAGACCAGAGCGCAGCATACACACTTGCCTGTATTTGCCAGCAGATTGAATTTGGTGAGTAATGGTTTCAATCGTTTTCACATTTTGCGATATAAAAAAGTTACTGCCATTCGTTGCAGCTTGCGTTGAACACTGCCAGAGCTAGCCAAATCTCCCATGAAAAAAATAGCTCCCGTTAAATTGGCGTCAAGCTTGTGTATTTAGCGGTAATATAAACGAAGAAACACACTGTTGAGTCAAATTAAGCGGCATGCTCTCAGATGGAGGTGGCGCCTCACATCGCTCCCGTCGTCCGCCGGAGACGCGTTATGTTCGGCTTGGATTTGAGCTGACGGCCGGTGTCGGCACAACACCGGCCCGACGAGTGATGGGAATGAGTCCTGCTTCTTAAAGCTTTTCAGAAATACAGGGATCCCTCGTTTTTCGCGGTTAATGCGGACCAGAACCCGCCGCAATAAGTGAAAACCGCGAAGTAGCCCCCCCCCCCCCATTTTTTTTTGCGTGTTCAATGCATTTATTCAGATTTTACATTTTTTCACCAAAGTATCATTTATAAATGGTTTTCAAGCACTTCAAAATGTAAGAATTATGATAAGTTTTAAACATGTTACTGCCCCACCGAATTATTTTTAAACAAGAATAAAGTAGTAAGAAAATGCTTGGCTTTATTAAATGCTTCATAGGGAGTCTACTCAAACCCTCTCAGGCTTTGGTAAACGGTGATTGACACGTGTGCAAAGTTTTTCTTTTTATATATATATTTTTGTTTGAAGCAACTCATTTGATTGAATAATAAAGACACAAATGTCCTAGCCAAAATGTGGCCCAAACGCAAAACAACATTACTTCAATGGAAAAATTTGTTTCAATCAAGTAAAATAGTTTTCAAATGCTTTTTTTGTCTCAAATTTATTTTTGCAATCAAAAACAATTTTTTTAATTGAAGTGACTTTTTGGGGATTAAAAGTATATACTGTATTTTGATTGAAGCAACTTTGTTTTTGATAGAAGTAACTGTTTTTTGATTGAATAATAAAAACACGATTGAATAATAAAAACACAAATCTACCTCCATCGTTATTGAGAGAGAAAGAAATTAAGAAAGCTTTAAAACTAAAAGCCACCGGGGAGTCTGTTTTTTTGTTTTTTTTAATATTTATATTTCATTACATAGACATGCCTCGTAGGGAAGGGAGATTGAGGGATAAAAAAAGGAGTTAGAAGAGGCTGCTAAAGGCAGTGGATACCTCGTCAGCTGGGTGAATAGCAGACCTGGTAAGAACAAGTTTGCAAGGATAGTCTGGTATTAAATACAATTATAAACACAATTACAATGTTATGTTTCTATAAGATTTTATGTCATTGCTTTATTAATCATTAGGTGCTAGAGTTGTTAAGTATGGATAATAATGAAATAATAGTTTTAAGAAAACTGTGCTGTTGGTGGCTCAGTGACCATCTAATGTGGTTTGATCTCAGATGAACAAGTTGAGGAAGGAAGTTTTGATGCAGAGGTTGAGGGAAGAAAATAGTCAGACTGACTGAGTCAAAGCCAGAAAGTGTTGATGACAGTTTTGATTTCTATTCACTGTTGCCCCCTCCCAATTAAAGTATGTCACAGTCGCAGCCAATAATTATCTAAAGCTGGTTAAAATTGAAGTTATGTTGTTTTAAGGTGTATTAAATACTTGTTCATGTGCTCCTTTTGATCTACGAGCACTCGCCCCTCCACCGGTCTCTGCACGGCCCTGCTGAAACACAGTGTGGGTCGACAGAGCTCAATATTTTGTTGGGGTGTACAATGTACTGGAACATATTTCCTCCACACCCTTCTCACCTTTTTAACCCCTGACCCATTTTCATGCCTGCATCATATTGAAATGGAAGGAGCATCAGACCACTGCAAATCTGCCAAGACCCGGCCGTCCTTCCAAACTTTCCTCTCAAACAAGGAGAAAACTGATCAGAGATGCAGCCAAGAGGCCCATGATCACTCTGGATGAACTGCAGAGATCTACAGCTGAGGTGGGAGAGTCTGTCCAGAGGACAACAATCAGTCGTACACTGCACAAATCTGGCCTTTATGGAAGAGTGGCAAGAAGAAAGTCATTTCTCAAAGATATCCATAAAAAGTCTCGTTTAAAGTTTGCCACAAGCCACCTGGGAGACACACCAAACATGTGGAAGAAGGTGCTCTGGTCAGATGAAACCAAAATTGAACTTTTTGGCCACAATGCAAAACGATATGTTTGGCGTAAAAGCAACACAGCTCATCACCCTGAACACACTATCCCCACAGTCAAACATGGTGGTGGCAGCATCATGGTTTGGGCCTGCTTTTCTTCAGCAGGGACAGGGAAGATGGTTAAAATTGACGGGAAGATGGATGCAGCCAAATACAGGAACATTCTGGAAGAAAACCTGTTGGTATCTGCACAAGACCTGAGACTGGGACGGAGATTTATCTTCCAACAGGACAATGATCCAAAACATAAAGCCAAATCTACAATGGAATGGCTCAAAAATAAACGTATCCAGGTGTTAGAATGGCCAAGTCAAAGTCCAGACCTGAATCCAATCGAGAACCTGTGGAAAGAGCTGAAGACTGCTGTTCACAAACACTCTCCATCCAACCTCACTGAGCTCGAGCTGTTTTGCAAGGAAGAGTGGGCAAGAATGTCAGTCTCTCGATGTGCAAAACTGATAGAAACATACCCCAAGCGACTTGCAGCTGTAATTGGAGCAAAAGGTAGCGCTACAAAGCATTAACGCAAGGGGGCCGAATAATATTGCACGCCCCACTTTTCAGTTTTTTATTTGTTAAAAAAGTTTAATCCAATAAATTTTGTTCCACTTCACGATTGTGTCCCACTTGTTGATTCTTGACAAAAAATTAAAATTTTATATCTTTATGTTTGAAGCCTGAAATGTGGCGAAAGGTTGCAAGGTTCAAGGGGGCCGAATACTTTTGCAAGGCACTGCACTGAGGATGAATAGACCTAAGAGTGTGGATGGGAATGTGCATACTAAAGGAACTTGTGCTTTAAATCAAGTTCCATGCGTGTTCGTTTTCGTAAAAGGACTCCCAATAACGACATGTTCAAAGTCAACAATTTATTACCCCAAGTTCCTGACAGAGCAGTCTATACAGCATGCTGGGTGAGAGAGCCACCTGTCCTTTCCCTAAACAGATCTGTGTAGACTGACCTAGACTAGCTGACTTGCAAGCTTTTTTATAGAAGTCACAACTGAGGACAGTTAATGTGATTGGTCATGTGTCCACGGAACAGACATCTACTATTTGCATCGCAAAAGGGCCCCTTAGCATTCTTGTAGCTAATACATTTTATTGTTTTTCTTTTTAAACGTTAGTACTGGTTATTAAATGTTATTTCCCTCCTTCAATACGGAGGAGGTTAATGAGATGCTGTGGGGCCAAGTGGTTTCGGGCCTTGAAAGTTAACAGAAGGGTTTTGTAAATAATTTTTTAAACGTTAGTACTGGTTATTAATTCTTATTTCCCTTTAATACGGAGGAGGTTAGTGAGATACTGTGGGATCAGGTGGTTTCGGGCCTTAAAAGTTAACAGAAGGGTTTTGTAAATAATTTTTGCTGCAAGAGTTGCTGCAAAACGGGTGTAACGTGACTCATGGAAGGAGCTCTTGTGAAGATCAGAGGAGCAGAGTTTTGAACCCAAGCCTGAAACCCTAATGCTGCAGTTGACTGCATTGAAAGTTACAAGGTTTGCAACGCATTTGAAACAATAAACACTTTGTTACGCTTGTTGTCAAGTTCAAATACGAATCGTTAGGTAGACATTTATAAGGAGAGAAGGCACTCAATTTAGTTGAAAAGCTTGCAAGGAGAAAGAGGAAAGCTAATTACCTTCAACCATCGTTCTCCCTCCTTCACCTACCTTTTTATTTGGGATGGCCCTACTAGTAACAGACGGGCGTCTTGCCCTTAAAGGGAAAAAAGGGAAGCAAGCTGGCGACACCCCATGTCTTAGTTTGGCTATGTGCGTGCATGTAGGTGGAATTATATACTGTAAATATGTGTCAGCACATTTTAGGAAAGCAAGGCACCTCTTCTGACCTTGACCAGGCAAGAAAAACATCTTTTCTTTGTGAACAATAATAATAAGCAATGCATTTCTTCATTGCGGGCGGCCGTAAGCAAAAGCATTTCTTCATTGCGGGCAGCAATTGATAAAAGCAAATATATAATAACAAGTTAATAACTATCTCATCAAATATATTTCATGAAGCAATAGCATTAGGTAAGTAATAAAATGCAACAATATGATTCCTTAAATGTATTAAAGTTGACCTGCTGAACCTAGGCCGGCTTTATTGTGAGCCTTCATTGGTAAAAGCAAATATTTAATAACCATTTAATAATTATCACTTGTCTTCTCTTAGCCTTCATTTAATGGTTAATTGATGTGGGATATTGTCTGGCGACCATGGCTTGCGCTTCAAAAGGCAACAGCAGCTCATTAAATGGTTGAAGATGTGCGCAGATTCTCATTTTACATCATGAGTGTCCAAACCTGTCCTCAAGGGCCGCTGTGGGTCCTGGTTTTTGTTCCTACCAATCGAGCACAGACAGTTTAACCAATGAAGTTTGTGCTAAAACAAACAGCACCTGACAGCAATCAACTGATTACACTTGTGAGACACCATATTGGTGAAAAGAAAAGAAATGAAATGAAATCCAGCACCCACTGCAGCCCTATGCGGAATAGTTTGGACACCACTGTTTTACATGTTTTGTACAGGTTATCAGTCGTGCTGGGTGGTTATTGTTTTGAAAGTATTTATTCTGGGGTTATATTTTCAGCTCATAAAACTAATTTCAACAGGGGTGTGTAGACTTTTTAGATCCACTGTATGCTCCTCTGTGTAAAAGTCTGTCATTGTTTAAACTAAAGAAATTACTTTTGTAATCCCAGCTGGACGCTTTTGAGAAAACAACCAAAAACATCTAAAAGACTAAAACGGCAAGTGATGGAGACTCCTAGAAAGTGATCATTGGGTTAATGTAAACACTTGCAGTTATTGAAAATAAAGTTGTTGTACAACAATATTTCAGAAACATTAATCTTTAGTACATCTATCCATTTGAACAAAGATGGCAAACTCGCAGTAGTTTTATGCCTTCCAAACAAACCATTAGAAGCAATCAGCAACTCTAAGGAAACAGCAAAAACAGCTTGATTCTACATCCACAACAGATGTGATATAAATTATACTGTAGCAATTATAGTAAGGCACACATTATATTGGAAACAGACAAGCACACATCAAGTATAATCAGGATGGAAGGATTTTTCTGTGTTGAGGCACGTCTTTGTGCACCACAACCCAACAAAGTATTGGCAGCTCCCACACACTCAACAACATACAATACTGCAAAAGAAAACGAAACAAAAATCAGAGGACATCTAGAATATTTATGAACTCAATTGCATTTTAATTGTAATACACACTGAGCTATTATTTTTATAAACCCTACTATTTTGAGCCCAGAGCCAAGACCGCTTTCATGGCCAGAAGCTGCCATTTGTTTTGAGCCTTTGACCAGTGGCGCCACCAGGGGGTGGCCAGGGGTGGCCATGGCCACCCCGCTTGCCAGTATATCGTTAGATTGTTGTAGTATCAGTTATGCATTTCATCCCAAATGAATGCATTTATTTTGTTTTGTTAAATGTAGGGCTGTCAAATTTATCGCGTTAACGGGCGGTAATTAATTTTTTAAATTAATCACGCAGTCGCGGTACGACTCACTCGCGCATTGCCCCAAACAGCCTACAATGGCGCCGTTTTACTTATATACAGAGATAAGAGGCAGTGTCAAGTGTGTGGAGTAGATACAAGCATTCATGGGGGCCGTACTTTAAATTGCCAAAAGCTTTATCATCTCTCCCACAGCAACTATAAATACTTTGGGAAGCGACGTGGGGAAGAATGACAGGAGTTTATCTTTTTCTAAACACCCTGTAGTGTACCCAACGCAGAGAAGATATAGCATTTGCAGCCACCACACACGGTCATGGTTGCACCACTTCCCATCATGCATTTGGGCAGAACAGTTAAGTTGCTACAGTATCATTTACTGAAAGCTCAACAAATACACTAGATGGCAATATTTAGTCACAATCAGAGGTTGCGCTAGACATTTTCGTTGTCTGTCATTTTGACTGACAGGGTCATAAAAATCCGGTCATAATCTATTTTTACCCGTCACTTAAATTTTTAAAATGATAATGATGACATATTCAATAGTATTTAGTTTTCATTCATTTTTAATTAATATTGTAACGCTTGCTTGGCGACGAAAAATTAGACACGGAAGTCGTGGTATTTTTCTCCCTCTTTTTACTCTGCTTACCGCCAACAACAACAAAACAACTCCGCCCCCAAAGAAAAAAAGGCAACTATATAGACCCCAATCACCAACGTCACACATTGATCTTAATTGTGGTTGTCAGCCCAAAATCTTCTAAATATATATTAAATGCATCTTACCAGATATAAAATGACTACTACATAGTCTGTGGTGATCGTTTTGTGCCCAGATTTCTTGTCAAATTACAGCAGTCCATCTCGCTCTCCTCTTCGGGTCTCTCAGAATACGGTAGAACTTCAAGTCTCTCCATCTATCTTCTCTGTTACTGCAACCAACCGCCACACACGCCTTCACCATTTTGATTATTAATGTTAACGAGCAGAAAAACACGCCGTAATAGGAGGCATGTACGTAGCGGTAATGTGTAAACATGACGAGCTGACACACAATATGGCGGCTCCAGTCAGGGGGGCGGAGTTGTGACGTCATGTGATTGGAGTCTATACACAGGCGGCAATCTAGTCCACCAATTGGATGACGCGCTGGCACACCGGGTGCACCAATAAGAACCTCGCGTTGATGTGTCAATCACGGTGCCGCCGCCAGACCCCGGTGACGCTACAATATTCTGACAGAATAGCCAACGACGTCATGCATTAAGAGAGACAATAGCTAATTAATATGCTCACTCGCCACCCTGTGGTCTGGGGTGTGAATTGCAACCTATCAAAATGACGGACGGACTTCAGTTTTTTCCGTCACCGTTTTAAAAAAACGGTAAACGACGGAAAATATTCGGTTAACGCGACCCCTTGTCACAGTATCCTTTAAGAATTACAAGTCTTTCTATCCGTGGATCACTTTCACAGAAAGAATGTTAAGAATGTTAATGCCATCTTGTGGATTTGTTATAACAAATACAGTACGTCTTATCTTTCCATTCCAACAATAATTTACAGAATAATATGGCATATTTTAGAGATGGTTTGAATTGCGATTAATTACGATTATTTAATTTTTAAGCTGTGATTAACTCGATTAAAAATTTTAATCGTTTGACAGCCGTAGTTAAATGTACACCTTATGCCTAATATATACATAACACAATAAAACAGAATTGTTGTGGAACTCAAAATATTGACTGGACAGTTATGGACTATGCACATTAAATCGTTAGTAACATCAAATATCACAAAATACACCAAAGTATATCAGTAGCCGTGTCCTTAAGTCTTTTTGATAGTTTTCCCCTGACCTTTTTACTGCAATAATATAATGAAAACCTAAAATTATGGCTTTTAGTTTTGGCCACCCCAAGATTTTAAGTGGCCCCATCTGGCCACCCCTATGAAAAATTTCTGGAGGCGCCACTGCCTTTGATTTGAGCCCATGAAGCCAGATGAGAGCCAGGATGGTGGCCCACACTTCCTTCCTCACTACATTCATAAAGTGTTAAAAAATGACAGCAAAAGTAAAGACACAGGAGGAACACGTGGTAAAAGAATGAGCTGACAAATTAGAACAAATCAGACAGCATTCTGTCACATTGAGTTTTTGAAAAGTGCTCAAGCGTTGTACACACACATATGGAAGTAGCATTACATGTATTCGGGCTCGCCCTAGTGGTTCATAAAGGAATTACTATTCCGTTTAATTTTCCTTTTTGATTAGACTCAGTCCTTAAACTGTGTCATTTTAAACATTCATTCATTTTCCATGCCGCTTTTCCAGTTTGGTACAATTTTATATAACTTCAATGTGGAATAAAACGATTTGAAACATTATTCAAGTAAATTTCTAACGTTCCTGCATATAAGTGCAGAATTAAGCCTCAAACTATGCACAATGTACAGTGTCTTACATTTGTATTATAGGGTATGCACTGTACACTTCTTCAGTCATATCGGGTAGTCTCTTAAAATTGCTACCATCTCACCCATTCTCAAGAAACCTGGCTGGATCCCACCCATTTTAGTAACCTCCGTCTCCAATTTATCCTTCATTGCTAAAGTTGTAAAAGTCTGTCACCTCTCAACTCTAACCATCTCACCACCAATACCATATACAAGCCATTTTACTCTGGTTCCCTCGACTTTCATAGCACTATAAACAGCTTAACTCAAAATAACTAACGATCTCCTTGTAGTTTCTGATTCTGGTTTACTCTCAATTCTTGTTCTCCTTGACCTCATAGCTGCTTTTGACACCATTTTCTCCACTACCCCCCCCCCCCCCCCCCTCATTGGCATCACCCATATACCCCACGCTTAGTTTATCTCCTACCTGCCTGACCACACACAATTTTTAAAATTTGGCTCCTACAACTTTACAACTTCCTGTCTCTGCTGGCGTGCCTCAGGGCTCTGTCCTGGGGCCCCTCCTCTTTATCTATATTCTCCAAATGTTCCATTTTCTGGAAAGATAACATCAATTTTCACTGCTACACGGATGACGCCCAGTTGTACATCTGCTCAAAACCAACCTCCTCCCTTCCACCTACCTCACTAACCCTCTGCTTACAAGACATTATAATTTATGACTCTCCTCAAACTTCCTAATACTCAACAGCTTGAAATAGTGAGGAACCCCTGCCAAGTTCACTAATTGCAATAACTTTCCCATTACAATCAATAATGTACTCATCTCTCCTACTCAGGTTAAAAGTCTGGCTGTCATCCTCGACAGCACACTCTCCTTCCGCTCTTATATTAACGACATCACCAGATAAGCCTACTTCCACCTTCTAAATATTTCCCGTCTTTGCCCTTCACCCACCCCGCTGCTACTTTTGTCTGCAGTCTAGTCACCTTCCGGATTGAGTATTGTAATTCACTGTTCTTCGGTATCCCTAGTAAATCCCTCCAGAAACTGCCGCTCCACCAAAACTCAGCAGTATGCCTAATCACACAAACCCCCACCACACATCACCCCCATCCTCCGTAATATTTTGTATTGGACTTGTATAACGAAAGGAGGATGTGTTGATAGTGTTAATTTGGAGCAATAATTACACCACTAGGGGGCTGTATATGTAAACTTACCTAGGATTTATAAGTAGAGAAAGTTGTGACAATGTTACAAGATGCGCACACTGACGTTTATTGAAGGAGAGTGATCCCTCGCTACTTCGCGCTTCAAACATCGCGGGCTCAGTCCATCATGGATTTTTTTTCAATTGAAAAAAAAAAAATGCAGGATTTTGTAGAGATGTCCCATCCGATCACGTACAGCCGCTCACTCTTCCTCCTGAAGCGTTTCTTTCTCACCAGGCAGCTGCAGCTTGTTAAAGTACACGATGAATGCTTTAAAGTGGCCAGAAAACTACCTTTCAAAGGCCGCCAACTTGTTAAGCTTTTTAAACATTGGCTGTAGTCGCTATGGCAACTCATGGTGTTGTGTCGTTTGCTGGTCTAAGCAGCATGAGTTGTTCGAGAGGACTCACTCAATTAAGAATTTAAATCAATGACACTCTTCCATGGGACAGACACTTGTTATACAGTCCCGTGAAAAATGATTTTCCCCTATCTTCTGTTGTTGTTTTTTTTTTTGCATATTCATCACACACACACACAAAGGTTTCATTTAATCAAACCACTTTTAATAGCATGCAGAGAAAACCCAAGGAAATCTAAGTTGTATATATATATATATATATATATATATATATATATATATATATATATATATATATATATATATATATATATGCATTTTATATTTACCAAAGCGAGTGGCACAGTGACTGAGTGGTTAGCATGTCCGCTTCACAGTTTGGCGATCAAGGCAAGGAAAGGCAGAGAGACTAATTCAGCAGAAGGCATTGTATTGGAGTACTTAAAGACCCAGGGCATCTTTTTGCACACTGCAGCCCAAAAGAGTGTTTCCAGCCATGATACACTCTGTCATACTTGGTGCTATAAAACACAGCCAAACACAGACAGACATGCGTGAAAACACACACACCAAACAACATTATCATTTGAGGCAAACAAAACAAACAAGCAAAAAAATCTTTGAGGGACTTACCATTTTGAGCCGTTAGCCATGACACAGCCTTTTGAGCAAGAAGCTTCCATTCAATTTGCGCATCGACCCTAAACGCTTGGAGCCAGACCAGTGCCAGAACTGTGGCCCACACATTTCTATTCACCTGTTCCCACACATTCAACACATTACACAAACAAGTAGAAAAAGTGCTGTGGCACATTTGTAACAAGGTCTTACTTTTGGTGGCTTGGGCTGTTGCAACTCTTTGATGGTCTTGTTGAGCGCAGCAGCCAGAGCCGGATTGAGTTCCCAGCAGCCTGACGCTTTCTGGAGCGAGACCAACTGCAGCAAAGAGTCTGGGTGCTTTACTTTGGCAGAGGTGGGGACATCAACTGTGACTAGAGAGACTGTGTCTGACAAAAAGGAAGTTTGGTTAAATATTCTAGAACTAGACTAGTGTGCAAATATTTTCTATGCTTATGTATAGATAGGTTGCATTTAATCATACGAACTTGTGAGGTTAAAAAAATGCATCTGGCTATTCTCATGAGTGTGAAATCTTGTAGTGTAAGTAAGTTTCTTTCGGTGTATACCCAGGGGTGTAGTGGGCCAGAACCCTGTTGCGATAAAAGACTTCGGGCCGGAACGGTGCTTTAATCCCGAAAATATGACGGCGGATGAATATGTCTACGATCTCGACGACGACTCTCTTTATTATTATTATTATTATTGTAACATCGGCAAGGTAGTTGCCAGCTTATTAATCATTTATTTCAGAACTTGGGCAACACAACACGGATATTGTTCGCCGTAGCTGACGCCAAAAATAACAGAACATGGAAAGACAAAGTAAAATCTCTGCTATACCGCTGTCACTCTCGCAATAGCCATACGGTGCGTTCAGGAGCAGCATGCAAAACACAACCGTCACATTAGAGCCCAATTCGTTAAATTATTATTAGTAGTACTACGATTTGTATTAATTATTTATTTGTTTTGCTATGTGTAATTGCCATTTCTAATTGTACCTGCAGTGTTTATTAAGGACTTGGTGTAGGGTTTTGGGCTGTGGAATGAATTAGTCAGATTATAATTTATTCTTATGGAAAATTCCGCTCGACATATGACCATTTTGACATACAAACCAGGTCCTGGAACGAATTAAATTGGTATGTAGAGGTATCACTGTATATTCCATTTCACTGTGCATAATGTAAGTCATTTGTACTTATTTACCATAATGTATGAAAAGTAATTCTTTACATATCTTCAATTTAAATGTACATCCTGTGTTCTTATGTGGTTGAAATCGATTTTGTATTTAGATGCGAGGAAATGAGGGAAATATAAATCAGGAGACTGAGGTTGGCGTAACTGGTGTTTTTGTTAACTGTTATTTTGCAAATCATTGAAAAAAAAATTGAATGAAAATCCGTTTCTCATGTATGCCTTGTGACAGTATGGATAATGCAATAGCCTAATGCATGTGTAAAACCAGTTTTTGTATGTGTGTTTGTGTTATAGGTACTGGATAACTATGTATAACTATGCCAAACCTGTTTTATTTGCATTTTAGTGGTTTTAGGAGGTTTAAAAAAAAAAAGATATTTAATATTATTGCGACCTTTATGTCAGAGAATTCTGGTAAGAAATTCTAGCCACTTTTACCTCTGTGTATACCTATATACATTTTTTTTTGTGGAGGGGGGGGGGGTTTATTTGTGTAAGATTTTTTACACGCCTGCCCGTAGAGGGCTGTGTGACTCAGCTTCATTTATTAGATATCGGTGAGAGTTAAACTCTCACACATGCTTTTCAGCATAACGCCGGACTTACATTCAAAAAGTACGAAATCTGGACCGCACACTAACAAGAAGGATGGTCTCAAGAGTCATTTGTTCGAGGATTCAAGGTAGTTATTGTATTTTTCGTACCATGCATGCATTTTGAAACGTGAAAAAAAAATCAATTGGTGACTGAAAATGTTATTTTTGGCCATTATGAATCTCATGTCTCTCAAATCTGAATTCACTGATTTAACAGTATCTGTAAAATATCATAAGCAGTGCAGTCAGTAAAACATGATAAATTGTACGGGTGTAAATAACCATTATCTTGACGATATGATCGATGGGATATCAATTCTATGAACAATTATACATTATTTACTGATATTAGAAATTCTGCCACAATTTGAATTCAAAGGCCTTCGATCGATTTAATACAGTATTATGTGCACATTTAACACAAACAGTTCGATTTCACCTGAAGCAATAAGAAATATTAAGTAATTTTGATGTTTTAAACCATTTTGTTGCTGAAACATCACAGACGTTTTAATGAAAACAATTATTTTTAGCAAAATGACATCAAAATGATGATATTAATCACTATTTTTCATTTTGTTGGATTTCAAACAATGGAACAAATTGATATATCGATCCATATTGATAAATTGCTACACCCCTACTATAATGTTGTGTTTGCTAGGTTTCCTCGATTGCACTGTATGAGTATTATTTGATTGACTTTTTTCCACTTTGTGTGCACCACTGTGACTGTCTCCAAATCTATCACCTAAGTACATTTCAACACAGGAGTGATGTCTCATGTCGGCAAGGGGGTAGGTTTGGTCTCAATATTGGTAGGACCGACATAACAGCATAACCTGCATGTCCATTTTTAAGGAGGTGGGTTTTTGCAGTGCATATGCATTGGTTCAGGTGATACACCGTTCGATTCAAATATTTGTTTTTAAAAATTACTAAAACATTTTGAAAACTTCCAGAATATATGTCTGGATTTTATTAGCAAGTTTAAAAGGCATTATTTTTAACACAAATTATATTACATAAGTTATATAAGTCTGAACATCATGAAAGTACTGTAATCCACTTAATAATGGTTGGGTCAGTCTATCCTTACAACATATGGAAAGACTCTAAATTACCTGTATACAGTGGGGCAAATAAGTATTTAGTCACCCACTAATTGTGCAAGTTCTCCCACTTGAAAATATTAGAGAGGCCTGTAATTGTCAACATGGGTAAACCTCAACCATGAGAGACAGTATGTGAAAAAAAAAAAACAGAAAATCACATTGCTTGATTTTTAAAGTATTTGCATATCATGGTGGAAAATAAGTATTTGGTCAATACCAAAAGTTCATCTCAATACTTTGTCATGTACCCTTGGTTGGTAATAACGGAGGCCAAACATTTTCTATAACTCTTCACAAGCTTTTCACACACTGTTGCTGGTATTTTGGCCCATTCCTCCATGCAGATCTCCTCTTGAGCAGTGGTGTTTTGGGGCTGTCGTTGGGCAACACAGACTTTCAACTCCCTCCACAGATTTTCTATGGGGTTGAGATCTGGAGACTGGCTAGGCCACTCCAGGACCTTGAAATGCTTCTCACGAAGCCATTCCTTTGTTGCCCTGGCTGTGTGTTTGGATCATTGTCATGCTGAAAGACCCAGCCACATCTCATCTTCAATGCCCTTGCTGATGGAAGGAGATTTTCACTCAAAATCTCTCGATACATGGCCCCATTCATTCTTTCCTTTACACAGATCAGTCGTCCTGGTCCCTTTGCAGAAAAACAGCCCCAAAGCATGATGCTTCACAGTGGGTATGGTGCAATTAAGTATTCTTTCTCCTCCAAACACGAGAACCTGTGTTTCTACCAAAAAGTTCTATTTTGGTTTCATCTGACCATAACACATTCTCCCAGTCCTCTTCTGGATCATCCAAATGCTCTCTAGTGAACCGCAGACGTGCCTGGACGTGTACTGGCTTCAGCAGGGGGACACGTCTGGTAGTGCAGGATTTGAGTCCCTGACGGCGCATTGTGTTACTGATAGCCTTTGTTACTATGGTCCTAGCTCTGTGTAGGTCATTCGCTAGGTCCCCCCGTGTAGTTCTGGGATTTTTGCTCACCGTTCTTGTTATCATTTTGATGCTACGGGGTGAGATCTTGCATGGAGCCCCAGATCGAGGGAGATTAGCAGTGGTCTTCTATGTTTTCCATTTTCTAATAATTGCTCCCACAGTTGATTTCTTTACACCAACCGTTTTACCTATTGCAGATTCAGTCTTCCCAGCCTGGTGCAGGTCTACAATTTTGTCTCTGGTGTCCTTTGGCTGCTCTTTGGTCTTGGCCATAGTGGAGTTTGGAGTGTGACTGACTGAAGTTGTGGACAGGTGTCTTTTATACCGATAATGAGTTAAAACAGGTGCCATTAATACAGGTAATGAGTGATTGAAAGGGGTAGAGTGTACACAAATCAGTTCTGTGATCTAGAACCCAGTAATCGTGTGAATCTCTTATGAGTGAAAGCCCGTTGGCGACCAACCCTACGCCGCCGCATCGCCAATCCCGGCACCGGAACCCCCAACCCGAGCATGCCCTACCACATCCAGCAGCACGCAAGCCCCACCGGGCGCGCGACAGCCACGCAGACGGGCGGAGAGACCGCGCGGGCACCAACCCAGGGCCACGGCCCACACCCAGCCAGCCCGGGGAGGGAGGGCGGGCGGGGGGGTGGGGGGGCCATGCACAGCCCATCCCTCCTCCAACCGCCCGGCAAAGGAGCCACCGTTCCCCCCCCCCGGGACCCAGGGTGGTCCTCCGGGCCACCCGCGCGCCCATCAACCGGCCTTCAGGGATGGCAGGAGGGGACGCATCGCCAACCCCACGCCTACACCCACCCCCGCCCGCCCACCCGGGCCACGAGCCACAGCCACAGCCCCCCAACCGGCACGGCACGCCACGGGACCCCCAGCGGCCCACCAAGCCCCAGGCAAGGCAGGGTCCCCCGCCGGTGCAGGCGACATCCCGCTGATACACCGGCGCCCAGCCAGCGACCCGCGACGGAGCGCAGGGCGGACGCCCAGCCAGAGAAGAGAGGGGAAGGCGGAGGCAGGAGAACGCCCAGGGACTGCCATGGGGCGATGCAAGATCGGAGACCCGACCCCCCAACCCACTCCCGCGGCCGGCAGCCGAGGCAGAGGGGAGGCCACAACCCGGGAGCCACGCCATACAGAAAAAGTGTGGGACCCACCTACCACCCTATTACTGTGGCTGCCAGGTTCCCGACTGGCAGCCATCACCCAGCACCGTGATGGGGGTGTGAGGGGAGGGTAGTGCAATGTATGCATTAAAATAGGAGAGCTTGGCTTGGGGCAGTGGGACCGCAGCATGGAGTTTCTGTCCAGCCGCCCGTCCCACCGCCCTTTGCCAGAGCTCTCCTGTGGAGTATGATGTGTGTGGTGCATTTAAAAAAGGTGCAGGGATGGCGGGGCCTGTGGTGAGGACCATCCCACAACCTTGGTGTGTGGTGCATTAAAAACAGGGGGGAGTCGGGCTGGGACTGTAAAGCCCCGTCCCAACTCTCCCCGGAGAAGTGTATGAGCATGTAAGTGCCAGGGTGAAAAATATTTACAGTGCCGAAGTGAGAAGTGCGTGAGTTAAGAGGCAGGCTCCCGCGGGCGTGGCCCCGTCCACCAGAACCACCGGCCCCAGGGCGGAAGAAGCGTCAGGGCCCCGATCAATCCCCGCCCCAGAACACCCACGGCGCCTCCGCGACCGCCCACCCCCCTCCCACCCACCGAGCACCCACCCCGCACCCCGAGCAGGCGCCACACCAAGCGCCGGCGGCCAGGGGGCGTCCACCCCACCGGCAAGGGACAACAAGCCTCACCCTAGGCCCCGCGGGCCCCAAGAGGCCCCGCTAACGACCCCGCCGGCCGGGGGGCAGCCGCGGCCGCCGCGGCCCAGGGAGGCGGACAGGGCCGGAAACAGACCAAGGGGAGAGAAGCGCACCCACCACAACCCACCCCCGGGCCAAGAGGGGCGCGCGGTATGGCACCAGAGGGCACCTCCCCGGCACCCGGTACAGGGAGACGCGGCTCCGGCCGGGCGGACCTGGGAGGGAACCATGGCTGCCGCATACACTCAGGACATTTTTCAATTGAAATGCCTTAAAAACTACTGCTGTATCTCTCTTTCCCTCTAGCTCTAAAAAAAATAACTTGCGAACAAAAGTGCGACCACCGGGTTGCACTTTTGTTTCTACCTCTCTCATACACAAATTTATTTTCCAGTCTTTTAAAAAGGAGTAAATTTCTCTCTCAGTAACCAGCAGCATCCATCATAACGTGCGCGCGCCCGTTAACGGTGCCCGGCGACAGACGTTTGTTGAATTTCGTTCTGCTACGAGCGGCTGCCACAGTTATGAGGGAAAACATCGTTTGTGAACCTTTATGAATCGTAATCGAATCGTCACGTGTCGAATCGCGATGCATGTAATATCGATTTTTTTGGAACTCCTCTAGTACCTATGCAAACCTACGCCCTTGAATGTTGGTATTTTATTCTTGTGAGTGGTCCAAAGCATTTGCTCAAATGAACAAAACCTAGTGGCGTTTACTGACTTAAACAGAGGTAGGTCGCGTGTTTGTGCATGTACAACTCACCTGAACTTTGTGGGCGAGAACGGTGTTTTCGTTTCACTTTGTCCATACCAGATTGACTCTTACGTTTTCGCGAACCACCTGATTGAGAAAGTGAGAAGGGTTATCAACTTCTGAAAATTATTTCGGAAGAGACTGCGCATTTGTGTAAGCATGTTTGTCCAGTGTTTCCTGTAGTTTTTTTGTCAGCAGCTGGGGCAGGAATAAATGTAAATAGATTGAAAAAAAAAAAAAAAAAAAATGGAAATGTCTGTCCATTTTAGCTTGGTATCATGTCTAATATTTAGTTTAAAAAAAACAACAACTTTAAATTATTCACTCGCGAATTTTACTTTTAAACAAATTATGTCAATGAAAAATTTAGCGTCTGTAAAAAAGTCACCGATATCTACCTCATAACTATCGCTTAACTGTTTTTTTCGTTACTGTTACATTTTCCCCAATATTTTAGATAATCGATCCTAACAAATAAAAATGAAAAAAAAAAGTTTAAAAGGGTAAATACTGTATATGAAAATAAAAATATCGACCACTCCTTGATGTCTGCGATTTGTGCATCACGACCCTTGTTATATTACCATGTTTCCAGAGAGCCTCACGGTTCACAGATGATCTTCCCAGTTGTGGAGAGGAGTGTGATGCCTCTGTAGTTTCCACAGTCTGCCTTGTCCCCTTTTTTTAACAGGATGATAATGAGTGCATCTCTAAGATCTATAGGTATTGCCTCCCTGTCCCAGATTTTATTGATGAAGGCATGCATATGCCGAAGAAGGTTTTCCCCTCAAGCCTTCAGGATTTCAGCTGGAATTCCATCAGGCCCGGCAGCTTTGTTGTTTCATAGCTTTGCGATGGCATCTTTGGTGCATCACCCATTCCTACTGTACAAGAATGTACAGCACCCATTCCTCCACCCTTGCAGTCTATACATCAACTTAGTGTCTTTAAGAATTTAAAAAGTGCTTTCCCTACATACCTAACTGCAGTGGTTAATTTCCGGATCATGCCGGAACATGTTCTGGTACCTCTTGATTTTGGGCTCCATGTGTTCCAGGACTCATTTAGTCCGATTCGGCACTTATTGTGTAAAGATATTAATGATAGTATTGTGGAAAGGGACGTGGAGGGGATTGACAGGCAATGAACTCATTATCATCAGTTGCTAGGCTAGCGCCCCCTACGATAAATAACGTTAAGAATCAGTTCGCTTTACCGAACAGAGCAAACATTAAATAACACTGGAAACCACACCTCTAAGTCATGGTTGCCCAAACTTTTCATCAAGCATTTGGGCTGCACAGAAAACAGTTGCTTTAAATTGTAACGCTTGCTAAGTGAAAGCTTGGCAGCAAAAATAACACAGGAACCTTGACGCTTTTCACCCCATCCATTTTATTCTTTCTGCCACCCCCTATGCAAAACAAACGACAACGCACCAAAAAATCTTAACACATCTGTTTGAATTACTGTTAGGGCTACCATTGACTAAAACCTTATGCGTTTTCTTTTTCTTTTTTAACCTTTCCTGTTCAGCTGCTTGACACGGAGAATGGAGATCTGAGTGTCCCATTGGTCTGAACAGTTTTAATGTATCACATGGGAGTATGACATACTTTCTATTGGGATCAGTCAACGTACCTCCTTTATTAGGAGAAACCAGTAAACAGGAGAGAGAGAAGAAGCACAAACAAAAAGAAATACATTGAACGCCCACACTAACTATGAATATGTTGGTGCTATCGTTAGCTATTTCCGGTGGAGACCATGTGGGGGGGCTGATAACCCAAGAAAGAGGGGAGGCGGCGGGGGGGGGGGGGGGGGGGGGGTCTGAGAGATAAGTGATCGGGAGGGGTGGAGTGTACACAAATCAGTCATGTGATCTAGAACCCATTATTTGTGTGAATCTCTTGTTATTGTGAGTATGTTGGCATCCTATTCTATGCTGTCTCATCGCTAATCCTGACACCGAGGTTTTCTACTTGGGTGTGTCTAATTGCACCTAGTCATGTGTGAATCCCATTTTTCTTTTTCTTTTCAGAAACAAGTACTGTACACAATGCACTTTTAAGATTTTCTCCACAAAACGGCAGTAATCGTTCATTGTTGTGCTCATTTAATTTGATTGCATGCCATAATGGTTTGTCAATTACAAACTGACTACAACTAACAGCGTGAGTCGCACTGCGTTTACGTGACATCTGTTCTTATGTGATTGGCTCTTTCAGATTCCGTCTGTACTTGTTAGCCCCACCTCTAGCATCAATTTTGAAATCCAGTCCAAACCAAAGATCACCACACTGACTTGCAAGGTTATGGCAGAACAGGATCCACACACACAAAAAATAGTGTCATTATAAAAGTGCTAAACTGAGACTGGCTGTACTGTATTGCTTACCAGTGGTGTCCAGCTGGATATCGAGAACTGGGACCAAAAAAAAAATATGTTAAAAGATCAAATATCTGTCTGAAAATAGGTATTTCAGTTTTTTTCGTGTGGAAACAAGACAATGTGTAAAAAGTTATGCAATAAAGTCTCAAAAGCATGGGTAAAAACATACTTTGTTATATTTCTTCATAATTTGTTTGATATCAAGATTTACATCAAAATGTATATTTAAAAAATCCTAGCTGTTAAACTAATGCTCTTGATGCTAAATAAGTGAAATGCATTTGAAAGATTCAGTGTTAATGCAAAAATTATGTTCTGTAGGAATCCAATTTGTTGACAAAATCTATTTAGTCAGGATAACCTCTTGAAATGCAACATCGCATTTTCAAAGTGTGCCTTGTTGGTGCAATGCAAACCCAGCCCCCACCCCACCACCCCCCATCCCAGTTTGCATGATGGTATTTACCTGAAAAACCTGCGCTTCCTCCACGACAGCAATAGCGGCCTAAATGGGAATATTACATGGGAATTAGTGAGCAACATTACCATTTTGAATTTATTTATCCCATCCTTAGGAATTCAACAGGTAGCTACAAAAAATGATACTCTGTCCAACCTATGTCTCCATGATCCCTTTGAGGGTGCCATTCTTCATTGTCCGTTGCCATTGAACTTATCCTTACTTAGGGCCATGAGTGTGCTGAAGCCTATCCCAACTAACTTTGGACGAGAGGAGGGGTCCACCCTTAATTGGTGACTTGTCAATCACATGGTTATTTTCCAATAGTATACACAACCATCTTTCAGTTATTTATTTATTAATTTATTCATTTAAACAATAATAATCAGGTATAGACATCAAAATTACTTGACTGGACACATTTGGCATTCACTGCGCCACGCCTGCCCGTAGAGAGCTGTGTGACTCCGCTTCATTTATTAGATATCGGTGGGAGTGAAACTCTCACACATGCTTTTGAGCACAACGCCGGACTTACATTCAAAAAGTACGAAATCTGGACCGCATACTAACAAGAAGGATTGTCTAAAGAGTGATTTGTTCGAGGATTCAAGGTAGTTATTGTATTTTCGTACCATGCATGCATTTTGAAACGTGAAAAAAAATCAATTGGAGAAATTAGCCGCTCCATACCACGCAATATTTACGTAAAATAACTGCAATCGAGACTGTTTTACGTCCATATCCATTAAGAATTCAGTTATTTAAGCATTTATTCATAAGAATTTTCAACGGAAAAAGCCATTGTGGCAGCCCCCTTATCTTAACAAAGAGCTAAAAGACTAGTATCATTCTTAAACATATTTTCGTAAAGTAAATTCAACCGTTTTTTTTTTTTTCATTTTAACCAAGAATCGAGACTGTTTTACGTCCTTGTCTATAAAGAACTCAGGGATTTAGGCATTTATTCACAAGAATTTCAACGTAAAACGCTCTTTGTTGTGGACTTGTGGTAAGGCGGCGACATAGTGAACAAAAGACGAGCCGCACATTCGCAATATTTATGTAAAATAAATGCTACCACCACGTTTTTTTTTTTTTTATTTTAACGTAGGAATCGAGAATGTTTTACGTCCATATCTATAATGAATTTAGGGATGTAAGCATTTATTCCCAAGAATTTTCAATGGAAAAAGCGGCCATGTTGGATTTTGTATCTCTAGATTTTATTTGACATTTCTGCGTTGAAAAACAATCAGCTTTTACGTGTTTTATTTTATGTAATATTAATCTAATAACTTCCAGTGAAACACCATGGTCCTACACCAACCCCTACGCCGATGGCAACAAGTAGGTCTTCATCTACTTTGACCCCGTGCAGCTTTGGAAGAACATCTACAGCAGCTTTCACAACAACGGCTGTATGGTGCTTCCCAGGTGTCCCGGGGCTGAAGTAAGTGGCCAGCATTATTCATTTTATAAAAAAATTTTTTTTTTTTAAATGGCAGCTCCGCAAGGAAAGACAAAAAAAGGCACCAGCACGACCACAACCCACCACCACTTTCACATGCCAACAATGCAACAAAATACAGTGGGGCAAATAAATATATAGTCAACCACCAATTGTGCAGGTTCTCCTACTTGAAAAGATTAGAGAGGCCTGTAATTGTCAACATGGGTAAACCTCAACCATGAGAGACAGAATGTGGAAAAAAAAACAGAAAATCACGTTGTTTGATTTTTAAAGAATTTATTTCCAAATTACAGTGGAAAATGAGTATTTGGTCACCTACAAACAAGCAAGATTTCTGGCTGTCAAAGAGGTCTAACTTCTTCTAACGAGGTCTAATGAGGCTCCAACCGTTACCTGTATTAATGGCACCTGTTTTAACTCATTGTCGGTATAAAAGACACCTGTCCACAAACTCAGTCACACTCCAAACTCCACTATGGCCAAGACCAAAGAGCTGTCGAAGGACACCAGAGACAAAATTGTAGACCTGCACCAGGCTGGGAAGAATAGGTAAAACGCTTGGTGTAAAGAAATTAACTGTGGGAGAAATTATTAGAAAATGGAAGACATACAAGATCACTGATAATCTCCCTCGATCTGGGGCTCCATGCAACATCTCGCCCAGTGGCGTCAAAATGATAACAAGAACGGTGAGCAAAAATCCCAGAACCACACGGGGGGACCTAGTGAATGACCTACAGAGAGCTGGGACCATAGTAACAAAGGCAACTATCAGTAACACAATGCGCCACCAGGGACTCAACTGCACTGCAAGATGTGTCCACCTGCTGAAGCTAGTACACGTCCAGGCACATCTGCAGTTCGCTAGAGAGCATTTGGATGATCCAGACGAGGACTGGGAGAATGTGTTATGGTCAGATGAAACCAAAATAGAACTTTTTGGTTGAAACACAAGTTCTCGCTGAAATTGTATCCGAAGAACACCATACCCACTGTGAAGCATGGGGGTGGAAACATCATGCTTTGGGGCTGTTTGTATGCAAAGGGACCTGTATAAAGGAAAAGAATGAATGGGGCCATGTATCGAGAGATTTTGAGTGAAGCAAGGGCATTGTACATGAGACGTGGCTGGGTCTTTCAGCATGACAATGATCCCAAACACACAGCCAGGGCATCAAAGGAGTGGCTTCGTAAGAAGCATTTCAAGGTCCTGGAGTGGCCTAGCCAGTCTCCAGATCTCAACCCCATAGAAAATCTGTGGAGGGAGTTGAAAGTCCGCGTTGCCCAATGACATCCCTAAAACATCACTGCTCTGGAGGAGATCTGCATGGAGGAATGGGCCAAAATACCAGCAACAGTGTGTGAAAAGCTTGTGAAGAGTTACAGAAAACGTTTGGCCTCCGTTATTGCCAACAAAGGGTACATAACAAAAGTATTGAGATGAACTTTTGGTATTGACCACTTATTTTCCACCATGATTTGCAAATAAATTCTTTAAAAATCAAACAATGTGATTTTCAGTTTTTTTTTTCACATTCTATCTGTTTTTTTTTTTTTTTCCCCCACATTCTGTCTCTCATGGTTGAGGTTTACCCATGTTGACAATTACAGGCCTCTCTAATATTTTCAAATTGGAGAACTTGCACAATTAGTGGTTGACTAAATATTTATTTGCCCCACTGTATGTGGGTCACAGATTGGTCTCTATGCCTTCCTCCAACTATCTGGCACCGGTGGGCATGCTCTTCCAAGTGACCGCCAATGATGAAATGAAAGCATGGAGAGCACATCCACTATTTAGTCACAGAGTTACACATTTGATAAGAGAACTTTGTCAAAATGGGGGATATTATACTGTATTTTTTAGCACTCACGGGGTACGTGAATACGTGGAATACGTCTTGGCAGCATTGGTCTTTGAATGGCTTCTCTGCTGGCTTTGTTGACAGCAATGAAAGAGGTGAAGGAGCTGCTCACTCCTGATTGGACGCTGACTTCCACCACCTTTTTCTTCACTCCTTCACCGTTCTCTGTCTCTAGACCACGAATCAGAGTTCGGGCACCGAGCCTGTGGACTGTTAATCTGGAGAAAAGCATAACAGTGCAAACCCCATCCACAAAAAAAGTCAGATCCAAGTTGACATTCAGACCCAAGACCTCTCGTCTAAAAGGTTGATGTGTTTCACTGGGGTGTCCAATGCATGAATAAGGACTTCATTACCCAGTGTCCTCTGTAGGTTGTAGCAGAAAGCTGAGCTTGTCATTGAATGGGTGGCCTGCTAGGGTGTACGTCACAGTTACACAACCATCTGTTCCCTCCGAACTCTGAGAAATATTGTAGGGTTAGAAACCACATTCCATAATTGTAATAATACATCAAAAAGAAAAAAACAAATTGTGCCCTGAGATTTGGATTTCTTGAGGTACAGTATACGCTATTGTTGGGTTGGTTTATATATAAAAATGTTTGATAAAACCCAATATTTTGAGTTTTAGTTTGCTAGCCTCTTATGCTAAGATATATTGGGTGACGTCACACGCTAACGATTAGCCTCTAGAGTTGTGCTGTAATAAGTTATAGACCCTACCCACGTGATGTCACAACTCCGCTCTCCTGACTGGTGCCGCCCACTTGTCCGGCAACACATCGTGTTGACCTGTTACGGCTACGTACATTCCTCCTATTTACGACGTGTTTTTCTGCTCGTTAACATTAATAATCAAAATGGTGAAGGCGTGTGTGGCGGTCGGTTGCAATAACAGAGAAGATAGACGGAGAAGACGGAGAGACTTGAAGTTCTACCGGATTCCGAGAGACCCGGAGAGAAGAGAGCGAGATGGGCTGCTGCAATTCGACGAGAAAACTGGGCTCCAAACGATTACCACAGATTATGTAGTAGTCATTTTATATCTGGTAAGATGCATTTAATATATATTTAGAGGGTTTTGGGCTGACAACCACAATTAAGATCATTGCTAGGCTAATCGCCGACAACATACACGTATGTATGTAGTGAGTGCTATCGCTAAACCATATAAACATTAAAAGCCCTAGCTCCATTGACAAATGACATGAAATGAAATGAGATGTTAGCAAGAACAAAAGATTTTGAATTGAAAATTTCGTAACTCACCTTCCGAGCACAAGATTCCTGCCGAATTTTCGTGTACGAGGACCTGTTTCACCCAACCAGCAATGTAGCATTTATAAGCCTCCAAGCTCTTAAAGTTTTTCAAACTTTCGTGAGAATAGGCTGATTTTGTGTGGACAAGATAGTTGTAAATATCAGGGTCAGGCAGAGACGGTGAAGGCAGCCGGTCAAAAATAATTGATTTAGGCATCAAATATGGATCTGGCGACTGTATAGAACGAAGCTTTTCCACATAACGCCTTTAATGCAACACATCCAGTGAGTTTACGGCATCAGAAAGCACCGGGTCTTCCATGAAATGCATTTTAAATTCCTCGATCAATTGAAACCAATGCTAATAGAGAGACAAAATGACGGACAAGTGGGCGGAACCATACAGCGAGCACGTGGTTTTATGACGTCGGTGGGTAGGCTCTATAAAACTGTGCAGCAACAAATGTGGCTAGAATATAGAATAATACTCAAGGTAATAAATTCTTATCTTCTGCAAAGAACAACCAATTATAATGCTAAGACGTTTTTGGGGCCTTCTTTGTTGGCAGCAGGAGGGAAAAGGGTGGTGACGCCGTTGCAAACACAGTGATGGCTGGCTAGGTGGGCGGGTCATGCCCTGCTTCACTGTGCGCTCAAACACAACAAGACAACGATAATGGCGACGAACAAGAGAATTTTGAAGGTAGCGCTCTCAAACTTGAGTTATACTAAAGTAACAATATTTTGTTCTGCTTATTGTACAGAAGGCCTAACATACTGTTTCAGAGATTTGCATTGGTTCAGGGTCAGTTTACATTTGTAGTTTCTTAACAGACTAATGTATTTGATCCAAATAAACCCCAAATGTTCTAAAATACTGTGTACAGTGTTTTTATACTTCAATCAAAATACTGTGTATAGTGCTTTTATACTTCAATCAGTTAATATAAAAAAGTAACATCAGTTACTTTGAAGAGTAACTAATTACTCTTACAATGAGGTAACTAACTGAATTACTAACCGAATTACTTTTTGAGAGAAGCAGTTTTCAACTGTGACTAATTCCTTTTCTTAAAGTTAGATTAAAAACACTGCCTTATAGAACTGAAACGAACACAGATTAAAAACACTGCCTTATAGAACTGAAACGAACACACGAGTAACTCAAGTTTAAAAATTGAGCAGAGTAGTTTTATTCGCCTCGAGGAACCGCATCACGTTTTGCCCGGACTACTTTTAATGTGATGTATGTACCAGAAGAAAACAGCGGCATCGGATGTATTTGATTTCAACCATGCATGAATATTGAGATAACTACGAAGAAGCCGACGAAAGCCAAGAGGAATGCACCATGGCAGAAAATTTCAAAAGTGGGGGAACATTTCAGGCTGGAGAACAAAGTGAACACTGTTTCATGCATTCACTGTAATACAGCGCTTGCATATCAATACCCCAGCTCTGGCTAGCGCAGCCGAACCAACGTTTCCGCACCCCCGGCTGGACCCCGCGACCGATGACTGCCCCACCACGGGACCCGCCCGCCTAGCCCTACTCGGGACGAGGTAAAATGAAGTTAACGTAGTCATGTAACGTTAGCCTTGCGGAGGGCTAGGTTTCTATCAATCATGACTATTGTCGATGCGTGGCTATTGTTCCTTTCATACAAGCTTTACTTAATCCGTGAAAAAAATACAGCGCTAATGAGTGATGAGGGTGTAAAATAAAACATAATAAAGTGAAATGTTGTCAATTTGAGCTCATTGAGTCATTGATGGGAAAAACAAGTAGCACTGGTGCCTTATCTGCAGGTACACAACAGGTATCATAAATTTATTTTGAACACTGAAAAAACTCAAAAAGTCAAAATCTTATCAGGACTTACAATTTAGACTTAAAACTTGAATAGAACTTAAAAACAGCTTGACACAAATGGAAATTCAATTGAAACACGTAGGAAAAACACCTAACCTTTACGTGACTTGTGTTATCAAGCGTAATGACATTTTGAGGTAAGTTATCAAGCGTAATGACATTTTGAGGTAAATAAGTTTTTTTTAATTTTTCTACTCACATCTGAGATGTAATTGTAGGATTTTTTTGACAATGTACATCGAAAATAAAGACATTGAATGTCGGAAAATGGTTCAATATTAGGTGAAACGTCTTGTTTTCTCATGTATATTTATAATTGCTCTTTACCTAAAAAAATGTTTTATCCGATCACTCGATTAATCGATAGAATTTTCAGTCAAATACTCGATTACTAAATTATTCGATAGCTGCAGCCCTACTGCCTTATGAGAGGACTGCTGGGTAGTATAGGCAGGTTTTGTCTTTTGTGGCTTTGTCAAATTGTATAATAAGTTCACAAGTTCTTGTGCCTATATTTCACAAGTTTAGATAATGTCCCAGACAAAAACACTTGTAAAACGTAACTTTCTAGGAAAATGAATGTAAGCCAGCTTTGTGCGTGTTTAGGATGCTGTAGCGAAGGGGACGTGTCCAGTAGGGGAGGAGGTTCGTAAAGAGACTGTCCCAATAGCGTACCGTATGAATGCTATTTTTTGACCGTGACGTTGTCATCGTAACCCGGAAGTGGGTCAACATAGACACGGCCTCGCATAAAACCCATGTTATTACTGCTTGTTTTCTGCCGGTAATCTTTCAAAAAAAGAACATGCCGAGTAAACACTGCTGCTATGGAAATTGATAAAATGACTGTAGACATTACAACATATGAAGGATGTTTTCTTCATACGTTTCCCGAAGCCAAAAAGTGGAAAAAATGTGAAAAATGGATCAACTTGTGCAGACGTCCAAAAGACCAGTTTAACACCAGCAAGGTGAAGTCATTCACCTTCATATGCAGTAAGAAATTTGTTGGGGGCCATGGTCCTACAGATGACAATCCCCAAGTGACTAAAAGCTCTGGAACTTAAGGTGGAGAGACAGACATGGGGGACAGAAAGGTGGAGGATAGAGGAGGAGCGACGTGAGCGGGGAGGATTGTTAATACAGAGGAGATTGCAAAGCTAGGGAGATTATATATATACTGTATATAATTATATGGCCTCCTACCAAGTTGTAGGTGGTACTACCGCTCTGACTAATATTTATACATCACAACAGTCATGTAGGCCTATTTTTTCTGTTGTACAGAAACAACCTTAGTAAGGGGGAAGTGTAAATAAATTATTGAAAAATAAAAAAATTAAAAGTGTTCGTTGTTTGTCACTGAGTAGCATTTACGATCGCTACACAAAAATAGCAATGTAAATTACCCACGAACGGTCAGAGATGTAAGACCACCAGAGGATATAATATATAAGAAAGACAGGGCCTCATATGGTGGTAAAGGATCGATTGTTGAAACAGGAGAATGTCATCGTGTCAGTGTCATAAGGGAAATCATGCAAAGGTGTCGATAAAAAAGCCATCTCTGGATCAGGTCGGCTCTTTTTCCCCGTCTTTTTCAGCCCTCGGCACTCAAGCGATCTCTCTAACCGAACATTTATACGGTATGTTCTTCCACATCTTTGCCAGTGAATTTGGCACCAGGGACATCATTTTTGGACAGAATTGAAAGGTTTAGCTCAGTAAACATCTCGTTCATACGCTATTTACATGCATTTACCATTAGGGACAAACGGGAACTTGACCCGCCTCGCAACAATTGCTAACGTCATGAATATTAATGAGTGTTGTGTGCGGTACGCCATTTAGGTTTTCCAGACTGACATGTTGCTAAGTCAATTTTCTATTAAGTCGTGTATGAAATACTTAGTTGCCAACAGTCCCTTGAAAAAAAGGAATCGTCCAGTATTCAGAAAAAAAGTATGTGTCCGGTATTAAGCTTACAAGGTTATCATGAAAATCGAAAATAGTGTTTTATTTGCAGAACGAACGAATAGTGGTATGGTGCTTTTCACGAATATGTAGGGGAGCGCATTCCCCCACCTCTCCTGCTTTCTGAACAATGAGTTGACAGAACAATGACAATCCCACTCACCTCATTGCTCGAGGAGGTTCTGTGGCTTGCCATGATAAAAATGGTAGACAACATAAGAGTGTACGATAAGAGGTTTGAGTGAAGCTCGACTACAGAGTCTGTTCAGAATGATGAGAATTTGTTTTTTTGTTCTTCTGTGTGTACTTTAGTTTCACAATTTGTATTTTACTTTTGTGTTCTGTCAATTTTGTTTGCATCACCACATTATATTTGGAGTGATCATTTGCGAAACGCTTATTGCTAAGGGGAGTATGAACACACTTAAATTGTAAAAAAAAAAAAAAAAAAGTCACACGGGGGGAAAAAAAATGCCCAAAGACACAAACACGCCCCCACCCACACAAATAGGCTCAGGACCTTAAGGGTTAAATCATACAGTTTAAAATTTAGCATGAGAGATGTTAATTTTATTCTAGTATTTTTTGTATTAAAAGTACATTGCCAATAATTATTGTTTTTCATGTGCTTACATCACTCAAATGGGTACCAAATTGATTCAGTTTTGAGTAAAATTATTATAATTAAGAAAAAAAAATCACATACAACAAAATTATTAAAGGCTGACAGTTATCAGGTCGGCCTGCTCTACCAATGAGTTGTCCCATTTTTTTCCCCCACAGAGTTGGCAAACCTAGAAATATATAGCTTTCATAAATCAACTCAAGGTAAAATTACTACTTGAATACGCTTTAGAATGCTACTATATGCCTGAAAAAAAATTGCATAACACCCATTTAACATTGTAATCAAGAGGTGTGAGTCACTGCTTTTGTAAATTTGTTTGACAGTTTACTCAGAGATTTTTCTTACCTGTCCCGTGAGCTGAGCATAAATGAGCGACCGTTGACCCTTGAAAAGAGCAGTTGGAGGTGGGGACAGAGGTGTGACAGACACCCCTTTTGGCAAATCCCATTTAACTGAGATGTCCTTCACTGCTGGTTGCAAAGCAAACTGCAGCGATTGCATCACCTGTTGTAACAAAATCAATGATTCAATTATTGTGTTCTATTATGTCTGACCTCTTGGTTTGGACTGTAAAATTTGATAAGAAAAAAAAATTGTATCGCTCAATATGTTGTGAACCTTTTGTTGCATCCTGTCAGCGCCTGTGATGAATTGGGCATGACCACACCCCTCCTTTGCCAAACCAGTGATGAGAGCGGTGCTTGCTCCTTCCCCAATCCCAAAAGAAAAGCACCTATAATACAGTTTTTTTTTTTCAACACATACTGAAAGAAGACAATGCCCTGCATTTTGCTATTTACTGTGTGTGAGTAGTTTGACCTGTGGGAACTGGAATTCTTCTTCACCAGGCTTATAACTTCTTTGATGTCTTCCACTTCGCCGTCAGTGAAGACAAAGAGCTGGGTGGAGATTGTACATTTGACATCACCTCTATAATACTACCGTTAGTGAAGTGTCATGACATAAACAATTGTCCTTTTCAGTCAAAGTGCACATAAAGAGATTTGGAAAACAACAATTGACAGAGCTATCAGTTTAGCCTGTTTCGCGTACTTAGAATTCACGTACTTAGAATGTGTGTGTCTGTGAGTTGAATGTGCATGTGGCAATGGTTGAAGGCCATGAATTTGGTACTTGGGAACTGACTGGACTTAATCCACCTTTAATATCACCGCTCTCATATTGCAACAATTAAAACAATCAATACCATACAAAAGCGCAATATACAATATGTACGTACATCATCCATAACAGTTCAAAATCAGTATTTAACAGATAAGAACATATACAGTGGTATGAAAGAGTATCTGAACCTTTTGGAATTTCTCACATTTCTGCATAAAATCACCATCAAATGTGATCTGATCTTTGTCAAAATCACACTGATGAAAATACAGTGTCTGCTTTAACTAAAACCACCCAAACATAGGTTTTCCTATTTTACCGAGGATAGCATGCAAACAGAAGGAGGAAAAAATAAGTCAACCCTCTCCATAAGGAGACTTAAAGAGAAATTGAAACCAATTTTTACCAAACATTTTAAGCCAGGTGTGAGCCCAATCACCGATCAGTGGTTGAAAGCTGCCCTGCCCACTATAAAACATACACCTAGTAAGAAATGTCGTAATGAGAAGCATTGTCTGATGTGCATCATGGCTCCGTCAAAAGAGCTGTCTGAAGACCTGCAACCAAGAATTCTTAATTTTTAAAAAGCTGGGAAAGGATACAAAACCATCTCTAAAAGTCTGAATGTTCTTCAATAGACAGTAAAGAGAAGTTGTCTACAAATGGAGAGTTTGGCATTGTTGCTTCTCTCCCAAGGAGTGGCCGTCCACCAAAGATGACGCCAAGAGTTCAGCGCAGAATACTCAGAAGTAAAAAAGAAGCTCAGAGTGTCTGCTAAAGACTTACAGAAATCACTGGCACAGTCCAATATCTCTGTGCACACATCAACTATATTCAAAACTATAGCCAAGAATGGTGTTCATGGGAGGACTCCATGAAGGAAGCCACTGCTGTCTGAAAAAACATTGCTGCTCATTTAATGTTTGCAAAAAGGCACTTGGACACTCCACAAAAGTTTTGGCAAAATATTTTGTGGACTGATGAAACCAAAGTTGAATTGTTTGGGAGTAACACACAACGTCATGTGTGGAGGAAAAAATGAACAGCTCACCAACATCAACGCCTCATCCCCACCGTGAAGCATGGTGGAGGGAGCATCATGATTTGGGGCTGGTTTGCTTACTCAGGGCCTGGACAACTTGCAATCATTAATGGAAGTAAAAATTCAAAAAGTTTATCAGGATGTTTTGCAGCAAAACCTGGGGCTGTCTGTCGGACAGTTGAAGCTAAAAAGAGGATGGATGCTGCAACAAGACAATGATCCCAAACACAGAAGTAGATCAACTTCTGAATGTTTTCAGAAGAACAAAATACATGTTCTGGAGTGGCCAAGTCAAAGTCCAGACCGGAACCCCATTGAGATGCTGGTAACACTTTACAATAACGGTCCCTTAATCAACATGAGTTAATGCATTTTTAGACAACAACTCATGTTTAAGTAACTTGACATTAATTCATTTAATCCCTTATCTAACATTTATTTATATATTGATTAACATGGGTTAATGCATTTTAAAACAATAACTAATGTTTAAGTAACATTACAATAATATAATTGCTTATCTAACATTTATTAATATATCAATTATCATGAGTTAATGCATTAGTTAATGCATAACCAGACAGTAACTAATAGTTTGGTAAAAATTAAAAATATATTTAGGCCTATATAGGGTTAGAGAAGCATTAACTTAAGCATTTATAATTTCTTAGTTAAGGGACACATGTGCTCCACTTTATAATAAGGGTCAAAAAGCATTCAGCAAAGGTTAATAAAGGTTAAGGGGGGGGGGGGTAATGTAAGCATTTATAATTTCTTAGTTAAGAGACACATGTGCTACTTTACAATAAGGGTCCAAAAAGCATTCAGTAATGGTTAATAAAGGTTAAGAGGGGGGAACTTAGGCATTTATAATTTCTTAGTTTTCTTAGCACAGGTGTCCCTTAACTAATACATTATAAATGCTTAACCCCCCCCCCCCCCCCCCCTCCCCCTTAACCTTTATTAACCATTACTGAATGCTTTTTGGACTCTTATTGTAAAGTGTAGCACATGTGCCCCTTAACTAAGAAATTATAAATGCAAAAAAGTTAACAAACCTAAATCCTAAATCCTAAACCCTAAACCCTAACCCTATATAGGCCTATATGTATTTTTAATTTTACCAAACCATTAGTTACTGTCTGGTTATGCATTAGTTAATGCATTACCTAATGCATTACCTAATGCATTATGTTAATATATGGATAAATGTTAGATAAGCAATTATATTAATTATTGTAATGTTATTTAAACATTAGTTATTGTCTAAAAATACATTAACTAATGTTAATTAAGGGACCCTGATTGTAAAGTGTTACCGAGATGCTGTGGCATGAACTAAAGACAGCGATTCATGCCCGACATCCAAGGAATCTGAATAAACTACGGCAGTTTTGTAGAGAAAAATGTGCCAGACTGATCTGCAGCTACAGGAAGCGTCTGGTTGAAGTTATTGCTGCCAAAGGGAGGGCCAAAAAATATTAAATATGATGTTTCACTTAGTTATTTTCCCCCTTCTGCCATTGTTTGCATACTATCCTCATTAAAATACGAAAACCAATAAATGTTTGGGTGGTTTTAGTAAAAGCAGACACTGCTTTTTCATCTGTGTGATTTTGACAAAGATCAGATCGCATTTGATGGTGATTTTATTCAGAAACGTGAGAAATTCCAAAAGGTTCAGATACTTTTTCCATTGTTTTAATAATACCACTGTTAATAAAGTACGTTACACTCTTTAAGAATGATGATTGTTGTAAATATGTATTGAGGTGTGCAGAATGCTATAAATAATATATAAATATTCTTGTCAAAGCATTGCTCTGACCACCCTATCAGGTCAGAAACATGCTGCCATTATCAAGGGCCAGCTTGCCAGTGTTAGATGTATTGGTGGTGGTGGTGGGGGGGATCTGTTCTTCTTATAGTTTAAATTACATTTGCAAGCACTACTATTTATGAAGGCCCTCAGTTGAGTAGTTCGAAAAGGCATTTCAAGATTTGAATGGACAAAATAAGACATTCACATAGACTAGACACGTCTAAAAGAAATGCTAAAAAATGACGAGAATAGAATGCTGTAAATGATGATCTAAGGGAACAAATATAATAAATAAGGTGGAAAACATAGGTCAGGGCTGCTGACAGTATTCTGGCAAGCAAAGGGGCCCTTGCTAACTACCTTTAAGCAGTATCAGTAATACATAGAGGAGCAAATTACCTGTCGAGGTTGACTGGGAATGCAGGGCTGGCTGTAAATATGCTTGAGGGGCATAAGTATCTCCGTTCCTCCCATGTCAGCCTGCATCTCCTCGACTTTCTTTTGAGCCATTTCCATCGTGGTTTCATTGTACTTTCTACTTTTCCTGCCATCAAAATTCACAAAAGTATTGTACTCTCTACTTTTCCTGCCATCAAAATTCACAAAAGTACATTCACATGTCCTGCAAGACCAAACAGGATACCGTATTAAAGTTTATTGGACTGACAAAGGCTAGATTCTTACTTGAAAATGGGTTCGAAGGATGAACCGAAACTGTAAACGTTAAAATAGCAGCCAACTGGCAAACTTTTCAGAAGCAGCAAGAGAGTATCCTGCAGGGAAGTGAGACAAAGAGTGAAGGAAACTGTAAAGCAGAAGCACAAATGAATGACAACCATGTCACAATAGTACTATTTGGGAATGTTAAACCATGATTAGCATTTCCACTGCAGGCTGGCTTAGTTGTTTCACGAATATTCTGATTACCCTAGCACTGCTGATCGGAGCACCATCCATACTTCCAGATCGGTCCAGTAAGAACACAAATTCTCCACTTGTGGCAATTGAAGACATGACTTCCTGGGGAAACTCAGGGTATAGACTCAGCATCATTACTGGATCCCCAATCATTGTGCCTGAATCACAAATACGAAAGAAAAGGAGAATTTTAAGCATTAGAAAGTATCCTGACACATTCAATGAAAATGTGTAATTCACCAGGTGTGGCAAATGCTTTTCCTGCTTCCACCACAGCAGTTGGCTGGTGGGAATTTTTGTAGTATATAAACAGCTCAATATCCCTGTCAAACTTGTGTCCTGCAGCCAGTTTAACCTCAAATCCCCCAAACAAATAAAACAAGAATAAATAGCATGCTTCAAACTTGATAAAATTCAGAGCACAAGACTGTTCAACATACAACCGCCTGGGTTTTTTTCTTGTTGAGGTACTGCAGAGGCTCCAGGGAACACTTGGAGTCCACTTTCAGGACCTTACGAGGAGAGGAAATCCTGGCAGAGAAGGACAGACTGTACGGCACCAGAGAGGCGGGAACAGACGTCACCTGGACACCGTCACCTACACTTCCTGGAAAAATTGAAAATTAATTATATGAAAACATGTCATATCTTACAAAAGCATACAAAACTACAAGTAGCTGTAATGTTATATAACTGTAAGCATTAAAATCCAGTGGTACCTCTACATACAAATTTAATTCGTTCCAGAACCTGGGTTATAATTCGAAATGGTCGTATGATGAGCAGGATTTTCCCATATAATACTGTATATTATAAATCGATTAATTCGTTCCACAGCCCAAAAACCTACGCTAAATCCTTATGGGTTCTAATGTGGCGGTTGTGTTTTGCATGCTGTTCCTGGGCGTTAGAGATTTTGCTTTCACTTTTCATGTTCTGGTGTTGTTGGCATCGGCTACAGTACAACAGCTACAGACAGTAGCTGTGTTGTGTTGCACAAATTCTGAAATAAATGATGCCCAAATTCTGAAAGAAATGATTAAAAACCTGTCGAAGCTGGTGACTTTCTTGCCCATGTTACAAGAATAATTTTCACCTTATAAAAACTGGCGAAGGGAGGTTAAGTAGGACCGTCGAGATTGTAGACATATTACATCATTTCTATCTTAATTTCAATGGTAAGCGTCACCCTTTTTCACCTTCAACACTAACCTCGTTGGGACCCATGTTGATTTCTCTCAAAAGAAAATCCATCATGCTATCATCTTGCGGAAAAACAATGAAATTGTGACGATGTTGTAAATTGTCGTATTTCGAGCAAGTCGTCATGTGTCGGGACAAATGACGGGTCAAATTTTACGTCCGATGTTGAAAGGATCGTATGTCGAAGTGTTTGTATGTCGATGTACGACTATCATAAATTGGATTTCTATGTTTGAATAAAACACATGAATGAAATATATCAATAATTTTTCTAAAATTTACAATTACCTACCACAGTTATGCGCCAATCTATTTTTAGCATTATCAGCTACACATTGTAGTAGTAATGGACCGATCGCAAAGCCCTCTGGGAAAACTCGGGAAAACCCAAGGCTCTGTCAAATTCTCTTAGTGACAGTGACTGAGTGAACGAATTATCTATGGATAATTGCGGTAGTTCAAAATTCTGGATTTGCACTACCACAGCAGGCAATAGACATGTTTATTTTTTTTTAATTAAATTTAATCGAGAAGCAGGCAGAGAGGGTTGCAGTATGCAGTTGAGCCGTATGTCCATGGTATTAAAACTTTACAGAGAGGAGACCATTATTATAATCAACGTTAGCTACTTAATAATGTTATGTTATGTGTTCTGTCAGTTTTTTCTCCTGAAGCTTTTGCGGCGATGAAAAAGCGGTCTTGTAGCGGATGAATGTTGTTGAGTCTCAATAGCTCGCTGAGTAAAGCTCGTGTGGCCGTGTCCGGCCGCTCGTGACTCTCTTAACTCTCTTAACTCAGCCGGAACGCGCACGGCTCTCGAGTGTCTGTGCCGGAAACGCGCGCTACAACAAAGTTTTTCCCCCGGAACACAACATGCCCCATACAAGTTCCCTAGGTGAATTCTGTTAATGGGTAGTGGTCACTAGTCACTACAGTCTTTTACATTCAGTTGGATTCTCACTATTATCCAGAGTGCAGAATAAACAACTTAACCTACATCATAAACATACATGTGCAACATGAATACAGTGTAAATAAATGCTCAAGGAGTTAACGTTAGGAGAGCGGTGTGCAGTCGAGATGACCACAGCCATGTACTAGGTGTGTGTGAAAAGAACTTTCCTTCGTGTACGTCCATCCGTGACCAAACGAAGTACAGTGGTGCCTCTACAAACGAATTTAATTCGTTCCAGGACCTTGTTTGTAAATCGAAATTGTTTGTATGTCGAGCAGGATTTTTCCATAAGAATACATTATAATTCCATTAATTCATTCCACAGCCCGAAAACCTACCCTAAATTTTTAATACTGATGTTACTATTGCAAATATCAATTACAAAGAGCAAAACAAATAAATTATGAATTAAAATCGGAATAATATAATAGCAATAATAATTAAGGGAGTTAAAAAAAGGATTATTAGCAGTGGCGCCTCCAGAAATTTTTCATAGGGGTGGCCAGATGGGGCCACTTAAAATCTTGGGGTGGCCAAAACTAAAAACCATAGTTTCAGGTTTTCATTATATTATTGTAGTAAAAAGGTCAGGGGAAAACTATCAGAAAGACTTAAGGACACAGCTACTGATATACTTTGGTGTATTGCGTAATATTTGATGTTACTAATGATTTAATGTGCATAGTCCATAACTGTCCAGTCAACATTTTGAGTTCCACAACAATTCTGTTTTATTGTGTTATGTATATATTAGGCATAAGGTGTACATTTAACTAGGGCTGTCAAACGATTAAAATTTTTAATCGAGTTAATCACAGCTTAAAAATTAATTAATCGTAATTAATCGCAATTCAAACCATCTCTAAAATATGCCATATTTTTCTGTAAATTATTGTTGGAATGGAAAGACAATATATAGATATATACATTTAACATACAGTACATAAGTACTGTATTTTTTTTATTATAACAATAAATCCACAAGATGGCATTAACTTTATTAACAATCTTTCTGTGAAAGGGATCGACGGACAGAAAGACTTGTAATTCTTAAAGGATAAATGTGAGTTTGTATATTCTGACTATATATTGCCATCTAGTGTATTTGTTGAGCTTTCAGTAAATGATATGGTAGCAACTTAACCGTTCTGCCCAAATGCATGGTGGGAAGTGGTGCAACCATGACTGCGTGTGGTGGCTGAAAATGTTATATCTTCTCTGCGTTGGGTACACTACAGGGTGTTAAGAAAAAGATCAACTCCTGTCATTCTTCCCCACGTTGCTTCCCACAACATTTATAGTTAATGTAGGATAGATGACAAAGCTTTTGCAAATTAAAAGCACGGCCCCAATGAATGCTTGTATCTACTCCACTCTGCCTCTTATCTCTGTATATAAGTAAAACGGCGCCATTGTAGGCTGTTTGCGGCAATGCGTGAGTCGTACAGCGAATGCGTTAATTGCGATAAATATTTTCACATGATTAATTAAAAAAAATTAAATAGTGCCCGTTAATGTGATACATTTGACAGCCCTACATTTAACTAAACAAAATAAATGCATTCATTTGGGAAGAAATGCATTACTGATGCTACAACAATCTAACGATATACTGGCAAGCGGGGTGGCCAACCAATTTATAGGGGTGGCCGTGACCACCCCTGGCCACCCCCTGGTGGCCCCACTGATTATTAGATGCATCGCGATACAAGTGACGATTGGATTACGATTCATAAAGGTTCAAAAACGATGATTTTCTCCAATAACTTTATGACATTCGAAATTCAAGACACGTCTGCCGCCCGGACACCTTTGACGGACGCATGCACAACGTTATGATGTATGCTGCCAGTTACTGAGTGAGAGATTTACTCTTTTTCAAAAGACTGGAAAATAAATTTGTGTATGAGAAAGGCGGTCGTGCTTTCAAAAGACTGGAAAATAAATTTGTGTATGAGAAAGGTGGTCGTGCTTTTAGAGCGAGAGGGGAAGAGACATAGTTCGTTACTCCTTGTCTTTCAGATGTCCAGCAGTAGTTTCAAGTCATGTCAATTGAAAAATGTCCTGAGTGTGTTACTAAGTCCCGTGTGCGTCTATAAGAGTCACGTGAGTACAGGAACCCTCTAGTGCTGAGATGTTAACAGTTTGCGCTGAGCGCTATGCTAATTAGCTAATTCGCTAACGTGTATTTCATATGCAGAACGTGTAAAACAGTGATTAAGTTCAGCGGTAACACTACAAACATGCGAAATACTACAGGAATGTGTGAAAACAAAGTATATTGGTTAAAAGAAGTCTTATTTCTAAAGACACTTTGTTTCCAGGAAATGTGGAATTCATTCCACCTCTGTAAATTTTATTGTATTGTTGAGAGAAATAATTACTGCCTTTAAAATGGTTAATGTGTTTTGCACTTTCTTGTAAAAAAAATTAAAATAAAAAAAGCAGCTTAAGGGCAGCTTTTTGTTGTATGGGCATGTTTTCACTGTTCCTGTTGAATCATTAGGATATTTTTAATAAATAATATACATATTTGTCTGGCTACTTTATTAATTAGTAATGTATGATGCATCAATAATCTTGATAATCGTGATCTAATCTTGATAATCGTGATCATCGTCAATACCGTGATCATTGTTCAATAATCGAATCGAAGCACCCTGAATCGTAATCGAATCGAATCGAATCGTGGGGTGCCTATGATGGCACACCCCTAATAATAATGTAACAAACCGGGTTGTAATGTGGCGAATGTGTTTGCGTGGTGTACCTGAACGCATCTCGTGGCTGACTTGACAGAGTGAGCCTTTTTGCTTTCACTTTGTTTACTTGCTGTGGAGGACACTAGGCTTGTTGTGTTGCACAAGTTGATGGAATAAATGATTAGAAACCTGACTAAGCTGACCATTTCTTTGACGATGTTACCAAAATAATAATTGCCACCTTAACTTATAAAGACCGGCGAACGGAGGAGGGCTGCAGAGATAGACCGTTTACGGCTGTATTGTTGAGCCATATCACGGATGCACACCCCATGCTCATATTTTTCTATCATATCATATCCATCTTCATATCATTGGTAAGCATCACCTTTTTCCTTTTTTTTCACCACCCGTACTAACATTGTTGGAACCCATGTTGATTTCTCTCACAAGAAAATCTGCCGTACGTCTGTCGTTCAGGAAAACAAAGAAACTACAGTGCTGTCATAAATTGTCGTATTTAAAGTATGTCGTTGGATATAGAAACAAATGGCGAGTCAAATTTTACGTCGGATGTTGAAAAGATCGTGTGTCGAAGCGATCACATGTCGAGGTACCACTGTACATGTTTCTTTCTTTGTAGAGTTTGTCGTCATTACTTTGGACTTTTAGTGCTGGGGTCTTGACAGCTCAGATATAGTTTATTCTATTTGTGTAGCAGTCAAATGTTAGCAATAGATAAGTTTACGTTTCTACTATATGCTATCAAATATTTTTTTATCTTGTTTTTTTACATTCAATCATTACCTTACCTTTGAGCAAGCATAAGTGTCCTTGGTGACTGCCATGATATTCAGTTGTTTATGTGGTCTAAGACATAGCCTTATCCATAACTTGGATTTGGCGAGCTTTCTTTTAGGCTTTGAAAAAGGCACAAAAAAGGATTCCTCCCCCAATTTTTTAGGGCACCTGGTGTCGGAATTAGAGTTACACCGTGTACTGCGTGAAATGATCAGGTTTTTGCAGTTTTAAATTTAGAAAAAAGATGTTTTCAGTCACGACCACACAGCACCTTCCTATGCAACTCTACAGTTGGTGAGTTCCTATGCAACTCTACAGTTGGTGAGTTTTCTGATTTGGGGGCGTGGTTTAACGATAGGTCCATTGTTTTAATCGCTGCATTGAATGGTGATTTATTGGGATTTATGGGTGAAATTTCCTGAATTGCACTTTAACCTTCACATGGTAACATAATTTGACCTTTTGTACATTTTTGAATGCACATGTCCAATTTGACCTTTGGTACATTTTTGAATGCACATGTCCAATCTTTTGACATTTCACTTTTTTTGAAGAACTTGTCATCAATGTGAGTGTTACTTTCCATGCTCTCTTATGATTTCCAATGGTTCTGCCAATCTGTATTTCTGTTGGAACCAGCTGATTTGTTGAACTTTGAAATCCTAAAATGATGATCTTAACTTTTTGTTACATATCCAACTTACAATGTACACGTTATAATTAAAAAAAAAAACACATTGAAGCTGACATAAAAGTGAGTAATATAAAGAATAAGTGTTGATTCTTGTCTTACCTTGAGGTAGGTAGCGAGGGTTGAGCACCACAGGCAGACAAAATCTCAGTCCTCTGTCGGCCTCCACAGCCAGCTCAGTGACATACTCCAGTCTGATGAAGGCGCTCTCTCTTGGAGGAAGACTACCGACATACAGAGAGAAGATGTCTGGGCTCTGGTCACTCTCCTCCAGGAGGAAGGCCTGCCAACCGGAACTCAGCGCATCGCCGTACTCCACTCGAGCCTGGAGAGCACAACATGTGGTGTTCACATTGTCTTTTTCTACCTCGCTTGACTTTAGAGTCTGACTCACCTGCTGTTTCTCTTTCACTTCAGCTACAATCTCAGTTTGTCCAATTTTGGCACTGAAATGGCAGACGGCAGCATCCCCAGGTAGAGGGAATACAAAAATGGCCTCGATGGCTTTGTCCTCCTTGTTCTCGTAGTGCTGAGTGGAGACCACTACAGCCACTTGGTCTTTAACCTCCACTTCCACTTCAATGCCCTTTAGAGGAACTAACATACAAGTGGACGCCCCATAAAAAATCACAGTCACGGTTCGATCTCACATTGACACTAATGAAGCCAAGTGGTACAGAAAAAGATGGAGAATGAAGCACATGACTTTTTAGGGAAACAAATGAGGGTGTCAATTGTCAAGATCTTCACAAGTGACATACTGACATTCATGACATGATTCATAACTGTAAAGGCCAAATTACACCGGATGCGTGTGCTGATCCGCCAAGATATAGCGGCAGAGCCAAACTGTTTCCATTCTATCATATTGTTCAAATTATATTAGCTGCATATGCGCTGCGGATTGACTGCGGACAAGCTCCGCAGTGCTGGAGCCCGCTGGATGGTTTGGGCTAGTTTCTATTTTTGCCGAAACCGCATCTGTAAAAATGGACGGAGCCAGGCCTGGACTCAACAGGCCAGATGCTTATTAACGGTTTAAACACCGAACATGGACGATGAATGAATCATTATGGAGATGGAAAGTCACAAAGTGATTTTCGACAGATCAGATCCTTTTTAAAAGGACAACTTTAAAAAGAAATCTGCATGGAACGCCATAGTGGGAATAACATTCTAGCAAACCCAATGGAATCAGTACATGTATTTAGAGTATTTCTTAATAGACAAGTTTCCGAGGTACTTCTGCTTTACTTCCGCATTTCTGCTCGTGACTTCCGTTTTCCACGCTCTCCAAGCAAAACAACATTGTAGCTGGAGTGGTACCACTTATCAAAATCCCTCAGAATCCATCAGCCATCATCACGACATAGGACACCAGGTTCATGAAGGCAGATGTACAACCAAGCCTGTGACACCACAAAGACTGGGTGTTTATGTAGCCATGTTGCCGCTGTGTTATGGAAGGTATGTACTTCCTATCCCTGCATTTTCTTGTGTCCAGAGCTCCAAAAATACTAAAGCTAAAATCTTGCGCATGAAACGACTTGTTGTCTTTGATATTGTTGTTGCGATGATGATTGTCATCGTGATGACGTTTAATATCATTTACGACAACTACTGTACTGCTGTGGCTGCAACACATGCTAACTGCTGCTTGCCTGTTGCTAATCAGTACGTGTAGGATGGCACAATTATGTAAATGCAGAAATGCAAGTGTTACAAGTTTTTTGTTCAATTGTTTACAGGTGGAAAAAGCTGTTAGGCAAGGGAATACAACGTCACTGTACGTTAATTTACATATCGTGACTAACGAGACAAACAACAGAGACTAACAACAAAATCCGTGTCAGCCCTTCTGCATTCGGCAACGGTTATATATCATTTGTAATTTTGCCTCATATTGGTCGCTCAAGTGGCCAGCGTATCAATCTACACCAGTGGTCTCAAACCGGTCCTCAAAGGGCCGCAGGGGGTACTGGATTTCATTCCAACCAAACGAGACAAATACCTTTTCACCAATCTGGTTTCTTACAAGTGTAATCAGTTGATTGCAATCAGGTGCTGCTTATGTTAGTAGAAACCTCATTGGTTGAACTGTTTGTGCTGGATCTGTTGGAACAAAAACCAGGACCCACTGCGGCCCTTTGTGGAGTCGGTTTGAGACCGCTGATCTACACCTAATGTTAACACAGGCTGCACAGATTGTTAAAATTTTGTCTACGAATGATTAGCGAATGGTTAAGAACAAACGCACAACACAGAAAGTCCCGGGGCCTCCTCTACGTCATGCTGAATCCATTTTTGGAGATTCCGTGGGTTCCTCTGGTTTGATTTCGCTGTTTAAACTTTGTCTTCACACTGCTTACTTCAACCGCACTTCATTTTGTTCTGTCAAACCGGAAGTATGTTCCAGAAAATGGTGGATTATGGCGCCACCCATGTTTCGCTCGGGAAACTTGTAGGATAGGAATACAAAAAATCAGGAAAAAAATGTTCATTCAAATCAAGTCCAGCTCTGCTTCCCTTTTGAGTAAAGACTCCCTGTGTTTGTTGTTGTTTTGATTGCCACAATATCGGGCGCCATTATCGAGCTTCCGGACTTCAGTTGTGCACAGCCGGTATATTCTGTCCTATTTTTGACGTACACGCAGTCAACATGGAGCGGAGCGGATCTGCACTCGCATCCGGTGTAATTTGGCCTTAATAAACACCATTTGATTTGAACTGTTTTGTACCTGTCTCCTTGTTTTCAGTAAGTAGACCACAACTGACAACCATGATGACCAGTCAACAGATAATGTCTCAATATTTTTGCTGCAAAAAAAATGAAAAAACAGTACCATTAAAAATTGTGTTACATGAATATCATGTTATACAATGCTACACATAAAATTATTATACCCATTTACAAGGGCGCAGGTGTGCATAGAGACGGTAGGGACATAACAATACCAACTTTTCAGGATGCTCAAATTGTCCCCAACTTTTACGGAACCTTATTCGCGTTATATGACTTCAGTTATTTAGGTAATTTAGATCGTCTTCCCATGTTGTCAGGATAGAATTAACCCAACCATTTTTAATTGAATTACAATACTTTCAATATGTTTAGACTTACAGTGACCCATTTTTTTCTTATCTTTTTCAAAATCGAAGGCACCACGAAAAACTACATATTCCAGGAGCCGTTGTGACGTCACGAAGGACGGATTTAATGTGAACATTTTTAATAGAGGCCAGTTAGCAAGCGACAGCCGGCTGGACTGAGCGAGTGACTTTGAAACGTTATGAATAGAAAACAAAATATAACGCTAGCTAATGCATTATTTCATCAACTCGATAAAGATGAGACAGATTTGTCGTTTTCTTTGGATGATTTTTGAAAAGACTTTTTTTCAATGTTATATATATTTGATATTTTTCCCCACTATCAGTCTTTTCAATATGTATATACAGGGGGGACAAATAGGTATTTAGTCAACCAATTGTCCAGTACTCCTACTTGAAAACATTAAAGAGGCCTGGGTAAACTTCAACCATGAGAGACAGAATCTGGGAAAAAAAACAGAAAATTACATTGTTTGATTTTTAAAGAATTTAATATTTCCAAATTAGAGTTGAAAATAAGTATTTGGTCACCAACAAACAAGCAAGATTTCTGGCTCTCAAAGGTGTCTAACTTCTGCTAACGAGGTCTAAGGAGGCTCCACTCGTTACCTGTTTTAATGGCACCTGTTTTAATTCATTATCGGAATAAAAGAATCCTGTCCACAATCTCAGTCAGTCACACTTTAAACTCCACTATGACCTAGACCAAAGTGCTGTCGAAGGACACGAGAGACAAAATTGTAGACCTGCACCAGGCTGGGAAGACAGAATCTGCAATAGATAAAACGCTTGGTGTAAAGAAATCAACTGTGGGAGCAATTATTAGAAAATGGAAGACATACAACACCACTGATAATCTCCCTCGATCTCGGGCTCAATGCAAGATCTCACCCCGTGGCGTCAAAATGATAACAAGAACGGTGAGCCAAAATCTCAAAACCACACGGGGGACACCAAGTGAATGACCTACAGAGAGCTGGGACCACAGTAACAAAGGCTACTATCAGTAACACAATGCGCCGCCAGGGACTCAAATCCTGCACTGCCAGACGTGTCCCCCTGCTGAAGCCAGTACACGTCCAGACCCTTCTGCGGTTCGCTAGAGGGCATTTGGATGATCCAGAAGAGGACTGGGACAATGTGTTATGGTCAGATGAAACCAAAATATTAGTTTTTGGTAGAAACACAGGTTCTCGTGTGTGGAGGAGAAATAATACTTAATTGCACCATACCCACTGTGAAGCATCATGCCTTGGGGCTGTTTTTCTGCAAAGGGACCAGGTCGACTGATCTGTGTAAAGGAAAGAATGAATGGGGCCATGTATCGAGAGATTTTGAGTGAAAATCTCCTTCCATCAGCAAGGGCATTGAAGATGAGACGTGGCTGGGTCTTTCAGTATGACAATGATCCCAAACACACAGCCACGGCAACAAAGGAGAGGCTTCATAAGAAGCATTTCAAGGTCCTGGATTGGCCTAGCCAGTCTCCAGATCTCAACCCCATAGAAAATCTGTGGAAGGAGTTGAAAGTGTGTTGCCCAATGACAGTCCCAAAACATCACTGCTCTAGAGGAGATCTGCATGGAGGAATGGGCCAAAATACCAGCAACAGTGTGTGAAAAGCTTGTCAAGACTTACGGAAAACTTTTGGCCTCCATTATTGCCAACAAACGGTACATGACAAAGTATTGAGATGAACTTTTGGCATTGACCAAATACTTATTTTCCACCATGATTTGCAAATAAATTCTTTAAAAATCAAACAATGTGATTTTCTGTTTTTTCCCCACATTCTGTCTCTCATGGTTGAGGTTTAACCATGTTGACAATTACAGGCCTCTCTAATATTTTTCAAGTGGGAAAACTTGCACAATTAATGGTTGACTAAATACTTATTTGCCAAACTGTACGTGTGTGTTCGACAAGCTTGATTGTATGTATATACAGTGGTACCTCGACATACGACCGCTTCGACACACCATCTTTTCGACATCTGACGTATAATTTGACTCGCCATTTGTTTCTACATCCAACGACATGCTCGAAATACGACATGACAGCACCGCAGATAACAAAAGGCAGATTTTCTTGTGTGAGAAATCAGCACAGGTTTCACAAAAAGGTTGGCGCAGGGGGTGAAACAAGGAAAATTGTGACGCTTACCTTCTAAATGAAGATGCAAATTATAGAGAAATATGAGCATGGGGTGCAAACTGGCTCAATAATACATCTCCACGTTCCTCCTCCGACCACCGTTCGTAAGTTAAGGTGACAATTATTATTGTGGTAACATCGCCAAAGAAATCGACAGCTTCGTCAGGTTTCTAATAATTTATTCCATCAACTTGTGTAACGCCTACTGTCCCCCGCAGTTGATGGTTTTCTCAAGAAAACATTGAAAGTGAAAGTAAGCGTTCCCGGTCTCTGTCACGTCAGCCGCGCGGTGTGTTCAGGTACAGCCAAAAAACGTCTGCCACATTAGAACCCGATTCAATACATTATTACAGCCTAGGAATTATTATTAATGTTATATTATTATTCTGATTTTTATTTATAATCTATTGGTTTTGCTATGCGTAACTGCCTTTTGTAAAAGTACTAGCAGTATTTATTAAGGATTTAGTGGAGGTTTTTATTAATGGATTATTTCTTTTTTCACTACAGTATTTTGCACCGTCGGTCTACTGTATATAACATGTTTTGACCATAGTATGTGTCAAGGCCTAAAACACTCATGGTCATATCTGCTGTTTCTGTTGAAATGATCAAATATTAAAACTATTCACTGAAGCCTTGAACGATATTGGAAAAAACTATCGCTGCGTTTTTTTGGGGGGGTTTGCGATAAATTGCGATATTATATTGCGATATTAAAAACATTTATTTATTTATTTTTTAAAATAAATTTTTACTAGATGATTTGAATAGCTGCTTGGAAAGACTTTGGATGACTCACCATAACCACAGTTTACAGTATTCCATCGTTTTTTGCGGTCAATAGGGATCAGAACCCGCGAAGTAGTAGAATTTTTTGTGTTTTTTTTTGTGTGTGCTCAATGTATTCATTCAGATTTAGCATTGAAAAGAGATACATATAAGACATGTTTTTTCTCACTTTTTCCCCCAAATATATATATATATTTTTAATAAATGGTTTTTAAACACTTCAAATGTAATAATTATGATCAGTTTTAAATATAACAGTCCCACAAAATCATTTTTAAACAAGAAAAAAGTACTCTAGTAGAAAAATGCTTGGCTTTGTTAAATGCTTCTGTTTACCTAACTTGGCTGTGACTCTTCGAGTGACATGTAGAAATTACAAACTCCTCATGGTCACTTCTGGCGTTTACTTTATATGCCCCCCCCACCCCCAACACACACACATTCATTCCAGCTCGCACTTTCTTGCAGAAACTGTTTAACAAGTTAAACGATGATTGACACATTGCTGCCCGTGTGAAGTCCGCTTCTTTGGCAAGATCAAAGACATCGTTAATTTTAATAAGCAAGTGCCGCAATGACTGAGAGCTGGGAAAGGGGGTGAGGGAGGCTGTGCAAGTGAATGAAGCAGAACAAAGGTTTGTGGATTGGGAAAAAAAAAAAAACTCGCACGTCCTTGCGATGGGACTATCGCGCATGTGCACATCGTGATGGCGATGTTTAAACGATATATCGTTCAGGCTTACTGAGTATTCAGTCCTATTTTTATTTTATTCTGCTGAATGTTTATCCTAACAAGTTGAATAAATATTATCAAGCTTCAAAACTGTTCGTGGAGCATGTTTGGTTGTCAATACGACAAATAACACATAATTTGACAAAAACCATTGGGATTTTTCTTGACTTTTTGGGTCCAAATGTTGATTATAATTGGTTAGTAAAGAAAACAACAGTTTGGACATGAAGGTTGTCCTGAAAAAAGGGACCCAAACAGACCATTATGAAGAATTTTTTTCCTTTGAAATATAAAGGCAACTTCAAAGGCATGCAAAAGCGGACAAAATAAGCTCGAACCTATAAGGGTTAAAGATCACGCTCACTTTAGATTGTCACTCATTTTAACAGTATGAAGTGAATATCATTATTACAACGCTTTATACAGCGACAGTGGCGATAAATGCCGCTTTACCAGATACAGTCCAGTAAATAACTAAAGACAACGACATATGAGTGATATTATGTGCCAATAACACAGTCCTACCTTGTTTAGGCGGTGTTGAAAGTATTCACCTACTCTGGCAGTACGTGTCAACCCAGAAAAGCAGAGCGGAAACCGTACGGTGTGATATGTCTGGGACTACTAGACAGAGTGAGATATAACTGTATAGTATGTGACCATTTGTGCTTTGATAAGATGATGCAATAAACTGTGTTCAAAGTTAACAAAAGTCTCATTATTTAACTCAAAACACGCCCACTTTTTTTTTTTTTTTTTTAAAACAAAGACACAAAGAGACATAGGTGAAATTTTAAAACAAACACAAATATACCAGGGGGTACGCATATTCTAAACATTGTATATCAAAGAAAAAAACCAATCATATATAATGCTGTCATTAAATTTTTCACCCATATTTTATTTTTATTTTTTTACAAATATTATGTATTGTGTCCGCTTCCAGATTCCTTGATTTTTCTAACAGATTTATGTAGCACACAGTGTCGGTATGAAAGTGAGAATAAGAAAAGAAACAGCTAGCTAAATTTACATTTGTGGAAGTAGAATTTCTATTAAAAAAATAGGTTTTTTTTCTTGAGTTTTTATAGAAACAAAAAATGACATTTTCCTATTTACGTGTAGATTCCTGATGATGAGCAAAAATCTTACTAAAATTTATTGAAGAAGGAGCAGGTTATAAAAGGTACTGAAATGCCTCTTGATGATTTCCAAAGAATGAAAAGTTAATATCATTGTCCCGCTTAAATTTTTTCATGTAGTGGTTTGCAGGATAGTATCTATGGATAATTTTGAAAGAGACTTCTTTGACCATATTTGTCAACCGAAACATGTTGGGGATAGTCCACACCTTAGTCCAAATGATATCTCCAACAAATTAATTCCAAAAATACTTATATAGGTTGTTATTCTTAGTTTGTTCTGAAATAGAGATTCGAACAGATCTATTCGAATTTTTGCTTTGTAGCAAACATAATTTCCCCACACTTGAATTTAGTATATTTTGAGGAGATAAACTTTGTAATGGCAAGTTTACATTTCTGCACAGCATCATGATACCTAAAAGAATTGCATCATAAACGATAACATATTGCTGAGATCTAACTGGGAACTGAAAATAATCCAAAAAAAAAAAAAAAAAAAGATAAAGGGGACACAAAAATTATTTTCTTCTGCATCCAATTGTCCAAGAATAAAGATTTGTTTTGATAAAGAATCGTTCTATTGTTCCAGATTATGTATGTAGGTGGTGAAAAGCTATGTTTGTTGATGATGGACAATGCTAATAAGACTTGTTTGTGAAACATAGAGACCTTTCCTGTCAATTTGTCAACATCATAGTTGCAACTTAGACTAAAAACCAGGCCACCAAACTTAGAAAAAATAAAATGAGGGATGAAATTCCAAATTAAAAGGAAGTGTTTGGCCTAATTCAACACACGACTACTCATCGATGATCATCGCACCAAACAACTCAGAATATGTTTTATAACTAGGGGTGCACATATTTTTTTCCCCCAGGTCTCGAGGACCTGGAGATGTGACTTGGTCCTCATTGAGCTTGAGAGCCGACCCGCCTGATGCGATAAAATTATGACAAGCTTTACTTAGAGCCACTTACCTTTAATTAATTACATTAACAATTAATGCTTGATTAACATCAACTGGCACAACAAAATTGCCATTACTTTGAAGTGAAATGTAAAGAAATAAACATACTGGACTGTCTCAGGAAATTAGAATACACAATATTCTAATTTTTTGAGACAGTCCTGTGTATATATACAGGACTGTCTCAGGAAATTAGAATACACAATATTCTAATTTCCTGAGACAGTCAGGAAATTAGAATATTGTGTATTTCCTGAGACAGTCAGGAAATTAGAATATTGTGTATTCTAATTTCCTGAGACAGTCCTGTATATATACACAGGACTGTCTCAAAAAATTAGAATATTGTGTATTCTAATTTTCTGAGACAGTCCAGTAAAAGCACTAATTCAAAATAAAGGGCATTATGCGGGTCCCACATTAACTCCAAGCCTTTGTAAAAGTGGGATGTCCTCCTCATAAGAGCTCATTGAACGTGCATGTTTAGCTTTGTGAAATGCGAGCAAAAACACGTTTGTCAGTGCATGGCGCTGTTCTGTTCTTCATTAATTTATTCCGCCACTTGTCCATAGGGCGAGTGGGGTCCTGTCTGACATTGATAGTTTGCTTAATTGCCACATGCTTTCTGTTATTTTCGTGCTTTTCGAAGTTTGGATGGCTGAAATTCTTTGACCATACATAAAATGCGCTGCTCTTATCAGCGACATGGCAAATTTTGTACCACATTTCCGTGCGAGCATCATTTGCTTCTAGCCATGGTACCTCCTGCAGCCACTTTTCAGCAAAAGTCCTTTTTTTCGGTAGCTCCAGTGACGTCTCTGTCATCTGTCTGTCTTTTGACGGGGGTGGGGGAACACGGAAATAATTACTCAGTGGGGCCTGCCTCTTTGACATTTTGAGAAGTGATTTTCTCGTGTCCGCCGCAAATATAGTGGTCAGCTATCGGTACGCAAAAGCGTATGGAAGCCGTTGAGGGCCAGCGCGTTTGTCTACGTCCAGTACGCATGCGGACCACTTATGTGCACCCCTGTTTATAATGTGTTTTCTATCTTTAGAATTTTTTCTTGTTTTTCAAGCACAACAAGAAGAATGTATTTCTTGACCATGTACTGTACTTAAAAAAGCCATTAGGGTTGAGGGTTAGTGCATAATTAGACAACATAAAATGTCTCTATGAAATTTTCAATATTCCACACACAATATACAAAAAGAACCTGTTTTTGTGTAAATGTACGCTTCCTATCTACAAAAAAGGAGGAAGGAAAAAGGAAAAGAGAAATAACTTTTTTTTCTAATCCCATGTAATGACATAACTAAAATTTAACTGTTTAAATGACGTTTTTTAAGGGCGGGTTGGGGGGGATGTAATATCCGTCTCATCTCATAAATTTGGTAACATTTGTACTATACTAAATAATATTTAAAATAAATACTATTATTCATTGAACATGCCCCACAATACACATGCAAATCTGTTACCAAAACATTTTTAGCTCGATTAAGATACAAACAAACAAACAAACAAAAAAAACAATCAACACATTGGTTAGTGTTTCAAAGAAACGGTCCAGAACACCTTTCTGGTATAAAATCCGGGGGTGGAACAGTGCTTTGATCCCGAAAATATGACGCTAACTGTAAAACCTCCATGTTAAAAAAAAAACTGCCTGGCTGCCACTCACGCATCTCCAAGCAGAAAACAAACTACTAACATAAGATTTACATTCACAAGTGTTAACAGCAAGGCTAATAAAGTGCTTGTGTAGCTTCATCCGTTTCCGCCGATATTTATTATTTATTATTTATGGATGTTAAAACTGCATGTTTATATGCACCCAGAGAAGAAGATATACTCTTAGAACAACCTCGTGGCTGCCAAACAGGTCATGAGGTATCTAAATGATACAAATGATTATGAACTTATTTTCAAGAAAAGTAATGAACATTTAAATTTGGTAGCATTTAGTGATTCGGATTGGTCATCTTCTGTGGAACATCGAAGAGTACAACAAGTTTTTATTTCAACTTGACAAAACAAGTAACCGCAATTTCATGGAAATGTAATAAACAACCCACAGTAGATATTCCTACGTGTGAAGCAGAATATATTCCTCTCACACCCAGGAAAGCATGTATTTTACACCATTTTTAAGTGGTATGGATACAACGATTTAAATATGTACAAAAATCTATGGAAACAATGAAGATGCTATTGCCCTGAGTAAAAATCAGACGATTCAAACATATACACTGCTGGCCAAAAGTATTGGCACCCCTGCAATTCTGATGGATACTGAAAGCGGTTGTTTGCAGTTATTTTTTTTCTAAAGGTTGTGCTACCAAGTATTAGGCTGAGGTTGCCCATACGTTTGTCTGGCCCATTTTTGGAGTTTTGTTTAAAATAATGATTTAATTTTTTTTTCATTCTCTTTTGTGTTTTTTTCATTGCAAGCAAAATAAATGAAGATATGACTACCAAAGCATTTGTAATTGTAATCATTTTCTGGGAGAAATTGAGCATTATCTGACAAAATTGCAGGGGTGTCAATACTTTTGGCCAGCAGTGTGGATGTCAAATTGCATTTCATTCGTGAAGCTCTTACTGAGGGTAAAATAGACATAATTTACTGTTTATCTGAAAATATGATTGTGGATATATTGACAAAACCTGTGTCAAAATTCAAAAGTCGATTCTTTGGAAATTAAAATTGTGACCATAGTATGTGTTCTGAGATGATAGCAAGGGAGGGTAGAGCTATTATACAAAGCATACTTCCAGTTAGTACACTTTGAAGTTTTGATGCACTTTGATTTATTACATAAGATTGAGACATGTGATGACTCCCAGTTATTGAGCTGTTCCAATGCTGTGATGAAGCAATAAAGCACCAGAGTGAAAAGCCATCTTTTATTTGTTGTCCTTTATTTGGTGAATTAAGAAGTTAATCACTCCAGACAGAGGATGGTAAACGAGGCACAAAGCGCACCACAAAGCTTTAGAAATGACCTCTTACACTTCCTTGATTATTAAGCAGGGTTTTTAACTTAGGAAAACTGTTTAGAGTGGTGTTGTCTGTCTTATTATTTTCATAAGTAGACGAAGCGTTGTAATCAGTGTTGGGCACGTTACTTTAAAAAAGTAATTATAGTTACTCACTACTTTTTCCAAAAAGTAACTGAGTTAGTAACTGAATTACTCTATAGTAAAAGTAACTAGTTACCAGGGAAAGTAATTATTGAGTCAGTTGAATAGAAAAGAACAGACAGGTAATAGTTTTATAGAACCTTGTAATATTTATTGCACCTCACCAGCAACGGATTTATCCTACACATGAAGTGCAACAAAAATAAACAGTAAACAATATAATAAAATAACAATCAGCAGTAAACAATATAAAGTGAGTTTAATCAATTAAATCTAACTCTCACAACCTGAGACAACTGGTCAAGTAGACATACCCTACTGTACTTCAAGTATTTTGACTTGAAATAGTGTTTATATCGCCACCTCGTAAAGGACAAATTTTCCTCTGAATGCTCTGCCATCATATCCCTCTGCATCTGTTTTGCGTGTGTGTGTTTGCCGCACGCGCTGTTCCGGTTTGTGTGTGAAAACAATTAATTGTTACCATTGGCTTACCATGACACATGACTCTAACCCTCAGCCAATCACAATCTATCCAGGTGGTGCATTCAGGTAGCCTCGTCCCCCTATTCCCCCCGTCACCCGCAAAGCGTCTGCTGTCCTCAAGATGGAAGCAACATTCTTGCTGGCTGACAGTGAGGGATGGGAACGAGGCTAGCATTCAGGTGTAGCAAAAACAGAAACGTTAGCAAGCTTTGGAAAGCATTGTCTAATTGAATGAGCAGGGACAAACAGCCTGGAGTCATAAGAAGTACGTGCTGTAATATTCTGATACAGAATTATCCGATGCACCCTTAAGTGCACACGGTGCCAATATTGTTTTGCTCACATGATGCGGGAGTGAGTTAGAGACACGGCCTGCTGAGAGCCGTACGTCTGTGTTAATGTTGAAGTTATATGTGCTATTAAAGACACAGAGTGCCAACACGTCCTGTGTGGTATATCTTTGCTAAGAAAAAGCACAAAACAAAACACGTGCGCTATTCTCGAACCTGAACGCAACACTGAACGCAATAAACAGAACAGAGTAGACTCGCTACGGCTAGTAGTTTCTTCAATTTATTCAGAGTAAGTAACGGTAACGGCGTTGTAACGGCGGAAAAAATAATTAGTCAGATTACCACGTTACTGAAAAAATAACGCGGTTATTTAACGGCGTTATAACGCCGTTATTCCCAACACTGGTTGTAATCACGCTGACTTTTAATAAACATTTTCGCTTTAACTCGCGCCAGTCACACAGTATAGACCCGTTTCCAAGGTACTTCCGCTTCACTTCCGCATGTCTGCTAGCAACTTCCGTTTTAGAATTTCTCCATTCAAAACAACAGTGGAGCTGGAGTAACATTACTCATCAAAATCCCTTAAAAAAGACAATTTGGAAATACCGCATCCTTCTGCCATCATCACGACAGGGGAGGACAACATGTTCATGAGGCAGATGTGGAACCAAGCTCGTGCCACCGCAAAGACCGGTTGTTTTTGTAGCCATGTTGCCGCAGTGTTATGGAAGGTATGTTCTTCCTATCCCTGCACTTTCATGTGTCCGGTGCTCAAAAAATACTCAAGATAAAATCTTGCGCATGAAATGAATTGTTGCCTTTGATATGTTATTACGATGATGATTGTAATTATGATGATCTTACGTGTAGCATGGTACAATTACAGTGCCTTGCAAAAGTATTTGGCCCCCTTGAATCTTGCAACCTTTTGCCACATTTCAGGCTTCAAACATAAAGATATGAAATTTAATTTTTTTGTCAAGAATCAACATTAAGTGGGACACAATCGTGAAGTGGAACAACATTTATTGGATAATTTAAACTTTTTTAACAAATAAAAAACTGAAAAGTGGGGCGTGCAATATTATTCGGCCCCTTTACTTTCAGTGCAGCAAACTCACTCCAGCAGTTCAGTGAGGATCTCTGAATGATCCAATGTTGTCCTAAATGACCGATGATGATAAATAGAATCCACCTGTGTGTAATCAAGTCTCCGTACAAATGCACCTGCTCTGTGATAGTCTCAGGGTTCTGTTTAAAGTGCAGAGAGCATTATGAAAACCAAGGAACACACCAGGCAGGTCCGAGATACTGTTGTGGAGAAGTTTAAAGCCGGATTTGGATACAAAAAGATTTCCCAAGCTTTAAACATCTCAAGGAGCACCGTGCAAGCCATCATATTGAAATGGAAGGAGCATCAGACCACTGCAAATCTACCAAGACCCGGCCGTCCTTCCAAACTTTCTTCTCAAACAAGGAGAAAACTGAACAGAGATGCAGCCAAGAGGCCCATGATCACTCTGATTGAACTGCAGAGATCTACAGCTGAGGTGGGAGAGTCTGTCCATAGGACAACAATCAGTCGTACACTGCACAAATCTGGCCTTTATGGAAGAGTGGCAAGAAGAAAGCCATTTCTCAAAGATATCCATAAAAAGTCTCGTTTAAAGTTTGCCACAAGCCACCTGGGAGACACACCAAACATGTGGAAGAAGGTGCTCTGGTCAGATGAAACCAAAATTGAACTTTTTGGCCACAATGCAAAACGATATGTTTGGCGTAAAAGCAACACAGCTCATCACCCTGAACACACCATCCCCACTGTCAAACATGGTGGTGGCAGCATCATGGTTTGGGCCTGCTTTTCGCCTGCTTTTCTTCAGCAGGGACAGGGAAGATGGTTAAAATTGACGGGAAGATGGATGCAGCCAAATACAGGAACATTCTGGAAGAAAACCTGTTGGTATCTGCACAAGACCTGAGACGGGGACGGAGATTTATCTTCCAACAGGACAATGATCCAAAACATAAAGCCAAATCTACAATGGAATGGTTCAAAAATAAACGTATCCAGATGTTAGAATGGCCAAGTCAAAGTCCAGACCTGAATCCAATCGAGAATCTGTGGAAAGAGCTGAGGACTGCTGTTCACAAACACTCTCCATCCAACCTCACTGAGCTCGAGCTGTTTTGCAAGGAAGAATGGGCAAGAATGTCAGTCTCTCGATGTGCAAAACTGATAGAAACATACCCCAAGCGACTTGCAGCTGTAATTGGAGCAAAAGGTGGCGCTACAAAGTATTAACGCACGCCCCACTTTTCAGTTTTTTATTTGTTAAAAAAGTTTAAATTATCCAATAAATTTTGTTCCACTTCACGATTGTGTCCCACTTGTTGTTGATTCTTGACAAAAAATTTAAATTTTATATCTTTATGTTTGAAGCCTGAAATGTGACGAAAGGTTGCAAGGTTCAAGGGGGCCGAATACTTTTGCAAGGCACTGTATGTCAACGCATAAATGCAAGTGTTACAAGTTTTTTGTTCGTTTGTTTACAGCTGGAAAACGAGGCAAGGGAAGACAACTTGTGTGTTGATGGACATATATCGTGACTACTTGCATTCTATTTTGATGATGGAAGGCTCGACTCCTGGGGGCGACCGGGAGGCAGGAGCTGGGAATGACGGTGGCTCACTTCGCGGCGGACCGTCAGTTCAATCCAGAGATCCAACTACAAGCTTTTTAACTGCCTTAACTGTGAGATACGCTATTGTAGCTGGAATTACAGAGGACAGCAGGAGAAAGCCTGTCTGAATGCCGCAGAGGGTCTCGTAATGTTGGGTGAAAGTTTCGCGAGGCTCCCTTAAGCTGTGCTGTCTGATAACACATTCCTCGTATGCTCAACCGTTGCTAATATTTTTCTAATAATTTTATAAATTGTGATTTATTGACCTGTTTTGCACATGCACCAATCGCTTTAAATAAAACAAGAAATGGAATCATGTTGCCCCAATGTTTTATTGCGATCAATATCTGCAATAAAAAAGTTATTACTACATACAACTACATACTGCAACATACTATTTTGTTTATATGTACATACCTTGTAGTATTTCCTTGTAACAACAAAATCTGTGTCAGCCCTTCTGAATTTGGCAAATATGTAATTTGTAATTTCACCTCATTTTGGTAACTCAAGTGGCTGGCGTATCAATCTATACCTCACGTGAGCACAGGCTGACAGGTTGTTATAAATTTGTCCACGAATAATCGACGAAGTGATAAGAACAATCATACAATCTCAACTACATCGTGCTGAATCAATTTCTGGAGATTCCGTGAGTTCCTCTGCTTTAATTTTGCAGTTTTAACTTTGTCAACACACTCCTTCAACCGTAATTCATGTTTTTTCGGAACAGGAAGTTCGGAGCAGACATTGTCCAAGATGTTTCGCTCAAGAAACTTATTTATAGACTGAACTTCCTTCAACATAACATCATGTGACGCAATGAGTAATCACACTGCATGCTGGGTAGTGTAGTTCTAAGTCCTTACACCACAAGAGTGAGACTCACTGTGTGTTTGTAAATTAAAATAGAATATAATACTCATTTATTGCCATTGCACATTTTTCAGAGCAACGGCATCGATTTATTTGGTGACTAAAGGAACAGCTACAACAAACGTATACATGGGTAGATAGAACAAGTTACCTGGCAGATTGCTATGGAAGGTGCTCCAGTTCATTAAATGAAAATAAACAATAAAGAAAGTAGGGGCCGGGGGGAATGGGGGAGCAAGAAAAACCCCTTCACTTCTCTTCTAAAGGAAGAAAACGGGGGTAAAAAATCAGCACAGAGAGAAGCACACAAAAAAGACATGTCACACCAAATCACTGGACATCTCAAGGTTGAGGGGAGTGGGGGGGAGTAAGTGCATTTTGAACCACACATGTATGGGCAACAACTGACGGGAGGCGCTTGTTCCCCTAGCCATGCATAGAAGTCCGATGTGGAACGTAGATATTGAACTCAGGGGTTCACCGTCCTCCAAACCTTATTCATCAAACTCTCTGTCCGTCCGGTGGCTGTTTGGAACTTGGCTGTTGCCAAGGAAACAGTCTGGAGTGTGGATTGGCAATGGCGGTTATGGGCGGACCAGAGTGTGAGGACGAGGATCTTAGCAATCCGGTTGGCGTTTCATTCAGGAGATATGACCCGTCTACCAAGGCCAGCTGATTAGATTTGTCTGGATTGGCAGTGGTGGCAGTTTTCCTGTGTGGCCACCAATGTTCATCCAATCAATCTGGATGAAATGTTTCGTGCTTCACAAACCAGGCCAAACTGTTAAAATTCTATTGGTGGGATCCTTTTGAAGCCCGGTCCATTCCCTCCAGGAAAATGAGCATCATCATCATCCATAACCGCAATAATTAAATGAAAAATAATTAGCTCTAGCACTTGTAATTTTGGATATTTCACATCCATATTGTATTCTTGTAGGAATAATTTAAATTTCTTTGGACAAATCTATTGATCACACAATAAGTTTTTTATTAATCACGCCACAAGTGTTTATTATTCAAGGCTGGCTTCATTTTTATCTCCAGCAATTACAAAACATGTGGCACACCCTCTCTGAAGGCCAGAACCTGCGCAATTATTTTCAGCCGAGGACCACACGAAATTATTTTACTGTGATCTGGACCAACAACAACGTGAACTTGATTGTTTTCAGTATTAATTATATTACACTGATTAATTCTGGTTTTTCAGCAAAAAGGCAATAAACTATGAATTGCTCTTTAATGATTTAATTACCACAGTTTCACCTGTGAGCCTGTCCATTTCAGTTCCACTTTAACTAATCATATATTTCCCTCAAATGATGATTTGGAGGAAACGCTGCAATTTCAATTGACGGGTGGATCTGTCTTTGGAAGGGACGTTGGACATAGGCGGAGTTTGACTTTTGGGCACAACATGTTGATGACCCCGAAACGCAGTGTCAGCAATGAAATTAACTTACAAGAATATTTATAATAATAAGTTAAAAATGAGCGTTTTTTTTGTTTCCCTTTATTCTTGAGGGTAATTCTAAATCAGGCTGCTGGCAGGACAGCTATACTTTTCACCAGGATCATCATCCATTTAATATGCCAATGTAGTTACCTCAGTCGAAAATTGTATCCCCTGGACGGAGCCATATGGAGGTAGATTTGTGTCTTCATTATTCGATCAAAAAAAAAAAAAAATGCTTCAATCAAAACAAAAAGTTGCCTCAATCAAAATATTTTTTCAATAAAAAAAGTCACTTCAATTAAAAAAAAAAAGTGTTTGAATGCAAAAATTAATTTGAAACCCCCAAAAATGCATTTGAAAGCTATTTTTATTTTATTTTTTAAATTTTTTTAATTGGATCAACTTTTTTGATTGAAGTAATGTTGTTTTGTGTTTGGGCCACATTTTGGCTAGGACATATGAGGTGCTTTTCAGCATGCCCATCTTTCGTGGCACGCCAGACCCACTTAGAGTCTTTGTCGCCAAAAAGCTCAATCTTGGTCTCACACAAAAATACACACGGTCCCAGTTGAAGCCTGGGACCGTGTGCTTTGGTCAGATGAGACCAAGATTGAGCTTTTTGGCAACAAACACTCTAAGTGGGTCTGGCCTGCCACGAAAGATGCCCATGCTGAAAAGCACCTCATACCCACTGTGAAGTATGGGGGTGGGTCAGTGATGGTGTGGGGCTGTTTCGCTTCCAAAGGCCCTAGGAACCTTGTTAGGGTGCATGGCATCATGAATGCTTTGAAATACCAGGACATTTTAAATCAAAATATGTTGCCCTCTGCCCGAAAGCTGAAGATGAGTCGTCACTGGGTCTTTCAGCAAGACAATGACCCTAAACATATGGCCAAATCTATACAGAAATGGTTTACCAGATACAAAATCAAGCTCCTCCCATGGCCATCTATGTCCCCAAACCTTGTTTTGTTGGCAAAAGGGGGTTGTACAAAGTATTAACACCAGGGGTGCTAATAATTGTGACACACATTATTTGATGTCAAAAAATGTGTTCTTTATGTGGGATTTTTTTCTCCACTGAATGAATGCACTTGTATTGAAGGTTGGATTTTTCTCATTTTTTCCATTAATGTCCCATATTATTTGAATTAAAAAAAAATATTAGAAGCTAAAAAACACATCTTTTTCAGGGGTGCCAATAATTATGGAGGGCACTGTATATAGGAAAGTCAATTACATGCAATGACACTTTTCGGCCACCAAAGGGGCCTGCCCCCCCCTTAAACTCCTCTCATGACGTTGGACTTGTGTCACAGAAAGAGCTTTGGATGGCGGCCACGGAACATTTATGTTACATGCCAACAAAGCTACCTACCTACCTATGTGCACTCTCCGTCAGTTCACTTTTTATATTTTGGCTTGCATGTTGGGGTGATGTTTTGGTGATTCAAATTTATAGTCAACGAACACAGCAACATGTGTGACACAAAATGGTACGCAGCTTGATCTTGGACTTTAGTAAATAAAAATCTAGCAGCCCGTGCCTTGTTGAAAACAAGTTGGTATCAATTTTTCTTCCCCCCCATAGTCTGCGCCTTTGGGATAGTGCTTCACACATGAGCGCTTGCATATCCATTAATTTCTCCCATTGGTCCTACTGCATGTGTATTGATTCTATTAAGAAGTCTAGGATGTTCAGCAAAACACCACCAATGCCCCCACCCAAAAAGTTAGTTTAAAAAAATGCACAAATATTTGTATTTGTTATAACACAGACTCAAACAATCTGATGTTGAACATTTTCCGCTAGCAACGGCCATGAAAAGTGGCGGCAACCAGGGATAGGAAAGGGCTGTTGTTTGTAATTGTAATAAACTGTGGTGAGGAAAAAAAGCAAGAGTGATAAATGGAGGATGGGGAGGGCTGTTGGGGAAGGTCTGTAATATATGCGGCCCTATTGTGGGGAATCAATGCACCGTGCGTTAATGGGGGTTGCGGGGGGGGCAATGAGGGCATCCCAATGCTGTAGGGGGGCTATGACAAGTCGAGAAAGAAACCCACTCATGGCTACTCGCCGTCAACCAGATTTACATTTCAGCCCTCTAAAGTACTTTTTAGGGCCATATCACTGTAATTTTCACTTTCCAGTGAGCAGAATATAGATACGTGTGTATTTTGGACAAAAGCTTATCGTGGGATTTGTCAGATTGTGGTGAAAAATCCATGTTGCCATATGAACGTGTGTCCGTGGTGAGATTCAGGCTACGGTGCAACAAGTGTGAAGAGACTGTGAAGAAGAAGAGCACAGAAAGAGGTAAGATGTTTTTTCTTAATTTTGCATTCATCCATTAAGAATGTTACAATTGTTGCAGCACATCTTCATTTTCCATTTAAATGCCAGCATTATAGCACGGTGATGACCCAGAAAGTGTTGTTCTATTACGCACATGCACTCAGTTGTTGCAAAAGTTGAACTATTTTAATGATAAGAAACCTGCAGCTGGAGTGCAAGGTTTGTCCACTCTAATCGGTTAGGACAGATTTGCAAAGTGGAGAGTGCCAAGAGTTCACTTTTTTGGGGGGCGCCAGTCTTTGTTTTGGGCTGAAAGCACAAGCCGCGAGAACAAAGGTATTGTATTGGAATAAAAATGACAAAGAACAATAGGCCGCGACCCTCGTGAGGAAAAGCGGCATGGAAAATGAATGAATGAATGAATGAAAGAACAATAGGGACATCAGCACAGGCCAAGCTAAGAATGGTAAGAGACGTTTACTGTTGGGATGTTGTGGGTGCTAAGTAGAGGCGTGCGAAATTTCCGATTCTTAGATTATTTGCAATTCGGCCGTGGAAGATTCGAGAACGATTCACAAACATCCAAATTCCGATTATTGAATTATACCAGATAAAACGGGAGTAAAACACAGTCAGCGCGGTCTTTAGGACGCAATGAGGAACGGACCGAGAGTAAATATCATGTTCAACTCATGCCGCTAGATAAAAAAACAATCATACCTGACTGCGGCCGACAGCCGCTACAAACAACGCCCAGTTGCTAGTTGCACCAAACATACAGCTACAGTAGATATCATATATATGTAGAACTAGATGCAAAATGACAGACGACGGTGGTGTTAGAACATGTATTATTGAACCGAGATGCAAAATGACAGACTTTCCGGCGTTAGTAAACAGCCGCCATCTTAAAGCAGTAGACCTCTCTAGAAGGCTCTGTTGTAGTGAACCTAATTAACTTTTTATCTGAAATAGTCCTAAATCGGCAGAATCTTGAATGTATCTTTAAATGATAAAATAGTTTTAAAACTTTTACAAAAGTAGACAGAAGGGAAATTATGGAATAACGGGAGCAATTTTAACAACTATAACAGTTGATTCACAACATTAAATTAATTGAATGTAGTTTAAAGCTGCTGATACAGAATGGGGACTGGAGTATTTTATTTACTGTTATTTTTGTATATTTGTTAACTGTTATATGCTAACTTGATACTGAAATAGTAGTTTGGTTTAGCCTGAGAGGATTTTTGAACAATTTTGGAACTAATGTACAAAACATTAAAAAAAAAAAAAAAAAATTTACAAGGAGGGGGGTGCATCAATAAACGTTTCATAATCGAATAGGAGCCTCTGAATCGTAATCGTAATCGAATCGTTAGGTGCCCAAAAATTCCCAGCTCTAGTGCTAAGGAGTGCACACACATCATTCTTTCCCCTAAATGTTTCAATTATTTAAAAAATTATTATTGGATTAAAACTCATTGTCAAGATGTATAGTAATGTTATTGATTACATTGTACTATATTTCTTGCAGGTACAATGTGACATAGCAACGCTTGGTAAAAGCCATGATGTCACAAGCACGAAAAAGAGTTTGGAAATACAATAATGGGGGCGCACACTGGCTTATGATGGCTTACCTTCTCTCCCTGATTTTGCCATGTACGTGTTTTCTCCCCAACTTTTGGTCGCGGGTGTTGACGTTATCTTGGGACTCACACACGCATCAATACATCACTGAGCAGGCCATTCTCAATGTCACCCTGGACACTCTACGACAAAATCAAGGGCATCGTACTGAGGATGAGGTCCACCTAAGCATTCATTTTAATTAGGTAAAAAATAATAACTGCACATGCTTGGCATTTATATTTGGCTTCCTTTCCAGACCAGGCTTGGACGAGGTTTCTGGAGGGCTGTGAGGGAGGTGGTTCACTCCAATGCAGAAATGGACTTTCTCAGCTCCACTAGGTCCGACCCAGTGTACCACTTTGATTCTGAGCGTGTAGACAGCGCCGTGGCAATGCTGCGGAGGTTCTGGGTTCATACTCTTCTGTCAGTGCGGGCCAATGAGCATCAAAGTGCTCGACACAGCTTGGGACAGCTATTTCACTCCCTGCAGGTACACAACAATACTGTATTAATTTAAAAGCTATAAGATGAAGTTTGGACAGTTTTTTTCTTTTCAACACAGGACTTTTACAGTCACAGCAACTGGGTGGAGATGGGTCAGCGCTCGATTTACCTTCATCTGTTACAGCCAGAGGAGCCAGCCGTCCCTGTAGCTAAAGGTAATGCAGACCCATACCGCCACAATCACCTAGAGCTGGTGCTTGAATACGCAAACAACATGCTGCTCATAGGGCACCAGAAAGTCTGAGGAACACCGCAAAAAGTCATTTTTATTCATTTATTGAATTTCAAACGGGCTACACATCAATGCCATCAATGCATATTTACATATTTATCTTAATAGTCAAAGGTTTTGTCTTACTTAAATCAGGAATGAAAGTGGCTAGAATTTCTTGCCGGAACTCCCTGACGTGAAGGCCGCCACGTAGCCAGAAATTTTATATATATATATATATATATATATATATATATATATATATATATATATATATTTTTTTTTTTCTTTCTTTCTTTCTTTCTTTCTTTCTTTGGGGGGGCTGGTTCAAACCTCTTAAACTACTGAAATGCAAAGAAAACTTTTTTTTAGCACCGTTATTTCTATAACATATACAAAAACTGATTTTCATTCAAAATTGTATTTTTTCAATGATTTGCAAAATAAATGTTAACAAAACAGCGATAAACCCAACCTCCATCTCCTAATTTTTATTTTCCCTCATTTCCTCACATACTAAATGCCAAATCTCAATTTTAACTACTTAAGAACGTAAGATTTATATTTCACTTGATGTCAATGTAAACATTTACTTATTGTTGTTTTTTGTTGTTGTTTTTTAATAATAAAGACATAAGTAACATACATTCAGAAAAGTAAGTACAAATGACCCATATTATGCAGAGTGAAATAGAATATATTTTGAAGATCGCGCAAACATTGACTTTTTTAAATCATAAGGAAATGAATAAGTAGCCTAACATAAATGAACAAATACAAGTCCAAAGTGCACATTGACAGCTAAGATGTTATGAACCTCCCCATCAGAGCAAATCAAACTAAATATGATAAATAAGCCTCCTCAACTCTTTTGTTGCTCTTAAAGATTTGATCCATTTTATGTGGCATTGTCCTTTTTTGTCGCATCAATTAAACAACCTTTTTTTTTTTTTTTGCTGTTCCAGAAAACATGCACATTTGAACCAATCAGAGCTAACTATCTCTGCTGATCACATGTCAGTATATCAGCCAATTGAACGGATAAATGGGTCCAGGTGTTTTGCTTTGCTGCGTGCATTCGCACATTGACGTGACTCATCATCATCAGACTCAGATAACTGCAGCAGCTGGGGAAACATACCTGCCGTCCGTAGAATAAAATAAATAAAAAATATTGATGGAAACGTATTACGCTACACAAGTACTTTATTATGCTTGTTGTTAACACTTGTGTATGTAAATCTGATGTTGGTAGATTGTTTTCTTCTTGGAGATGAAATGCATGTGTGGCAGCTTAGCATTTTTTTTTACATAGTGTTTTGACAGTTGCCGTCACATTTTCTGAATCAAAGCACCGTGTACCGCATTCCGGCCCTGAATCTTATACCGGAACTGCGTTCTGGCCCTGAATCTTATACCGGAACTGCGTTCCTGACCGTTCTGGCTCACTTTCACCCCTGACTTAAATGCAGACTTCAACGCTATACCTGTATAACGGACTTTTAGTCAGATACAAAAGTGATGGAATGGGATTTTGACAGTAAGTTATTGGGTGCAATTTTGATGCAAAATGTCTTACATCACCGAAACGTGAGACGAATTTGAGACCCAAAGTACAACTGTGCGCTTTCAACTTGTTTCGATGCATACAGGCAGAACATACTAAAAAGATGCCTTAAGAAAATACTTAAATGAAGTTATATCAAACAAGGAAGGTTTAAATACGCGACGTAACTAATGTGGTCAATAGATCAACACTGCTTTTAAGCTACCACAATAAAACACAATGACTACAAGTATGAGAGGGAAATACATGCAAAATGTGTTTTTGAGGCAATTAAAATGTAATAAAAAAACTCAATAAAAACAAAAATAGTGAGTACTCACCGCTTTTAACTGATTTGCGCATTCGTGTGGATGCTTGTGGATGCGTGTGCAAGCGCACGGAGAATTGGGTTAGTCTTGCCGCGTATGAAGGAATTGCAGAACACCGGTATACTGTACATTGCTACTCAACATGCTACGTTTGGTCTTCTTGCCCTTTCAGGTTGACTTAATGTCTTAGTCAGCAATGGTTGGTCATAATTTATCAGCGGATAGACTGTCAAAAGGCACTCCTAAAATATAAACACACTGAATATGGATCAAACTGGGAACACAATTGCTACAAAAAACAGTCATAACACAAACAAACCATCAAAACACACATTTATTGTAAAATTACATTGGTATACAATCCCAATTCCAATAAAGTTAGGACATTTAGTTTGCATTTTATTATATACTGGTATATAGTTATTTGTAAATCATGTTCAATTTGTATTTAATTGAACTCACTACAAAAACATTTAATTTTCAAATTTATAATTTTTTTGTTTTTATCAAACTATCATAAAATTTATAGCTTCAATATGACCAAAAAAATCATGCAGAATTCATCTTTTATTGTTATTGCAGACTACACAAATTTTTGCTCATTCACGATGGTCACTGTATCACATAATAAGATACAGTGGGATGACGTGTCTCCTAATAAAAAGGCTGTATTTCTCTAGGGAGTCCATTGGAGAAGAGAGATCGTACCTCCACCCAACTTAGCTTTATATATCCTAAAAACTTTTAGGTTTCTTTGTTCCAGCAAACTGGTTAATAGAATGGGTGGACCGCAAATTCCAAGAGATGGGGGTCCCCCTCACGGTGCTGCTGGCTGGCTGTCTCCTGCAGTGTCTCTCATCATACTGTAGAGTCATAGACAGTCTCTCATCATAGAGCCATAGAGTCCTGTGTTTACAAATAGTAAATCTACTGTATAAGAAGACATTTTAGCCTGATTAAACATATTACTACATACAGTGGAATGAAAAAGTATGGAATGGAATTTCTCACATTTCTGCATAAAATCACCACCAAATGTGATAAAATCTTTGTAAAAATCACACAGATGAAAAAAATGTCTGCTTGAACTAAAACCACCAAAACCGTTTGCATATTTTAATGAGGATATCATGCAAACATTGACAGAAGGGAGAAAATAAGTAAGTGAACCATTACATTTAATTTTTTGTGCCCCATCCCCCCCCCGTAATAACTTTAACCAGACGCTTTCTGTTGCTGTAGATCAGTCTGGCACATTGATCAGGACTAATCTTGGCCCATTCTCTACAAAACTGTTGTAGTTCAATCATATTCCTGGGATGTCTGATATGAATCGATGTCTTTCGGTCATGCCACAGCATCTCAATGGGGTTCAAGTCTGGACTTTGACTTGGCCACTCCAGAATGTGTACCTTGTTCTTCTGAAACCATTATGAAGTTGATCTACTTCTGTGTTTTGTGCCTGGCAGACGGGCTCAGGTTTCCCCGCAAAACATCCTGATAAACCTTTGAATTCATTCTTCCATTAATCATTGCAAGTTGTGCAGGCCCTGAGGCAGAAAAAAGCCCCAAATCATGATGCTCCCTCCACCATGCTTCGCTGTGGGGATAAGGTGTTGATGTTGGTGAGCTTTTCCATTTTTTCTCAACACATGACGTTGTGTGTTACTCCCAAACAATTCAACTTTGGTTTCATCAGTCCGCAAAATATTTTGCCAAAACCTCTGTGGAGTGTCCGAGTGCCTTTTTGCGAACATTAAATGAGCAACAATGTTTTTTTTTTTGGTTTTTTTTTTTTGACAGCAGTGACTTCCTCCATGGAGTCCTCCCATGAACACTATTATTGGCCATAGTTTTACATGTAGTTGATGTGTACACAGAGATATTGAACTGTGCCAGTGATTTCTGTAAGTTTTTAGCAGACACTCTAGGGTTCTTTTTTACCTCTCTGAGTATTATGTGCTGAACTTTTTGCGTCATCTTTGGTGGACGGTCACTCCTTGGGAGAGACACAACAGTGCCAAACTCTCTCCATTTGTAGACAACTTCTCTGGCTGTCGATTGATGAACATCCACTTTTAGAGATGGTATTGTATCCTTTCCCAACTTCATACAAATCAACAATCCTTTATCGCAGGTCTTCAGACAGCTCTTTTGACTGAGCCATGATGCACATCACACAATGCTTCTCATCAAGGCATTTCTTACAAGGTGTGTGTTTTATAGTGGGCAGGGCAGCTTTAAACCACTCATCAGTGATTGGGCACTCACCTGACTTAAAATGTTTGGTAAAAATTGGTTTCAATTGCTCTTTAGGTCTCCTTAGGCAGAGGGTTCACTTACTTATTTTCCCCCCTTCTGTCATTGTTTGCATGCTATCCTCATTAAAATATGAAAACCTATAAATGTTTGGATGGTTTAAGTTAATTCAGACACTGTATTATCTTTTGTGTGATTTTGACAAAGATCAGATCACATTTGATGGTGATTTCATGCAGAAATGTGAGAAGTTCCAAAAGGTTCAGATACTGTACTTTTGCATACCACTGTAAGTAACTTTGTAAAATAATAAGTTCCTATTAATTCTATTCAGATACCACGGTGTATAAAGCAAACAATTCTGTGTGTACTCATTATGTGTCCTCTTCACAGATGACACCCCCACCTGCATGGAGTGCTTTAGCATCACCTGTCGAAACAACCTCCTCCCAAGACTGACAAGTGCACAAAAGGACTCCCAGTTGCTCACTACTGGCTACTTCAGCACCTTTCCTCCAAAACCTGAAGGTATGTGTGTAAAAGCAAGCAAGCAACTAAACAAACAAAATTAATAAAACTCTCAGATTTTTTTTTTTTTTTTAATAAACAGTTTAAGGGGAAGCTCAAATATTTCTTTTGTTGGCCAGGCAAATGCAGTCATGGGGGTATGCTGGACAGCAGCCGCTCCATGGGGGCCAAAGGGGGCATAAACAAAGACAGTACATCACCGCTTTTCTCCCCGCATCATTTTCTCCACGTGGAAGCGGCCACCCTGGCTTCTCAAGCTACACTGACTGTACTGAGAGACCTCAGGGACACAGTTGGCCACAAGACCTTCCTCAGGTGCTTTTTGTTTAAACATTTGAGGAGTAACCATTGGTCAGCGTGGCTGTCATTTTAGTAAACTAGAACTGGCACCCAGCAGACTATGTACTGTATATGATATGTAATCTAAAATGATCCCACCCACTCTGTTTTGACAATCAAATTTGTCATCTATCTCCACAGACTTTTCAGTGTGAAGCAGGCGCCTTCTCTGGTTTTCGTTATGGACACAACAGGGAGTATGTTTGAGGAAATCACTGCGGCTCGACTGCGGGCCCATTCCATCATCCAGAACCGACGCAACCTCCCTGAACAAACTGGAAGCTTCTTGCTTGTACCCTTCCATGACCCTGGTCAGTGCACACAGTAAATGCTATCCATGTAGAACCAAAGAAGGAGAGTGATTCAACCGTGTTGTTTTTGTCAACGATGACTATAACGGAAATATTTTATCAACGAACATTTATCCATGGCGATGACGAGACAATAATGAGCTAAAAACATTTTTTGGGAGACTTAAACATAATGAGCCTAATGCCAGTTTTCGTCTGACGAGATGAGGACGAGACGAAAATGCGCAATAGTTTCTGTCACATGTTCACAATGTGTGACATTTTATGTGTAGTTAGCCTGCATCTAACAGTGTCTGGTTGTGTCACTTATATGACATGAGGCACCCCCCCCACTCACCAGTGCAGTGTCCTCTCCAGTTTCAAAGCTTGCAATTGTTTTCTTATCTTGGCCAGAGAGAATATACAATGTTGCTTTAGACCAGTGCTTCTCAATTATTTTCTGTTACGCCCCCCCAAGGAAGACGTAAATGTTTCGCGCCCCCCCCAACTCTCTGCCACCACTGTAAATAGTATCATTCGTCTATATTACTATTATAAGTACGCTTCAGCCTAACATTGTGTCCTTTTTGTCCATTAAAGAAAAAAAGTAACATAGATCAACTTATAATAAAGTATAACTTTTTTAACATTGTGTTGCTTGTAACAGAAAAGACTTAACGCGCATCAATTTGCCTGAAGTTAAAAAAAAAAAAAAAAAAAAAGTCACATCCAAACTGTAAAAATACACTCAAGGTACATTTTTGACCATTTGATACTGAAAAATAAAATGTAATAAAATCAGTAAATAATAACAAATTCAAATTGATTAGAAACATTTACTCTTCAGGACAACGTGCCAAAACATTTGACCGAAAAACAAAACTGAATAGAAGGGGGGGAAAAAAGTCTTTGGACAGAAGGAAAGTTTTTATTTTCGCTGATTCACCACAGTGATCACTGGTTTACTGATATAACACTGACAAAGCGGGACGATTGTGACAATTGGCAATATTCGGCACATTTTCGCTGAAAAACAATCAAGCGACTTATCAATGAGATTGAGGTCGAATGTCTTTAAGTGGCGTCTTAACTGATTTGGCTTCTCCGCTATAATCATTTTTAGACTCAGTAAACAGTGGTCTTTCCTCATTTCCCACTATATTAAAAGTCAAAGGCAAACGGCCCGAAAAAAGCGCATTCTCGGCGGCCGAGGTAGAACCGTAGGTGAGGGCGGTGGTCGTGACGATCCCAAGCCGAAAACGGCACTTCTCGGCCGGACACGTGAGAACCGAAGAAGACAGTGGGTCGCTGCGTGAGTTCAGCTCTGCATGAGTCTCTTCCGTGTGCTCTTGCTTACTTCAAAAATACTGCACGCACTTTGAAAATGAGAGCGCCACTGCCACCCACGGAGTGGATGTGCAAGTACACTTTATTCTAGTACGGCAAAAAAAAATAAAAAAAATAAAAGCATGTTCCCCGAGGTCACTCGCGCCCCCCCTGGCATCGCTCTGCGCCCCCCTGGGGGGGCGCGCTCCACCATTTGAGAAGTACTGCTTTAGACTTTAACGATCTGTGCTGAATGATCATCACACACTAAATGTAACTCATAGCATTAGCATAGCGTTAGTGTTAGATTAGAGTAATGCTAACGGCGAGTGTCCTCTTAAACTCCTGGACAACTTTTTCTACATGTACTTCGTCCCGTCCAGGTGGGTATAAGTCTTTATAATGCACTGGTTTCCTGCTGAGTGTGTATTATCACCAAGTTGTCTTATAGACGCTACAATATGTGCTCCTCTGTCAATGTTTATTTGAAATACAGTAATATAGTTGGAAACCTTTATTTATTTATTTATTTATTTATTTAATTTTTGGAGTAACATTTTACAGACAAAAACATTTTCACTAAACGTCGACTAAAACTAGACGAAATTAGGCTTGAGTTTTCGTCAACAAAATCTAGACGAAGACACATTTCGAGATGACTAAAATATGACTAAGACTAATAAGTATTATCCAAAAGACGAAGATTTAGAAGAATACTAAAAGGGCTGCCAAAAACAACACTGTGATTCAATAGTCCAACCAAAATATTGTTGGAAAATATTCCTCAGATATCATGTGATGTCTGCAAATCTTCAGAAAACTTTTTTAGTGATAACCCATCTGTGTTTCACTTTGTTAAAACACAATATTGATAAAGCACTGACACTTTATAGATTTTGATAATTTCTGAATAGCTGCAGGTGGAGATGAAAATGACAAACTTGCTTTATGTTGCCAATTCTATGTGCAGAAGTTGGCCCAGTGTATGAGACTGATGACCCAAACCAGTTTATGGAGTACATGGAAAACCTGATGGCACTGGGAGGAGGAGATGAACCAGAGATGTGCTTCACTGCCATTCAAGTATTTTTCGTGTTTTTGTGTGCAGGTCTGCATATGTGTGAGTGTGTACTAATTTTTGTATATTTGCAGCTGGCCCTCACTCACAGTCCACCACTATCTGAGATTTTTGTGTTCACTGATGCCTCACCCAAGGATGCCCACTTGTTTGATGTGGTTAAGGCATTAGCACTTGCCAAACAGAGCAAAGTAAGACTATCATGTGAACTCTCTGTGCTAGAAATTATTTGTCAGTTTTTTCTTTAAAAAAAAAAAAAAAGAATTATGACAAATCTTCAGCTAAAACTAGACAAAGCTTCTCTCTCCCAAAAGTCTTTTATATTGCTCAAAGGCACTGTAACATTATTTACAGTTCAATCATTAATACTGCTCTTGGATCTATCTCGGGGTGTTATTTTCTATTAACTATAGGTATGTGAATGTGAGATTCTTTTGTTATTGAGGGTATAAAATAAATTTGATATGATTTCACTATTTGTAACAATGAAATTAAAAGTAAAAAAAAAAAAAAAAAAAATTGCACTTGACCAGTAATTTTTCCACCCACCGCTAGAGAGTGCCTGTGCACTGCTTGTGATTAACTGCACTTGATACAGCAAACAAATTATATAATCTTAATTTCAAATTTAGCCGTTTCCTTGGTACTACTTTATTGGATAAACGGCACTTAAATGTTTTTTGTTGTTGTTGTTGATGAATGTATATCAGTGATGAACACTGGTGACTATTTTAAAATATTTAAAATTTGAATATCCGACACAAACAAGCGGATGGAAAACTAACATTGAAAAAAATTAATATTATTGAATAATATATTGATAACAATAACGATAATGAGTAGTACACTCATGCTGTCAGACAAATTTAAACTGATTGTCCCACAGGTGACATTTCTCCTGACGGAAGACCCCAACTACAGCAAAGAAAGCAAACCAAGGAGCAGAACAAGGAGAACGTCAAAGAGGAGGAAGAGAAGCAGAGAACATTTGCCCCCTAATCGTTTCTCCCTCTATACGACGCTGTCGTCCTTGTCTGGAGGACTGACAATATTCACCAGCAACTCTGACATCCACAGCGTCTCTTCTATAGTGGAGGACAACACTGCAGCAGAGAAGGTAAGGTTTGATTATTAGTTCAATCAACCAAAACAAACAACCATATAAATGTTTCATTTATTTATATTCAAAAGTCCAATTTCCATGAAATGTCCTCCTTAAAGTAAGTTTAATTATTTCTTCTTTACCAGGTGACTCTCCTCCATGTTGAGACAGACCAAGACCAGAAGTCCTCGCACTCCTTCCGCGTCGACAGCTCAGTTAAAGACGTTACAGTACACATCAGTGGCTTTCTTAGTCAGTGCATCCTTATTGATCCTTCAGGTACACTAAAAAAACGACATCACACACACACATATGTACTTTACAATGCATTGTGACCTTTGTATATGATATTTTCCACGTTAGAAGCACTGCAATAGCACATTTTGCTAAATTATTTTCCCAGGCCAAACTCAGTCTCTTTTGAGTGAAAAGGGCTCTCTTGCATCTTTGGAGGTCTTCAACGGCCTGTACCGTGTCCGTCTACTCTCTCCGATCCAGCCAGGCCAGTGGAACCTGCAAGCCACTGCTGACGGGCATGTCGCATTCAGCATACTAGGTACTACGTCATTAATGATAAAAATCGCAAGATGACTTGTTAAAATGAATCAAATGTGACTGGTTATAAATCCCTCAGCTGAAAGCAATGTGGATTTCCTGTATTATTTTGCTACTGTAACCAATAAGACTCATCCTGGATTGGCCAGAGTAGAGGGCAGCCCTGTAGCAGGTGAGTTTTTTAAAATCACTTTTATTATTTGTGTATTACCTGTATTTATTGGTGAGTGTATGATTTGAGCTTTTATTTTACGCTATTTTTCTTTTTATTCTACACTATATTCAGTTGAACCCTTTTTTCTTTCTTGACATTGGTCACTACAGTGGACTTATCCTCAAAAATGATTAAATTCTCTGCCAGCCAGGTTACAGAGTGATCTGTATGTGTTGTGGTAGTTAGTAAAAGAGAGAACAATATATTGAAAACACCTACACTGCTGGCCAAAAGTATCGACACCCCTGCAATTCTGTCAAATAATGCTCAATTTCTCCCAGAAAATCATTGCTATTACAAATGCTTTGGTAGTAATATCTTCATTTATTTTACTTGCAATGAAAAAACACATAAGAGAATGAAAAAAAATTAAATCATTATCATTTTACACAAAACTCCAGAAATGGGCCGGACAAAAGTATTGGCACCCTCAGCCTAATACTTGGTAGCACAACCTACAGACGAAATAACTGTGAACAACTGCTTCCGGTATCCATCAATGAGTTTCTGACAATGCTCTGCTGGAATTTTAAACCATTCTTCTTTGGCCAACTGCTCCAGGTCTCTGAGATTAGAAGGGTGCCTTCTCTTAACTGCCATTTTCAGATCATCACAGGTGTTCTATGGGGTATGGACTCATTGCTGGCCACTTTAGAAGTCTCCAGTGCTTTCTCTCAAACCATTTTCTAGTGCTTTTTGAAGTGTGTTTTGGATTATTGTCCTTCTGGAAGACCCACGACCTCTGAGGGAGACCCAGCTTTCTCACACTGGGCCCATTATGCTGCAAAATTTGTTGGTAGTCTTCAGACTTCATAATGCCATGCACCCGGTCAAGCAGTCCAGTGCCAGAGGCAGCAAAGCAACCCAAAAACATCAGGGAACCTCCCCAATGTTTGACTGTGAGGATCGTGTCCTTTTCTTTAAAGGCCTCGTTTTTTCCCCTGTAAACTCTATGTTGATGCCTTTTCCCGAAAAGCTCTACTTTTGTCTCATCTGACCAGAAAACATCTTCCAAAACGTTTTTGGCTTTCTCAGGTAAGTTTTGGCAAACTCCAGCCTGGCTTTTTTATGTCTCTAGGTCAGAAATGGGGTCTTCCTGGGTATTCTACCATAGCGTCCCTTTTCATTCAGACGCCGACGGATAGTACGGAGTGACACTGTTGTACCCTCGGACTGCAGGACAGCTTGAACTTGTTTGGATGTTAGTCGAGGTTCTTTATCCACCATCCGAACAATCTTTCGTTGAAATCTCTAATCAATTTTTCTTTTCCGTCCACAACTAGGGGGGTTAGAACAATCAGGTCTATGGAGATGGACTTGTAGCCTTGAGATTACCCATGTTTCCTCACAATTTTGCATCTCAATTCCTCAGACAGTGCTTTGGTCTTCTTTCTTTTCTCCATGCTCAATTTGGTACACACAAGGACACAGGACCGAGGTTGAGTCAACTTTGATCCATTTTAACAGGCTGCGCGTGTGATTTAGTTATTGCCACCACCTGTTATGTGCCACAGGTAAGTAACAGGTGCTGTTAATTACACAAATTAGAGAAGCGTCACATGATTTTTCAAAGGGTGCCAATACTTTGTAATAAAAACATTTAGGGAAAAAAAAAAATCATTTGTGTATGAAAGGGTTAATGCCTATGTGTGCACTCTTTCATCCTTTAGGTGTCCCTGCCTTCCTTGTAATAGCTGTGACTGGCCTGTCTCCTCACCATGAAGGAGTCTCCTTCAGTCATGTGACCCTACTGGGAGCAGAAGGGGAGAGCCTCAAGAAGGTGTTGCTCAACTCGTCTTCACCATACCCAAGCCACACAACTGAGGAGCTGATCGGCTGGGTAGACTCCATTCCCAGAGCTCCCTTTTCTGTCCGCCTAACAGGCCGAGACGGCGGCGGAAACAAACTGGAGAGGGTTGCCTCGGAATTGGTGCAGCCCACTCATGTTCAGATACAGGTACACAAGCACTCAAAAATGCTAAACACACTAGATTGGGGGTGGGCCAATATTTGTGCTTAAGGGCTATATTTGATTTTAAAAAAACTTTTTTTTTTTAAAAAACATGAATAGATGGCCTCGATCATTTGTAGACAAGGGGAAATAGTTGAAGTGAATGGAAAATGTGTCAAACTGCTAAATGAAAAATTATCAATTCCATTTTAAACTGAGAAATCTGTTAAATTAGTTAAATTCAACAATGATTGAATAGAAATAATAAAATAATGTTAAATACACCATTTAATAAATTGTTATTCCAATAATAGAATGACTTATTCACATTGTAATGTATACATAATCATTAAATGCTACTAATACCGTATTGGCCCGAATATAAGACGGCCCTGATTATAAGACGACCCCCTCTTTTTTAAGACTCAAGTTTGACTAAAGACTTTTTGGACACCAAATTAATTTTCATACAGAAAATAATTACAGTACATCCGAAACAAATGATTATAACAATATGTTTGAGAGAAAAAGCATGATATTTTGCCACATTCAAATCTAAATATCTGAACATTTAAATATGTAAACTAAAGTGCAATCACATTCGTAAATGAATGGCTTCTGGTTTTTGAAATTTAAATAAACCAATCTATTGTGATAGAACAACAAAATTGCAATAACTGCATTAACCATCAAAGTGAAGTCTACCTGTAACTGTAGTCTTGAAACAAATCTGAATAAGGAAAAACATTGCAATAAAATAGTGCAGACTAGTTAAACTTCAGAGTAGCTGCGATCTGTGATGACAGAACATCGCTTCAATGATATCTAGCACCATCTAGCGTCGTGAATGGGAGAGTAGCTGAGAGCTGTCATAACAGAACATCGCTTCAATGATATCTGGCGCTATCCAGGGTCGTGAATGTGTATAATGTCTAGGCCGTGTTGCCACAGATTACTTGAAAAAGTAATTTAATTACTGATTACTGATTAAGCCTCAAAAAAGTAATCTAGCTATTTTATTGATTACTTCATTATCAAAGTAATTAAGTTACTTTAAAAGTAATCTATTAGTTACTTTTTACCCATTTTTCTCCCTTTCCTGCCTCAACATAAGAATGACAACAGAAAAATGTCATCACATGTAATTGACTTTCCGATGATTGAATTTAGTGACAAAGTGCTTGGAATTTGTTGAAATCAACTCCACCGACCAATTAAACCCCGCTAACTCTAAGATTAAGCGTAATGTCAAAACTTCTGAATTTCGGGTTATGGTTACCAGTATATCATTGCCAATGTAAAACAATGCAAACTGACGGCACAATAATCATCAACACACAAGCGGATTGTACAGTGCAATAAACACAAAGGTGTTGGCGGGCGCGGATGCATGAGCAGCCGTACACATTAACAACCCAGAAGTACTCCTCTCAACACACACGCGGTCAATTTGGCCACAAAACGTGGCGGCAACTAAGCACTTTACACTCAGTTGGACTTACAACACATCCCGCAGATGTTAAACGAACACATCACCTCACGGCATGAATGTGCAACATGCATGTGATGTAAACAAAGCTTGCCAACTTGGAGCGATGACTGCCCGTCGTTGCAATGGCAAAGCTACGAAACGGCCGCGCATGTAGGGGGTACAACCTTTTGCTGATACCCTCCAGAATGAAGGAAAAATACTCAACTTCCTTCATGGATATCCACAGATCAACATTCCCTCGCAATGTCTCAATACTCGGCGCGAATGTCCACCCGCCTCAGTCTCACAACTCGTGACGAGAGACCAAAACAGGATATAGCTAAGAGGTTGTCATGGAAACACGTACCGGGAACCTTTTATTTTAGCATTTTCTATTCAGAATGCTCTTCGTACATGACTACAATATTCTTCATTCTACATATGATATGAGGCAATGAAAAAATAGTAACACAGACACACTAAGGAAACTAACTTTAATCAGATTACTGGTGTAGGAAAATGAACGCGTTAGATTACTCGTTACTGAAAAAAGTAATCAGATTACAGTAACGCGTTACTAACTAAAGCGTTACTGACAACACTGGCCGCGAATATAAGACGACCCCCTCTTTTTCAGTCTAATTTCAATGCGAAAAACACCGTCTTATATTCGGGCCAATACGGTACTATTTTTTAAAAGAGTAATAATAATCAAACTGGCCAAGATTTAATTTCATTTTTGTGTAATTTTCACAAGATCCTCATTATTTCAGTATTTTACTTTATTCATTTATTTAAAAAAAAACAACTTTTTTGGCATTATGTAAGGTGAGATTTTTCCAAGTAAAATAGATAATAGTTGGAAAACACTGATCTAGTATGAGGCTGTTGTTATTCACACAAATAATGTTTTATGCTGTCTCTTTCAGGTTCTGTCCACCCCCCCTCTGGTACCTGGCCACAGCACCACGGTGGAATTCATCATCTTCAACCACGGTGGAGGCCGACTCTTCAACATGATTGCTGAGGATGATTCTGGATATCTGCATACAAGAGGACCCTACAGGTAATGTCATTGCAGTAAGGTGGACAGAGGCAGGAAATGAGAAGATTCCATTCCCAGAGCTCCCTTTTTGTCCAATTAGGTTCTACATCTCGGCGCACAATGTTTTCCATAGTCAGGTGGGTCTTCACACGCCTTCTACAGCTCAAGATGGAGCCACTGTCACCCTGACGCTGTCAGTACAAGCTCTCAACTCTAAAGACACAAACTACGCTGTGGCCTACCTGACAGTTATTCCACCCGTGAGTATCATCTCATCATGTTGTATTAGTTATTCTGCTGCACACAGCTTTCTGTTGCCTTGGGAAAAAATAAGGATTTTGGCATTATTGTCATATGTTAATAAATTGTGTTGTATCTCATCTTCCCCTCAGGACCGTGATATGTCTCCTCCATCCTGCTCAGCTTCCAGAGTTTTGTCTTCATGTTCTCCAGCTTGCAATGAGTCCACCTGGAGCATGTCTCTGGCTCTGTCGGACAATGGGCGCTCCGGCCTGGCTGCTCTCCAACTACGGCAGGGAATAGGCAGTTTGACTTTACTTCCACCGCTTGTGGGGGACAAATTAGGTGAGGCTCATAGTGACCAGTATAAGGCCACATTAGTGAAAGGAGACCCTCCCTTTAATGTGTCCGAGTCACCAGAGCCCCTGTGGGTAAATTACACGTCAAGCTGCTGCTCAGTCAGCGCTGAGCTCCTGGTGTGGGACACAGCTGGAAACATGAAACGCTGTCATTTTGCATCTGCTCAGCAGAGGCAGCTAAGCAACACAAGGACAGAATATAGCAGAGATGGACCTCTAAAGCCCACTAGATTCTCTCTATTAGTTTTGCTTCTCCTATGCACTGAGCAGCTCTTTTAAAGCTATTTTTTTGGTATGAATTAAGAAAAATTGCAAGTCCGCTAAATAAAGTGAATTTATTCTTTTATAACTGTAATGGCCTATTTTTCCCCCCCATATTTTTATGATTTTTCAAAAAATAAAAAAACAAAAACTGAAAATTCAAAACATCATGGCCATAAGGCCATATTTCGCAACCCAATTGAATAAAAAACAAAAATAACTAGGCCTGCAAGCAGGACTGAACGGGCCCTCGCAGTTTGGCGCAACTCGGACGCCACGCAAACTCAGACGGCATGCAGGTCGGGGTGGTGGCAGACAGCCCCCCTCTACATCTCCCAAGTTATGACTGTTCAAAATATGTGGAGAGAGAAAATGATGACAGTCATAATCACTTTCCTTTTGGACCCTTCTGCTTTACCCAAACCTCAATAATTTTCATCAGCCATCTCAACACGTCTTAAGGCTTCCCTTATGCAGGTTTGAGGTTGATTGATTTTTTTTTCCCTTAGAGAAGGAGTGTGTCCCGTAAAAAAGTGCATTTCCTGTTCCCACTAGGAGGCGCCAGGCACAATTGGTAATATTTCAATTCAGTCCTGTTCAGGCTGGGATACCTCACACACATGCCGGATTTAAAAGAGATTGAAGGTTGTATGAGGGAGTTATCAGTCATTATCCGAATTTGTCGTTTAGCCGAAAAAATGGACGACTTTGGCACCTCGCCTAGGTCAGGCCCGTGAATGAAAACACACCATTTTGATAAATTAAGATTTCATATGTCTCATGAACAGTCTCGCAAATTTTGAGGATGATCAAACTAATTCCCTCCGTGCCAAAGCCGAAAAAATGGACGACTTTGGCACCTCGCCTAGGTCAGGCCCGTGAATGAAAACACACCATTTTGATAAATTAAGATTTCATATGTCTCATGAACAGTCTCGCAAATTTTGAGGATGATCAAACTAATTCCCTCCGTGCCAAGGTCTCAAATGTGCACACTGTAAATCGATAAAAATTTCACATTCAATCCAAAATACCCGATTTCCTGTGGGATTTGGAATGTGTGTGCAAGAGACTTTTTGGAGCAGTTTTGCACAAGGTTTTGACTCTCCGAATTTCATCACTCTATGTTAAAAAAACCTAAATGGAGAGGCCTTTTTGAAAAATTTAAGGGGGCGCCACTGAGCCATTTTGTTACATTTTTTCGTAACATTGCAAGATTATCGAACGTTATCCAAAGCTGCATGTATGTGCAAATTTTGGTGAGTTTTTGTGCATATTCAAGCCTCCAAATGTAAACTGTTACTGTGAACCCATGAAAATTTCACATTCGATCCAAAATACCCAATTTCCCTTTGGATTTGGAATATGGGTGCAAGAGACTTTTTGGAGCAGTTTTGTATAAGGTATCTACTCCCCAAATTTCCTCACTCTATGTTGAAAAAACCTAATAGGAAAGGCCTTTTTTAAAACTTCTTTCTGTCGCCCCTAGTTGGCACTGTAGAGTTGATGCAAATGACCCCTACAAGAACCTTCAGGGTATGAGTCTCAACAAACACGGGAAGTTTGGCGCAGATATGTTGTATATCTGCCGAGTTATGATTGTTCAAAGTTTTTGGCGAGACAAATTGTTGACGGTCATTTTCACTTCCAGTTTGGACCTTTCCGCTTCAACGAAACCTCAATATTTTTCATCAGGCACCTGAACACATGTCTTGAGGCTCCCGTAAAACAGGTTTGAGGTCACCAGATTTTTTTCCCTTGGAGGAGGAGCCTGTCTCGTAAAAAAAGGCATTTCCTTTTCTCACTAGGGGGCGCTAGGCCTAATGAGTAATGTTTCAATGCACTCGTGTTAAGGGTGGGATACCGCACATACATGCCAGATATGAAAAAGATTGAACGTTGTGTCAAGGAACTATTAGTCATTTACTGAATTTGTCATTTTGCCGAAAAAATGGTCGACTTTGGCACCACGCCCAGGTCAGACCCGTGAATGAAAACGCACCATTTTCAAAACTTAAGATCTCATATGTCTCATGAACAGTCTCACCAATTTTGAAGATGATCCAACTAACTCCCTCGGCGATGAGGTCTCAAATGTGCACCCTGTAAATCGATAAAAATTTCATATTCGATCCAAAATAACCGATTTCCTGTTGGGTTTGGAATATGGGTGCCAATGCTTTTTTGGAGCGGTTTTGGACAAGGTATAGACTCCCCAAATTTCATTGCTCTACGCTGATGGACCTTAATGTTATAGGCGAATTTTAAAATTTCAAGGGGGCGCCACTGAGTCATTTTGTTACATTCTTTTGCAACGTTGCAAAATTATCAAAATTTACAATTTTCCGCACGTAGGTGCAAATTTTGGTGATTTTTCGTGCATGTTCAGGCCTCCAAATTGGCCGTTTTCATTTGCCCTGAAAGAAAAAAAAAAAAAAAAAAAAATCCTTTGCAAAACAATAGGGCCTTCGCACGCTTAGTGCTCGGGCCCTAATGAATAATGTTATACACATTCACACACACATTCACACAGCTTGCAAAGAAAAAAGAAAAAAATTCTTATATATATGTATAGATGTCATACATGCCCAGATTTCTTTAGAATGTTGATACAATATACATATATGTGTCTCATAATTTCACAAATTCTTTCGGTTTTCCTCTCGCAAAGTAAGTCAGTCTTTCCATTCCTATGCCTTCCGATAGTTCCTTAATTCATTGTCTTAACGAAGGGGGTTCCATGTTCTTCCAGTTCAAGGCGATCACTCTTCGTGCATGCAGTAATCCATAATCTAACATTTAAAAAAATATTTTTTGTTATAACAGCCTCTGTTGGATAAATACCCAAAACACAAAGTTTGGCCGAGGTAGGTACATTCACTTTAAAGACACATGATGAACATTTTGTAATATCTTTCCAAAAATTCAGAATTTTCGAACACTCCCAAACACAGTGTATGAGGGTACCTTTGAAGTTGTTACATTTAGAGCATGTTTCAGGAATGTTAACAGACAGGTGATGCAGTATTTCAGGAGTTATATACATTCTTGTTAACCACTTCTATTGAATCAGTTTTAATCTAATATTTATTGTAATTTTTGGGGCTTTTAAACAGGCTTAATTCCAATCATTCTCGTCAATATTTTCGTTCAAGTCATTTCTCCAGGCATTCAATTTATCCGCTGATGATTCCTTGCATTTGAACATAAGTAGATTGTAGAACTTTGACAGTAGACCATTTCTTAGTTGCTTGAGTGTTATTTCCTCGATCTGCGATAGATTAAGAGAATGTGTGACATCTTCAATTTTTGTGTAAATGAAATTCCTTATTTGCAAATATTTGAAAAAATGTAATGAGGGGATTTTGTATTTGTCACATAGAGAGTTAAATGTAAGCAATGTTCCATTTTCATACAAGTCCCCAACTGTTTCAATACCCTTGATTTTCCCATAATTTGAAACCTCGATCCATTCTCCCAGGTGGAAAATTATCATTATTCTGCAAAGGAGAAAAATAAGATATTGTTATAGGGCTATCAATAAGATTGTGTGCCTTGTGCCAGTTCATTAAAGTATTATTTAAAAAGGGATTTTTTTTTGGTGCCCTTTTTTAGTTTTTTCAAGTTTGCAGAATATAGATAACTGTGGATTGGTATGTTTGATATTGATTGTTGTTCAATTGTTGTTCAGCTGTAATTGCCAATTTATTTTTTATGTGTAGTACAAGAGTAATGATGCAACTGAACTGTACTAAAGCATTGGAACACCTCGCCTTTATGGGACTTAGAAATAGAAAATAACCCCCCCCCCCAAATCAATTTGTTCTTATCTAGTCTTATGAACAGTGGTGCCGTAATCTGATTACTTTCTTTCAGTAACGAGTAATCTAACGCGTTCATTTTTACAAACCAGTAATCTGATTAAAGTTAGTTTCCTTAGTGTCTGTGCGTTACCATTTGGTTATTGCCTCATAATGTACATAGAATTAAGAATATTGTAGTCATGTACGAAGAGCATTTTGAATAGAAAATGTTTGAAAGGTTCCCGCTACGTGTTCTTTTCCATGGGAACCGCTCATAAGTCTTCCTGTTTTGGTCTGGAGTCACAAGCGCTAGGTGGTACTGACACGTGCCATCGCAATCAAGCTGAGTGCACCCACTTGTTGAGATGTGCGAAGCGATGTTGATGTGAATGCATCCATGAATGAACGTGAGTATTTATACTTCATTTTGGAAGGTTCCAGCAAAAGGTTGGAGCCGGTACATGCTTTGCGTTTCAACGGCAGGTAGTCGTTGCTCCCGCTCGTCCTCGTGAAGTCGGCGACCATTTTTTACAGTACATCATATTTGTGTTGAAAATTTATGCCGTGAGGTGATATGTTCGTTTAGCATCTTTGGGATGTGTCGTAAGTCCGATTGAGTGTAAAATGCTTCGTTACCGCTACGTTTTGTGGCCAAATTGACCGCGTGTGTGTACGGCGACCGTCAGGGTTGTGCGCGTGCATCCGCGCCCGCCCCGACCTTTGCGTTGATTGCACTGTGCAATTCATTTCTGTGTTCTTAATTTGTATTGTTTTATATTGGCATTGATATGCTGTAAACCCTAACCCGACATTTTTGACATCAGGCTTAATCTTCGAGTTAACGAGGTTTAATTAGTCGGTTGATTTAGTTGATTTCAACAAATTCCATGCAGTTTGTCAGTTATTTGTTAGTTTCAGGGGCTCCGGAGTGGCAAAGCTAGCGCGAGTCAATGGTGGTTGAAATCGACTCCATCGACTAATTAAACACCCGCTAACTTGAAGATTAAGCCTTACGTGAAAAATTCTGATCTTTCCCTTTAAATTAAATTATCGGAAAGTCAATTACACGCGATGACATATTTCTGTTGTCATTCTGATGTTGAGGCAGCAAAGAGAGGAAAAATTGATAAAAAGTAACTGATGAATTACTTTTAAAGTAACTTACTTTAATAATAAAGTTATCGCAAAAGTAACAAGATTACTTTTTTGAGGCATAATGAGTAATCAGTAATGAAATTACTTTTTCAAGTAATCTGCGACAACACTGCTTATGAAACAAAATATCCAGTAGTATTTCTGTATTTTGACTTCCTCTTCTCTAAAAAGAGCAACATTCACAAAATGTGTATTACACCTGACTGTTGTACTTGGCAGTGACTGACTTTTCATTCAGTTGGTCATTAAGTGTGTTAAAATTTAAAGTAAAACTGGACGGCCAGTCTCATAAATGTTTAGCTGGAAGGGTAATATTTACGTCGAGCTTTTAAAGAACAAAACGTGCCCTAAACTCTGGCCAAGATGCACTTAATGAAAGAGGACACTGGGTAGGGTGGACTTTCCTCTGCCTGTTGTCAGTAACGTGTGAGGTGCCTGTATTTATGCAATAAAAACAGCGTTGGTAAGCAAATGTAGGGGATCAGTAGTTGTAAAATCAGTTGTAAATATCAAATAAATTTAGGTGCATCCATGGTGACGTTTCTGCTGTTTGCAATGAGGCAATTGTTTTCAGTACTAAACTGCATATACAGTCTTTGATTCATTACAGTCATATTTGTCCAAAATACATCGACAATCGCTGTTTTATCTTACGTAGACGAAAGTGTCATTGTTTACAAATTGTGCACACACCTTTCTTTTTGGCTTTTAATTTACAGTACTGTAAACGAAATGTAGCTACAGTATGTCTTTTACATGCTGCAGATAATTGACATTTCTACTCAGAACTGATTAACTGTTTGTCTCGTTGTTCATTATGTGATAAGGAATTCCAACTAACATTGGACAGCAGTTGTCATAAGCAAGTGTGTTGCTCAAAGAGAGGATTCACGTCAAGCTGATAAGGAATGTGGAACAGAAGATTGATTTTACAGCCAGCCCAAGATGCAATTAAGGAGAGAGGACACTGGGGCAGCAAGTTGGAGTTTCTTCTGGCTGTTGCTGGGAACATAGTGGGCCTGGGCAACGTATGGAGGTTTCCATACTTGTGCTATAAAAACGGCGGCGGTAAGCAGTTTAAAAAAGTTCTAAATATCGCAGAAGACTATACGTAACATTTAGGTGCATTTTTGGTGCCGTATTTTGTGTTTGCGGCGACATGCGGTGTACCGCTCTTCCTTATGGAGACCACCATGGGCCAACACACCCAAGAGGGGGGCATCAGCTGCTGGAGGAAAATGTGCCCACTGGCGGAAGGTTTGCAACATTCCCGTCATGTTCAAGACTATCATTCTAAAACAAAAAGCTTATTTTCTTTTGTTTGTTTGTTTGTTGTTTTTGAAATTATCAGTTGGGACAGTTCACAGGTTTATTGAGCTCATAACACTGAGTTAACGATATAAATGAAACTATCCATTGATCCTAAATCTTTGATGCTTTGTCGTGGTTTAGAAGAAGGCACCCACTAACTAGTTACCAGTCACCCAAAATTGCTGACTCACTAGATACACTTTCACAGCTGATGGACAGTCACACAAAATATAGATATTATGATTCATCATATTGCCATCTGTTGCTGTACAGCATTATTTGAATTATTATATAGTTTTGTATTGTTATCTGTTCTGAATGTGTATCATATTTCACACGGTAATATATTGGTTTAATTTTCTTTTATGATACGGTATCTCTGAGACACTATCAACTATCAAAACTGTAATGTATTGTTGCCTTAACTGTTATGATTGAATATTTTACCAGTGTATATAATGAAATCATATGGTACCCCCCCCCCCCAAAAAAAAAAAAAAAAATCAGCATCATACTGTATATGCAGCTGACAAAATGAATTCCTCCTTTCTTTTTGAAAACTTAAATAATAAAGAGACGCCATAAGACTGACATGCGTGATGTGTGCCAGGTATCGGCTATGGTGGGCAACTGATCATTCTGTATAGCTGCATGACCTATATTATTATTCTGGCCTGGGCTCTCTTCTACCTTGTGTTCTCCTTCAACTCTCCACTACCCTGGAGCACGTGCGACAATTACTGGAACACAGGTGAGGTCTGGACACATTATGAGCTTCACCTTGTGGAACTGTCCACGTTGTCCGTATACACCTAAGGCAAATGTACAGCACACATGCACACAATCATTAAACCTTTTATCTGTATATGCTGTACTTAAGTGTGCTTTAAAATGAACACCTGTTATTCTTTTAGAAGATTGTGTGGATGTTGCAACAATGAACCACACGAACTACACCAAAGGAACCTCAGCAGCAACAGAATTCTGGGAGTAAGGAAGTAATATGCTAAAACAGTGGTCCTCAACCTTTTTACCACCACGGACCGGTGTGATGTGGGCCTTTTTTTCACAGAGCGGCAATGTTTGGCAGAAAATTACAGTAAATATAAAATAACACGATGGGACTAAAAATGACCATCAAGTTAAGTGTAGGGAAAATTTAACTCATATACGCTACAGTGGGGCAAATAAGTATTTCGTCAACCACCAATTGTGCAAGTTCTCCTACTTGAAAAGATTAAAAAAGGCCTGTAATTGTCAACATGGGTAAACCTCAACCATGAGAGACAAAAAAACAGAAAATCACACTGTTTGATTTTTAAAGAATTTATTTCCAAATTAGAGTGGAAAATAAGTATTTGGTCACCTACAAACAAGCAAGTTTTCTGGCTGTCAAAGAGGTCTAACTTCTTCTAACGAGGTCTAACGAGGATCCACTCGTTACTTGTATTAATGGCACCTGTTTGAACTCATTATCGGTATAAAAGACACCTGTCCACAAGCTCAGTCAGTCACACTCCAAACTCCACTATGGCCAAGACCAAAGAGATGTCGTAGGACACCAGAGACAAAATTGTAGACCTGCCCCAGGCTGGGAAGACTGAATCTGCAATAGGTAAAACGCTTGGTGAAAAGAAATCAACTGTGGGAGCAATTATTAGAAAATGGAAGACATACAAGACCACTAATAATCTCCCTCGATCTGGGGCTCCATGCAAGCTCTCACTTCGTGGCGTCAAAATGATAACAAGAACGGTGAGCAAAAATCCTAGAACCACACGGGGGGGATCTAGTGAATGACCTACAGAGAGCTGGGACCACAGTAACAAAGGCTACTATCAGTATCACAATGCGCCGCCAGGGTCTCAAATCCTGCACTGCCACACGTGTCCCCCTGCTGAAGAAAGTACACGTCCAGGCCCGTCTGTGGTTCGCTAGAGAGCATTTGGATGATCCAGAAGAGGACTGGGAAAATGTGTTATGGTCAGATGAAACCAAAATAGAACTTTTTGGTAGAAACACAGGTTCTCGTGTTTGGAGGAGAAAGAATACCGAATTGCATCCGAAGGACACCATACCCACTGTGAAGCATGGGGGTGGAAACATCATGCTTTGGGGTTGTTTTTCTGCAAAGGGACCAGCACGACTGATCTGTGTAAAGGAAAAAATGAATGGGGCCATGATGTGAGAGATTTTGAGTGAAAATCTCCTTCCATCAGCAAGGGCATTGAAGAAGCATTTCAAGGTCCTGGAGTGGCCTAGCCAGTCTCCAGATCTCAACCCCAGAGAAAATCTGTGGAGGGAGTTGAAAGTCCGTGTTGCCCAACGGAGAAATGGGCCAAAATAACAGCAACAGTGTGTGAAAAGCTTGTGAAGAGTTACAGAAAACGTTTGGCCTCCATTATTGCCAACAAAGGGTACATAACAAAGTATTGAGATGAACTTTTGGTACTGACCAAATACTTATTTTCCACCATTATTTGCAAATAAATTCTTTAAAAATCAAACAATGTGATTTTCAGTTTTTTTTTTTTTTCCACATTCTGTCTCTCATGGTTGAGGTTTACCCATGTTGACAATTACAGGCCTCTCTAATATTTTCAATTGTGAGAACTTGCACAATTAGTGGTTGACTAAATACTTATTTGCCCCACTGTATATCAACATTTTTTAAACAGCGGTGTCTCCTAAAACTTAAATAACAGCAAATATCGTTGATGACAGGCATAATGAGTTCTTCTCCAATCATGAAAGGTTTCTTGGCTTTAGCAAAATGGTTCGCCATGAGGTAAGATGCTCTCAGTGTATTCGCTTTTGTTGCCTCATTTGCTAGCTTTTAGCAACATATTATGCAGAATGGACTTAGTTTTAGGCTCTTCTTCTGGCTCAACAGGTGGCCTTTTCCCATAAGCGGAATTTGACTTTTGAGGCAGGGGGGCCAAAACATGTTTATGACCCCTAAACGCAGTGTCAGCAATAAAATTAGCTTAAAAGATATGCTTGATTAGTAGTTTAGCCTATGATTGTAAATACAGGAATCCCAGCTATGTGTGTGTGTGTGGGTGTGTGAGCGCACGCATTTTTCTGTGGAGAATTGGACGCCGATTTTTACGTTCCGCGGAGGTATCCAATTCAAAAGTTTTTCCATTCACAAACGAATCCTCACCGTGGTGAGTTTGAAAATAGCGGCAGGCAAAACAGGAGACTGCATCATTTTTGACTGAATATTCCATCCAGGAATATTTATAATCATACATTGAAAATGAGCGTTTTTTTTTTTTTTGTTTCCCATCATTTTTTAAGGGGAATTCTAAGTCAGGCTGCTTAGGACAGCTATGCTTTTGGCCAAGGATGTCGTCCATTGAATACGGTACGCCCGGTTGTCTCTTTTGAACAATTAGTGTCTTTAGTGGGACAAATTGAAACTCAGCTACCAGTTTAGCAGTGCTTTCTGGCGTTTCACGGTCCACATCTTCAATCCTTGGTTCTTGCTCAGTAGTTGCTGTCGCTTTTGAAAGCTTAGGTTTAAAAAAAAAAAAAAATGTATATCCATCTTGTTTCTTCAGTCCTCAGGTGATTTTGGCTAAGCAAAGCAAATGACCGTCTCTGAGGTGCTAGTCACATGATCTGTTCGAAAATCAATTTGACCCAATATAAAAATATTTTTTTTGTTCATCCATCCATCCATCCATCCATCCATCCATCCATCCATCCATCCATCCATCCATCCATCCATCCATCCATCCATCCATCCATCCATCCATCCATCCATCCATCCATCCATCCATCCATCCATCCATCCATCCATCCATCCATCCATCCATCCATTATCTACCCCTTAGTCTGGGGTCGGGTCGCGGTAGGCGGCAGCAGTTTTAGCAGGAAAACCTAGACTTCTCTCTCCCCAGCCACTTCAACCAGCTCCTCCGGTGAGATCCCAAGGTGTTCCCAGGCCAGCTGACAGACATATTCTCCCCAGCGTGTCCTGGGTTGTCCATGGGGCTTCCCACCGGTGGGACATGCCCAGAACACCTCTCCAGGGAGGCGTCCAGGAGGCAAACAAACCAGATGCCCGAGCCACCTCAACTGGCTCCTCTCGACGCAGAAGAGCAGCGGCTAGACACCAAGTGCCTCCCGGATGACCGAGCTTTTCACCCTACCGAGCTTCACACCAGATTGTTTTGTTGTTGTTTATTTTATTGCTTTACAACTTTGATAGACAACATTTTACCGGCAAATTCTTAATTTTAAATTAATATATTGGAAAGTCAATTACATGCAATGACATTTTTTGCCACTGGGGGGGATAATTTACACGTATGCCTTTTCCCCATAAAAAAGCTGTCCAAAGATGTCTGTTTTTCAGTCATCTTTACTAACGTGTGGGCTTATTATTTCTGTGAACAAATCTGATGCGCCTACGTCATTATCGAGGACAAGTGCACATAGATATAAAAAATAGATGGTAGATGCTAGCTCTAATGGATTTCAATGACGACTTCCTATCCAGTTTTATTATTTTATTACTAATCCGAGCAAAACGACCGGAAGTACCCCATCTGCCATTGCTGAGGTGAGCCGCCTGCAGGAAACACCCAACAGCAGTTAATGTTACTGTTTACATTGACTGACGCTGGGCTGCTATAGTTGTGCAAACACCTCTGTAATGGCTAGTTGGCTATGGTGGGCAACTGAGGGTGATGTACACAAATCTCTAATCTCTAGAGTAGACAAGCATATTGATGTGTCAAGAGGCACAATCCAGATTGCGGTCGTTAACAAATTATTTATTAGCATTTATATACGGCCCGTCAGCAAATGCCCCACGGATCGGTACCGGTCCTGTGGTTTGGGATCACTGTGCAAAATACGATATGTGAATTTTTTTTATGTGATATGAAATGTCTGTTTTTTTCCCCAACCTGTCCAGACGTCGAGTGTTGAAAATTTCAGGCGGTATTAAGGAGATTGGCAGCATCAGGTGGGAGGTCCTACTGTGCCTCCTGGCTTTGTGGGTCATTTGTTACTTTTGCATATGGAAAGGAGTCAAATCAACCGGAAAGGTGAAGGCCATCAAACTGCATTAAAACAACTCAAATGCACTGACAATCGTGTGACTTTTCATTTCGTCCAGGTTGTGTATTTCACCGCCACGTTCCCTTACGTGATGCTCCTGATTCTTCTGATCAGAGGGCTCACTCTTCCGGGAGCAAGACAAGGAGTGGAGTTCTACCTTCTGCCCGAGCTGTCGCGACTTACAGACAGTCAAGTAGGACTATGTTACATGCGGTTTGATAGCGGACGAATGTATTCACTGGCAGTGGTCGTCTTTTTAAATAGGTGTGGATGGACGCTGGTTCACAGGTCTTCTTCTCGTACAGCATCTGTTGTGGAACCCAGGTTGTACTGGGCAGCTACAACACTCACAGCAACAATTGCTACAAGTAGGTTAGAAGAAATGTATCAAAGAGGATTAAAGATTTATAGGTTGCTGGCCCTGATGACTCACATGATGAGGTATGGAAACAATTCAGTGGGGTGGCTGTGGAGATTTTGACTGGGTTTGTATCGGATCTATAGAGGTTGAGAAGATGCTTGATGAAGGAAGAGAAAGTCCATTTTTAAGCCTATGGTAATGTGCAGATTAGTGGGAATTTTTAAGGACTAAAGTTAAAGGGAAAGACAACACTTTAATCATATACATCCCAGCAGAAAGAATCATGTTTAATAAATTGGAACCCCGTCTAGCCTGCCACGGATTACAGTTTTTCTATGGATGGGATTACCTTTAAAAAATATTTAGCACTTTGTAATTAATTAATTTTGATCAATCACATTTTAATTGCACAACTCTATTTTTCCCCCCTAAGTAAAATGGATTTTAGTGAACAACTTAAAGTGCCTGTGACACAAAAAAGCATGTTTATTTCACATTACACGCAGTATTTTAAGCTCCTGAATGAAATGGACCGCTTGGATGTGTGTGGAAGCGATCGATATATTTATTCGATTTTTTTAATCCTGCGCCACGAAAATGAATGACTTCCGGCCAGAGTCTGGACTGAGGAAAAAGGCGAATGTGATGTCAGTGGACTAATCATCTTCGCAATACAGCCATTAACATAGTATGCAGAAGGACTGCGGATTCAGCTGATTTTGCGGATTAATTTGTACATTTTTTGCGTAACACCAGCCCAATGTGCTGCAGGCTTTTGCTGCTACACCAGGGAGAGTGGTGTGAGGCTTTTTGGGTTTCCAAAAAATCCTGTTTACTGCGAAGAATTGGCAAAACAAGTCCGACAATCTGGAGACCATTGGACAGATGACGAAGTGAGTAAGCTACGTGTTTTATGTTATGTCAAATACTGGGATCATGGCAAACGTTTTAATAATGAGGTGGCTTGCATTTTGTGGGTGACAATGCTCCCTGTCCACCGAGAAGGCCACTGGGCTGACGCCCGGCGGCTTGTTGCACGCCATGGTGGCCGGCCGATAAAGGCATGTTGCCCTATAGAGTGCTATCGTCGGCTTGGACTCGAGGAGCCACCTGCTCTCATCTCCGGTTCTCGATTGTGTCGAGACTTCCACCTCCCTCGGTCCTCTTCGCGTGCCCGCCTATAGAGCGCTATCCTCGACTTGGGCCCGGGAAGCGTCCCGCTCTTGTCTCCGGTTCTCGATTCTGTCGAGACTTCAAGCCTCCTCGGCCCTCTTCTCGTGCCTGCCTAGAGAGCACTATACTCGGTTTGGGCTCGGGGAGCCACGTGCTCCGACGTCGGGTGGTTTGTCCACAGAGAATGCGTTTCTAAGTTCATTCCCCTCTGCGAGCACTGCCTGCCTGCAGGGGCCACAGTGGAACGACGAGCTGAAACTTGCTCGCAGTTGGGGAATGGCCGATCGGTGAAGACAATCACCCCCGCCGCCATGTGTGACATGAATCGGGTAGTTTTGTGTGATTTTTCCTTTTTGAAAAGCGAGGAAGAGAATCGGAAGAGCTGCTTGGTAAAGGTTAGCATGTCGCCTAGTTCTTACGTCTTCTGTTTTGTTTACGCTCTTTCCTCCGTCTCCGAAGCCGGGGCAGGGAAATGACAAAAGCCGGAATAACTCCGGTGGCATTAAATACCGTTCGAGAGGTTTAAGACGTCGGCAGTATTGAACAGTATGCAGTAATTTAGCTCTGCCGTACTGAATAAACGCATTTTTAATATTTCATATTCGATTTAGCAAAAGACTGTTATTTGTCATGACCATACAATTTATTTAGTAATTGGGGAAAAATAATTGGATAAAAACAATATCCTGTAAAAATATTGGAGTAGAGAGATAGAAACAATCATGACATTTTGCTGCTCTCTGTCGCATTTTTCTTGTTTGGAATCTTCCTTCTCCATAGGGCTGAATTCTAAATCAGCTGAAATCATTACTCTGCTGACGTCATCACCCAGATGGCGGCGCCTGAGCGCAATAATGACAGGAGTAGCTAAACGGCAGATTGAAATACTCATTTCTCGTCATATGCACTTTGCCAAATTGTTGTATATAGTTGAATGGTCTCAAAATAATATTTTAATTCACATAATAATGCTATTAAAGTTTTTTTTAATGATGTCACAGGCACTTTAATCAAATGTACACAGACACAAACATTGTTAACAGTTAATGAATGCATTTAATTAGATTTCCGTTTGAAACAAATAAACTAATTTTACTTTTTTACCTACTGTTCCTGGCATCCAGGTTGGAATAATTAATTGAAAATAATGTACTGGTTTCCTGCTGAGTGTGTATTACCACCAAGTTGGTGATGTCCTTGTAGATAGACGCTACAACATGTCTGTCAAAATAGTTGGAAACCTTATTTATTCATTATAGAGTAATTAAAAAAAAAATTACAGACAAAAACATATTTAGTAAACGTTGACCAAAACAAGACAAAATTAGTCTTGAGTTTTCGTAAACAAAACTTAGAACAAAAACACATTTTGAGATAACTAAAACATAAGTCTAATTGGAATTATCATCCAAAACTCTAAGCCTGAAACGAAAATAAAAAGGGCTAACTAGGCTAACTACACATAATTGTCACACAATGTGACAGAAACTATTGCGCATTTCCGTCTCGTCACACGAAAACTGGCATTTGTCTCGTTATGTTTGAGTCTCCCAAAACATGATTTTAGCTCGTTATTGTCTCGTCGTCGTCATGAAAAATGTGTTCGTTGACTAAATATTTCCGTTAGCGTAAACAACACTGTCATGGAACATATGGGTACAAAGAGTCCCTTTGGACTAACTTATTGTTTGAAACCATATAGCTAAAATATATGAATATTTTTGTGTTGCAGGGACTGCTTATGGCTGTGTTTACTGAATAGTGGTACGAGCGTAGTTGCTGGCTTTGCAGTCTTCTCAGTGCTAGGATTCATGGCTCAGGAGCAAGGTGTTTCTATCGCAGAGGTAGCTGAGTCAGGTAAACTTCAAATCCTCTCAACCAAGAGTCTACCGTACTCCCCCAAATACTGTATTGTCTACTTCAGATCATTTGAATGTGACATGTTAAAGTTAGATGTGGTTGTTGTCAACAGGTCCAGGATTGGCATTCATCGCGTACCCTCAGGCAGTAGCCATGATGCCCCTGCCTCAAGTTTGGTCCATATGCTTCTTTGTCATGATCATCCTCTTGGGCTTGGACACACAGGTTATTTCTACTTATAAAGGATAGGATATGGGTTTTGCTGCAAATAGCGAAAATCTTTTAACGTTAATGCTAACTGATACATACTAAAAAAATGTTATAATTGGCTGTAGATACTGTTATAGTGACAGAGCACCACTTCAGTGTTAATTACGCTCCTCAATTTACTTAGAGCATAATTTCACAACACAAATATGCCACATGACGGTGCCGAATGAATATTCCCATTGATTTTATTAGAGAAAAAAAAAGTTAGTTTTCAGCAAATAACGGGTTACTGTCAAGATTGCTCAAAAAGTCTCCCTTTAGGTGAATTTCAAATTCAGAACCACATATAGGCTTGGTTTCCAGTTTTTTTTTTGTAAGATTTTTGTGTGTTGGTGTGTAGTGAGATTCTTTCTCTGGCTTAGCGAGCGCTAAGAAAACCATAATTTGAGGTCGGTCTTTTTGTTTCATTTAGCCTGAAAAAGGTTCTTCTCTGTCTGCAGTTTGTCGGCATGGAGGTGGTGATTACATCCTTCTCGGACATATTTCCAAAAGTGATGCGTAAGGCGGGCAGGCAGGAACGTTTCGTCTTGCTGTTCTGCCTCACGTGTTTCTTTTTGCAGCTCATCATGATCACTGAGGTTGAAATATTTTCTCGCACTGGTTTTAAATTAATCTCATAAAGATATACATATATATTAGTTGTAGTCCTTGTAGAATGAGAGCAGCGGCTCACTCCCAAGTACATTTTCTAAAAAATATTATAGTGCAGTATTTTAATATCTTTTCGTGGGACTTCACTAACAAACATTTTTCTAAATAGTAGTCACTAAAAAGCTTTCTTAATACTGTAAAGAATACACTGACAAGAAAAGTGAAATGTCTGTATTAGGCCCAACATGCCAGTTTCCCTCCTGAGTGTTATGTGACTACGTAGGTGGTTTTCCCAAGATTTAGGTGTAAATGGGAGCAAATGCATTAAATTATTTTTTTTAATGTTTTTTTTTTTTTAAAATCACTCTTATACTCTCATAGGGGTCACCGAAAGTTCAATCTTGTAAAAAAAATAGATAAAAATGGCCTGCCCATGGCTGGAGGATTGGGCCCCCCACCATAAACCAAATTTGGACTTTATCGCTGTATGTAACTGTAACAAAAGTGTCTCCTCAGTGTTGTCACATGAATGGATTTACCGATGATTAAATATATGCAAAACTCTGAGAGGGATAGTTATCTAATCACTGTTGAGTAGGGATGGGAATCGAAATCTGATTCTAATTCCGAACCGGTTCCTAGTGTATCGATGCCTCGACATCACAATGAAAAAGCCTTAACGATCTCTTTAACAATTCCTAAAGACGTTTATTGCGTCATCACGCGACGTGTCTTGTTGTCCAGACACATCAAACTAGCATGGCGCCAAGAACCACTCGGCCTAAAGTTTGTCTACACTTCACCAGGAAAGAGGGTGAAAATGAAAGGTCACAATGGTTTATCACGAGCATTGCAGCCGTAAACATAACAATGACAGCACGTGGGTTCAAACGCTCGAAAGTGTGTCTTCACTTCACGAGGAAAAATTACAACAAAGCGACTTACAGTCAATGCAAGGTGGAGATAACTGCATCAGGAGGGAATAAGACTGTCCTCACCGAGACGCTAAGACTCAGTCCTTGCTCTACAGCAGGGGTCAGCAACCTTTTTGGTGTGGAGTGCCACTTTCAAATTTTCTTGTCAATCAGTGTGCCACACCGAGATTAATGACGCACATCCAATTTTTTATATCCAACAGAGCTGTAATTTTACCCCAAAGAAAACAACATGAACATATATTGAAATCGTATAACTACCATTCAACTAAAAAATAAATGCATATTGTAGAAAATGTCAAAACTTGAAAATAAGTGCAACAGTTCACTAGCTAGTTGTTCACTATCAACTTAAACAGTAAATTATATGCAGCATTTTAGATATTCTTTTATATTACAAAGATAAAAGATGCCTACCTTAATGTGATCCCTGGCCCTGTTTTCCTTGGCTCAGCTCTGATTTCGGGGTTTTACTTTGTGACTTTTAGCTGCTTATCCCTTTTTTTTTGAGTGTCTCTTTGTTAGTCAAGCCATCAACCAAAACCTCTGAGCTTGACAAGATCGCCTCTTTGATATATTCGCCATCAGTTTTTCTTTTTTTCATCAGGTTTTCCTTGCTTTGCAATGCAGTGAGCAAAGTGATAGCTTGCTTCGGTGGCGGTGTTTTTAGCAGTGACAAAAGGTTTTCAGGGTATTTTTGTTTACACTACCTGGACACAGCACGTTTTAATGTCTCTGCCTTGTCAGACTCCTCCTTGAATGAATTTTCATGTTTTGTCTCGTAATGACGTTTGACACTTGTTCTCCCCGGGGAGAGGCTAGGGCCCGGGTGGAGCCGCCGCGGCCCCCGGGAGGCTGGCTCTTGCGGTGCGCACGAAAGGCTCGGGCGCGGGCCCGGGTGGAGCCGCGAGGAGCGAGCCTTTCCCCGGGGAGAGAAAGCTTCCCTATCGCGGTGCGCACGGAAGCCTCGGGCGAGAACCCGAGTGGAGCCCCCTCTCGTGGTGCGCATGGAAGCCTCGGGCGCGGGCCCGGGTGGAGCCGCGAGGAGCGAGCCTTTCCCCGGGGAGAGAAAGCTTCCCTATCGCGGTGCGCACGCAAGCCTCGGGCGAGAACCCGAGTGGAGCCGCCTCTCCCCGAGGAGGCTGGCTCTCATGGTGCGCATGGAAGCCTCGGGCGCGGGCCCGGGTGGAGCTCTCGTGGTGCCCAAGGAAGGCGCGGGCGTGTGGGGCTAGAAGACTGATCTAGCCCCATACCAGCCCGGGTGGAGCCGCGGGTGCAGATCTTGGTGGGGGAATAACACTCTTAAATACAGTCTTGATGAGATTGAATTGGCTGCAGTTACGACGTTGGGAACGCTGACTCTGGAATAAAACACGATTTGACCAACATTGTGACAGCCGATGCCTACCAAAAATGACGTAATGTCAGAGGTTATAAAATCGCGCCAGCGGCCCTTCCCGCACAGAGAGCGCCAGTGGGCAAAACGGGACAAGTCTGTGAAAGCGTCCAACCCGCTCCATTCTCGGGACATCTTTTTATACGTGAAAGCAATGACGTGAGTAAATCCCATGTCTCTTTACACATGACTTCCCTTGGATGTGTGTGTGGCTTAAATAACAGGGCGCGCAACAGAAAATGTCTGAAATTCAGGTAAAAAGGCGTTTTTTTCTTGTTTTTTTTTTTTTTTTTTGCCATGCGCTCGCGTGTCACTGGTTAACCCTTCGCGTGCCAATGCTGACACGCGTGTCATAGGTTGCCGACCCCTGCTCTACAGCTAGCTAAAATCCCAAATGACGATGCAGAAGACGTTGATATAATTTGCTGACTTTATTCAACCATCACTTGAAGAGTGAAACTAAAAATAGAAATGAAACAAATCAATTTGGTCCACAATGACAAAAAGGTTCACATCAACATAAATCAGCGATGATTAGCTGCTAATACAGTAATTACACAAACGGTTAGCATGCGTTCGCTAGCATTAGCACATCGTTCAAACCACTACACTACTGGATTTAAGTGTCCGATCGCGAGTGGAAGCACACAACAACAACAACACAAAAGATGATACATACAGGCGTTGCCTCTGTAGATATTTTAAAAACATTAACAAAGAACGTAGGATCGTAGCAGTGTTTCCTTCTCTCACTAACTCGCTCACTCGCTTGGATGCTTTGTAGCTGCACTTCTTCTTCGCATGTAAGCGCGGTCTTCTTCATGTGAGCGCGCTCTTCTTCGCGTGAGGAAGCGCAAGGGCGCCCCCAATTGAGTGTGAAAGCACTCTAAAAACTAAAAGGCATGCATTTCAGCATAATGGTAAATAATACACTTGAACACATATTGCCAAAGGCAGAACAACGACCTATATGCCAATATATACCTTTTTTAAAAATTATTTCTATTAGAAAAATGTTTCAGTAAAATGTTACACATTCTTGTGTATTTGCCACTTATTTCCACAGTTAACATTGAGACCTTGGGCCTCTTTTGACCTCGTTGTGAGTTTGTAGGGTTGTGACTTCTGATTAAATAAACTCAATGCCAATCAAAATGTTTGTTATTCTTTTTCCCCAAATTAGAATTGATAAGAGAATCGATAAAGAATCGAATCGTTAACCAATATCGATAAGGGAATTGGAATTGTGAAAATCGTATCAATTCCCATCTCTACTGTTGACAGATCAATAGTTGCACTGGAAGATAATTAATTAAGATATACTGTACCTATACACGTTTATCAGATTTAGAAGTTTCAGCTAGTCCTATATACTTTATACTAATATAACTAATATTGTGGCCAGTAAGTACAAATATTTTCCACCGGTGTCGTCCTTAGGGAGGGATGTATATCTTCCAGATTTTCGACTACTATGCTTGCAATGGAGCCTGCATCCTATTTCTGTGTGTGTTTGAAACCTTGGCAGTGGGCAGGATATTTGGTAGGTTGATTGGTCATGTCTTTGTTTTGTTGGATTACTGTGGGGTCATTTGTGACTTAATAGCAATAAGGACTGCAAACATTCATAAAGAGCTTTACAAGGGAATATATGATACTTTGTTGTTAAGGGAGTGTTGATTTGTTTAAACAGCGACTCGCCCTGACAGTCAAAGGGAGTCATTACACCCCCAAAATTCAGTAACCCTAAACACTGGTCACACATAATTCACATATTTATCCCGTGTCAGATTTTGCTTGCCATTTTAAATAGCTTGACAAGTATTTCCAATATGGACTAATTATTATGTGCTGTTACGCGTACTTCTCCATTAAGGAGCAGAGCGACTGTGCTGCATCATCACGGACATGACAGGCGAACGTGCCAATCCGTTCTTCAAAGTCTGCTGGCTCTACCTGACCCCTTTGGTTTCATTGGTGAGTAAGAGTTCCAACAAGGTATAGAAAATCATTCAGCCATGTCAGGATAGAATTAGGGCAAAGTCCATGAGCAAATGACCTCATGTGCAATAAGGTAGTGTAGCAGCAATAGTGCTACTTATGCCTTTGTTATGCAAAATAAAGTGACAGTTGAATGAAATGATGATTAATGCAACATAGGCAGTGTTATGGAATAGTGAACATATGAAGCCAGTGAGTATAAAAGAACTGTAGAATATACTGTAGAACAGAACAGAGATGTCCCAAGAGTTAGCTTCGGTTCGCGGCCGAGTGTGAAGCGGTTGGGATGAAGATCAGCACCTCCAAATCCGAGACCATGGTCCTCAGCCGGAAAAGGGTGGAGTGCCCTCTCCGGGTCGGGGATGAGATCCTGCCCCAAGTGGAGGAGTTCAAGTATCTTGGGGTCTTGTTCACGAGTGAGGGTAGGAGGGAGCGGGTGATTGACAGGCGGATCGGTGCAGCGTCTGCAGTGATGCGGACTCTGCACCGGTCCGTTGTGGTGAAGAAGGAGCTGAGCCAAAAGGCGAAGCTCTCGATTTACCGGTCGATCTACGTTCCTACCCTCACCTATGGTCACGAGCTGTGGGTCGTGACCGAAAGAACAAGATCCCGGATACAAGCGGCCGAAATGAGTTTCCTCCGCAGGGTGTCCGGGCTCTCCCTTAGAGATAGGGTGAGAAGCTCCGTCATCCAGGAGGGGCTTGGTGTCGAGCCGCTACTCCTCCGCGTTGAGAGGAGCCAGTTGAGGTGGCTCGGGCATTTGGTTCGGATGCCTCCCGGACGCCTCCCTGGAGAGGTGTTCCGGGCATGTCCCACCGGCAGGAGGCCCCGGGGTCGACCCAGGACACGCTGGAGAGACTATGTCGCTCGGCTGGCCTGGGAACGCCTTGGAATCCCGCCGGAGGAGCTGGCTGAAGTGGCTGGGGAGAGGGAAGTCTGGGCTTCCCTGCTAAAGCTGCTGCCCCCGCGACCCGACCCCGGACTAAGCGGAAGATAATGGATGGATGGATGGAAGAACAGAGATTTCAATATTGACAGACTAGCATTCGTGGAACTAAAAGTACATTGTTGTGGGGGATCCAAGAACATTTTGTTTGCCCTTGTCCTAGTTCTTGTAGCATGCAAGTCCTCACGGGTGGGTAGTTTGGCACAGTTTAATTTCTCGGCAGTCTTCATCGTCTGTTTCAGTCGGATTTTGTCCTTCTTTGTAGCAGCACCAAAATAGACAGTGATGGATTCATTGACTGCTATGTAGAAGGGCCTCAAAGCTCCTGTGGTATTTTGTTGTTAATTTGACAGCGAACGTTCAATGGTTGTCCAGCTGCCAGTATACAGTGTAGTCTAAAAGTATTATTTTATCACTATAGGCAGCAGAAAAATAGGTCCTCAGAATTATATTTTGCTTAGGTCCCTATGGAGGCCACACATAAATCTGTGCAGATGATGCTCCTCCCCACGCCCCCAGGGCTCTTTTATATATTCTCTAGTTGAGTACAAGCCACTGACATTCAACCGATGGTACGTGTACCCTACCTGGGCCTATGTGATGGGCTGGATGATGGCTCTCTCCTCTATCCTGCTGGTGCCATTCTGGGCACTGTTCAAGCTGAGTACAGTCACCGGAACCTTCAGTCAGGTGGGCCGAGTAAAAAATGGACTGTGGATTACGAACGAGAAAATACTTTTGTATTAATTGTAATAGAAAATGGTTGTTTCGGAACTTATTTCAGTATAAGAGTCATTTTTATCTATTTTAGCGTCTCCGTCAATTGTGCTGGCCCGAGCCTCCAGGTGGCACGCAGGACAAGAAAACAAAGCGAGCGAGAGCATTGCAGCACATCACTGAGGAGGACCTCCAATGATTATGATTCTTTACATTGAATGCATGAAAAAAACATTGTAAACACAAGACTCAGAATAACTCAGAATAAAATGACACCTGTGATATAAAAACATAGCCTCCCACTATTTCAACAACACTGGAGTGGATATATTCATGCGTTAGTAATAACACACATTTACTCTGTTACGTTTACTTGAGTAACTTTTTGAGAAAAATGTGCTTCTAAAGGCTGAGTTACAGTATGCTTCTGTGACAGTCCTACGCCATCCAGGCAGACTCGATTTACGACCCTCCGCAGTAGCGAATCATCGAAGAGGTCCGCAAGTACAACCACCTGTACATGGTTTCGTCAAGGCATTATAAAGATTGCCAAATGGCAAGCAATTAGCAATTTGTGAAAGGAGATTGCTGAAAATATGAGACTGGAGGTCAGCGACTGCATAAAAAAATTGAAGAACCTCGGAGACAAGTATGTGTGTGTTCAGAACCGAATGGCCACACGAAGCGGTGACCCAGCAGGCCAAACACTGCCAGCTTTAAAAAAAAAAAAATCACTTTATGTTGTATTTTTAGTTGGTGCACTTCATCATTTATTTTGTACATATGTTTGCTTTGAGTCTGTGACTTGTTTACATTTTATACTTCAAGTATATAAAGAATAAAGCACAGGTTTGGTGTTGTTTTGATGTTTAATTTTCAACAACAGACAGTTTACACACTTGATACATCAACACTGATTGAGAGTGCCTAGGTGCTTTTATGATAATGTTTTTACCATCAAGGCTTCCGACGCAGTTTTGGAAGTTCCATAGCTGCCAGAAATCTGCTATGGCTTCCCACTGGCTGGTTGTAGGACACGGCAAAAAAATCCGACAAAACGCTGTACAACGCAGCTTGCTGGCTTCTACCCGATGCTAGAAGTCCTAATGTGACTGCCAGTCTTTGAGTGGCACCAACAGTCGGACAGCCCACGTCCGCAACCGTCTTCTGCATCGCCTGCACCTCAACATTTGTATGATAATTTTATGTCCAATGTTGATGAGCTGAAGATCCACATTCAAGCATTTCATTTCTGTTGCCATTGTTGTCTAACTGGAAGAAAACTCAAGGAATTCGACAACAGTCACCCAAAACCACACAAACACAATGCAAAACCCCTCTGGTGGCTTGGCGGTGAATTACAGAGCAACGCGTTCCCTTGCCTGAGAACTATAGAATGCTCAATGAAGCCGTAGGGTCTACATCGTCGCTACGCCATCACCGCAACGTAGAAACATAGCTCAGCTTTATCTCAGCCTTAAGAGTAGTTTTACGAAGTCATACTTTTTACTTTTACTCGAATAGATTTGTGAAAAAGAAACATTACTCTTACTCCGCTACTTTGGGTTACATTAGCCATGACATTTTTCGGTCTTTATTCTACATATTTACTGTATTTTTGCCAAAGATGTCAACAGCGGCTCGACCAATTTCAACAATGAGACGTCGCAGCAATACTCACATGACTCTATAATACCAATCAGACACCAGCTTCCCCCTCTATGATCACCTGTTCAATCACGTGGCATCTTTGGAGCTTCTTTAAAACGTCTTTTAATATCATATTATATTAAAGGTTTTCTCTACTAGAGGGCGCTTATGCTCTTTGGTCGAATGATACTTCATTTCTGTAGATTTTCTTTCTCTCGCTAGAATTTAAATTTTTATCGTATTTCTTTGGCTTAATGTGGTTAGGTAATAGGTGATAACACAGTATAATAATAACAACAGTTTGTTTGGATACATTTGTGCTAAGAAAAAAAAAAAACATAGTTTCAAAAGAAAACAAAACATTGTAAGCAGTTACTCACAATGTTACTCATTATTTGAAAATTCTTTTCACCAAATACTTTTTTTTACGTGTACTTGAGTACATTTTTGGATGACTACTTTTGCTTATACTTGAGTTACATTATTTTGAAGTAACACTACTCTTACTAGAGTAAATTTTTTGGCTACTTTATCAACCTCTGGATATACTCCCTTCATTATATTTTATATTTGTGCCATATTGCCTCAAATTGATAGCATCATGTTCAACAGAACAATCTGAGAGCAGATTAAATATCACTTCCAAGAACGCAGTTTAGTTACTAGTGGTAGAAAACAATGAAGCGTCAGATGGATTGGTTCATTGGGTTAAAAATCACATTTGTGTGTGCAAGTCAGCCATGGAAAAATACTTTAAAAAAACAAACAAACCCTGAGCCATTGTTACGTAACCTATTAAAAACTAGTAACTTTAGCTCTAAGTGATTCATTTGTTTGAAAACGTGACTTATACTCAGGCCAAGATGCACTTCATAAAGGGAAGAGGACATTCGGTAGGGTGGACTTTCTTCTGCCTGTTAGTGACATTGTGGGCCTCGCCAATGTGTGCGGTGTCTGCATTTATGCTATAAAAAAGGTAGTAGGTCTTTGATTCATTACAGTCATATTTGTCCAAAATACACCGACAATAGATGTTTTACCGTACAGAGACGAAAATGTCATTGTTTACAAATTGTGCATGCACCTTTCAATATAGGGGATTATCTTTTTGGCATTTAATTTACAGTTCTGTAAAAGAAATGTAGTTATGTCTTGTACAGGCTGCAGATAATTGACATTTCTACTCAGAACTGATTAACTGTTTGTCTCGTTGTTCATTATGTGATAAGAAATTTCAAGTAACACAGGGCAGCAGTTGTCATCAGCAAGTGTGTTGCTCAAAGACAGGATTCACGTCAAGCTGATAAGGAATGTGGAACAAAAGACGGATTTTACAGCCAGCCCAAGATGCAGTTAAGGAGAGAGGACACTGGGGCAGCAAGTTGGAGTTTCTTCTGGCTGTTGCTGGGAACATAGTGGGCCTGGGCAATGTATGGAGGTTTCCGTACTTGTGCTATAAAAACGGCGGCGGTAAGCAGTCTAAAAAAAAGTTGTAAATATCACAGAAGACTATACGTAACATTTAGGTGCATTTTTGGTGCCGTATTTTGTGTTTGCGGCGACATGTGGTGTACCGCTCTTCCTTATGGAGACCACCATGGGCCAGCACACCCAAGAGGGGGCCATCAGCTGCTGGAGGAAGATGTGCCCACTAGCGGAAGGTTTGCAATATTCCCCGATGTTCAAGACTGTCATTCTAAAACAAAAAAACGTATTTTCGTTTCTTTCTTTGTTGTTGTTGTTGTTGCGTTTTTTTTGTTTTTTTTTTATAATCAGGACAGTGCACAGGTTTATTGAGGTCAAAACACTGAGCGTACTTTATGAGTGAATCTATCCATTTATTCAAACTCGTTGATACTTTGTCGTGGTTTAGAAGACAGCACCCATTAACTGCATTAGTTACCATTCACCCAAAATTGCTGACTCACTCGATACACTTTCACAGATGATGGACAGCCGTACAAAATATAGATATTGTGATTCATCATATTGCCATCTGTCACTGTACAGCATTATTCGTATTATTATGTAATATTGTTATCTGTCCTGAATGTGTATCTTATTTGATACGGTAATATATTGGTTCGATTTTCTTTTATGATACGGTATCTCTGAGACACCATCAACTGTCAACACGGTAATGCTTTGTCGCCTCAACTCTTATGATTCAGTATTTGACCAGTGTATTTAATGAATTCATACGGTACCAAAAAAATCTGCATCATACTGTATATGCTGCTGGCCAGATGAATTCCTCCTTTCTTTATGAAAAGTTATGTAGTAAAGAGACTCCATAAATCTGAAATGCGTGATGTGTGCCAGGTATCGGCTATGGTGGGCAACTGATCCAGCTGTATAGCTGCATGACCTACATTATTATTCTGGCCTGGGCTCTCTTTTACCTTGTGTTATCCTTCAACTCTCCACTACCCTGGAGCACGTGCGACAATTACTGGAACACAGGTGAGGTCTGGACACATTATGAGCTTCACGTTGCACGTCCGTATACACCTCAGGCAAATCTACAGCACACCTGCACACCATCATTAAACCATTTATCTGTATATGCTGTACTTAAGTGTGCTTTAAAATGAACACCTGTTATTCTTTTAGAAGATTGTCTGGATGTTACAACAATGAACCACATGAACTACAGCAAAGGAACCTCAGCAGCAACGGAATTCTGGGAGTAAGGAAGTAATATGCTAAAACAGCGGTCCCCAACCTTTTTTGCACCACGGGCCGGTGTGATATGGGCCTTTTTTTCATGAAGCGGCAATGTGTGGCAGAAAATTACAGTAATTATAAAATAATAAAATGAAAACGAACATTAAATGTATGGAAATTTTAACCCACAATACGCTATATCAACCTTTTCTTTAACAGCGGCGTCTACTAAAACTTAAATAGAGGCAAATATCGTTGGTGACAGGCATAATGAGTTCTTCTCCAGTCATGAAAGGTTACTTGGCTTTAGCAAAATGGTTCGCCACGAGGTAGGATGCACTCAGTGTATTTGATTTTGTTGCCTCATTTGCTAGCTTTTAGGAACATATTATGCTGAATGGACTTGGTTGTAAGCTCCTGTTCTGGCTCAGCAGGTGGCCTTTTCCCATAGACGGAGTTTGACTTTTGTGGCAGGGGGGCCAAAACATGTTTATGACCCCAAAACACGGTGTCAGCAATAAAATTAACTTACAAGATATGCTTGGTTAGTAGTTTAGCCCATGATTGTAAATACAGGAATCCCAGCTATGTGTGTGTGGGTGTGTGAGTGCACGCATTTTTTCTGTGGAGAAGTGGACAAGAGATATCCAATTCAATGGCAAGTTTTTCCAGTCACAAACGAATATTCACCGTGGTGAGTTTGAAAATAGCGGCAGACAAAACAGGAGACGGCATCATTTTTGACTGAATATTCCAGCCAGGAATATTTATAATCATACATTGAATTTTTTTAGGGGAATTCTAAATAAGGCTGCTTATGACAGCTATGCTTTTGGCCAATGACATCGTCCATTGAATATGGTACGCCCGGTTGTCTCTTTTGTACAGTTAGTGTCTTTAGTGGGACAAATTGAAACTCAGCTCACCAGTTTGGCAGTGCTCTCCGGTGTTTCACGGTCCACATCTTCAATCCTTGGTTCTTGCTCAGTAGTTGCTGCCGCTTTTGAAAGCTTAGGTTTAAAAAAAAAAAATTGTATATGCATCTTGTTTCTTCTGTCCTCAGGTGGTTTTGGCTAAGCAAAGCAAATGACCGTCTCTGAGGTGCTAGTCACATGATCTTTCTGAAAATCAATTTGACCCACAATAAAAATATATTTTTTTGTTCATCCGTTCGTCCATCTGTCCGTCCATCCGTCCGTCCATCCATCCATCTATCCATCATCTACCGCTTGGGTCGGGTCGCGGAGGCAGCAGTTTTAGCAGGGAAGCCCAGACTTCCCTCTCCTCAGCCACTTCAACCAGCTCCTCTGGCGAGATCCCAAGGCGTTCCCAGGCTAGCTGAGAGACATAGTCTCCCCAGCGTGTCCTGGGTTGTCCCTGGAGCTTCCTGCCAGTGGGACATGCCCAGAACACCTCTCCAGGGAGCAGGGCCGGCCCAGGCCATTTGGGGGCTCTAAGCAAAATAATGCCAAGGGGCCAATAGTTTTGTAAAAATGTATTAAAATTGTAACTTAATGTGCATCTTTCTTGATTCTTGATCTCATAACTATATACACGACATTGCCAAGCATTACCTTGAATTGTACATTTGGGGAAATCATCATCTTGTGAAAAGGACGGCACTCCACCTCTAATTCAAAGATACTTCTCAGTTGCGCCTTTGAATCATCCAAAGTACAAAATATGATTACATGGAACAAAATTTAGCCCAGGAAAATATTCGTCAACAAAAACGTGTACAGTGGGGAGTGCGCAACAAATTAAGTAGATTCACCATAGGCTGATACATGACATACTACTTGATAATAATGTCCGATATAAATCAAATGACTACACTAGGACAGTTGATTTTCTCCAGGGTATTTTGTCGACTATTTTTTATACCTGTCCACATTTTTTGGTCACGTTACGTCATCGCTACTCCCTCTAGACTGTCATTATTTGGTGATCACTGTTTTTTTCGTGATCCCAATTAAACGCATCACACAGGAGGGAGAGTGAAAGGGAAAGCACGCTCTGTTTTTACGTGCCGGCGCCGTGTTGTGATTGAAGTAAATTTTTATAAAACAACGGAAGCCTGACATCATTACTTGGGATGTTACAATAGATGCTCAGTTGCGCTCTCACCCATTGGAAAATAACAAATAGAAGTATATGTTGTGGCGCTGGGTGGCTGGAAGCCGCAAGCAGGCTGCTTGTGCATAAAAGTGGCGATCCTGGTAGTGGTAACAGTTTTGACAGGCTGTCTTGTAAAAAAACAAAACTGATCACGCACCTCTTTAACTGTGGGTACCACGCAGGTTTTCGGGATTTCATTTTCCTCTTTGCAGTTTTTATATACAGTACTTATGTTCGGTCGGCATTGAGTTGGGAGGGGCCAGCCAGGCAGCAGGCTGATCGGAGACAACTTGGGAGACGAGCTCTAAAAAACGCTCATCTCCACTCCACCTCATCCGCGATGGGAGGACCCCAAATGGGCACTGAATTGAAGCATATTATTGAGACGTAGTTTGAAGGTTCAAGAAAAATGTGTGGAAAAGAAAAGGGCAGCAATGCAACGTCGTGATCGTCCGCCTCCATTGTTTACGATGCTGTCATGCCGCACTAAAAACAGCGACGGCATGACGTCCCTTGCTGAGTATCCAATTATTGTACGGTGACAGCAGTCCATATTCGGCGGCGCGTAGGGTAACATTACCTGCCTTCATTAAACCGTCTAACAACTAATCCATACGAGTGTAGCCGACATGTAGTATAGTCCAAGTAATTACACGTTTAAGTCCATGATCCGTCCTAGTGTAGACGTAGCCTATATCTACGCTCTCCAGTCCAAATGCATATTATGCCAATATTTCGTTTGACTATAATCAGCTGAAGCCGTACATTTGCCGTTGCCGACAGGTGGTAACTTGCTCAGCTTTACTTGATTCGCTCCGGGCCTTCGCCAGGCGGCTAATGGCAATTACCTTACCAGTACGACATATTGACAAGCTTAACTGACAACAACGTTCAAGTCGGAGTGTCTTGCACAACAACATCGACAACATGCTGTATAACCTTGATTCTGTTGTTTCTTTTGTTCGCCGATTTTCTTCTTCTTTCGTCTCTCTGCTCCAGATGGATGAATTCTCTTCGACATATTCGTGCATCTATTTTCTAAGCAAGTTTGAGCACCAATCATGGCAAAGCAGGTTTAACGTCACTCTCCAGGTTGCCAGATTGTAATGACAAGAAAATGGATGTTTGCATAGATAAACGGCAATGTGTGCCACATTATTCACGATGCTCTATTTAACAACGTATAAAAGGAGGTTGCCAGATTGGGGGCCCCATTGTGGTGGCCCTAGGCATCTGCATAGTCTGCGTATAGGCTGGGCCGGCCTTGCCAGGGAGGCGTCCAGGAGGCATCCGAACCAGATGCCCGAGCCAACTAGACTAGCTCCTCTGGACGCGGAGGAGCAGCGGCTCAACACCAAGTCCCTCCCAGATGACCGAGCTTTTCACCCTACCGAGCTTCTCACCAGATTGTTTTTGTTCATTTTATTATTTTGTTGTTGTTTATTTTATTGCTTTAAAACTTTGATAGACAACATTTTACCGGCAAAGTCTTAATTTTAAATTAATATATTGGAAAGTCAATTACATGCAATGGCATTTTCGGCCACCGGGGGCCCCCCCTAATTTTCGCGTATGCCTTTCCCCCGTAAAAAAGCTGTCCAAAGATGTCTGTTTTTCAGTAATCTCCACTATCGTGTGGGTTTATTATTTCTGGGAACAAATCTGATGCGCCTACGTCATTATCAAGGACAAGCGCATATAGATATAAAAAAATAGATGCTAAATGTCAGCTCTAGTGGATTTCAATGACGACTGCCTGTTCAGTTTTATTACTAATCGGAGGAAAACGACCGGAAGTACCCCATCTGCCATTGCTGAGGTGTGCCGCCCACAGGACAAAGCCAACAGCAGTTAATGTTACACTCTAAAAAATGATTCATGAGGCTAGTTGGTATGACTTTAAAACATGAGCTTTTTCAACATAAAAATGACTTTTTTTTACTATTCATTGTTTTATTAAGTTGGTAACTTCTTTTATGGAGTTAATCAAAATTAAATATTAAGAAAGACGTATTAACTTAAAAGTATATTGTTTTTGAATAAGCTTTTCTGCTTTCACGTAACAAAGCGAAAGATTAAGTGAGTGAAATTTAATTTCTATTCCATTATTAAGTTGGTGCAACTTCCTAAATTCCCATCACATGTGCATATTACCATGGGAAAAGAATTGGCCATTTTCTGCCTTACAATATTTGCAGTTTGAAAGAAAATGAAAACAGATTTCATTACCATACATCAAGCAGCATACTCAAAAAATTACAAAAATGTTTACAACATTTAAATAAATTATCTTAAAACAGGAGTTACTTTTCAATCACCCTATATTGTTTGTACATTTGCAAACATTTTGTTGTACACTTGTTTTGCACTGTGTGTCGTTGTGCCATATCTGTGTTTTAAAGTACTGGAAGTACACTTTTCGTTTATACCTGCACCTGAAGTGAACTGTTGACAATGTTTAGGATGTTTATATTGGTTTTGCTCTGCACTTTTATTTTGTCCATTCTTTTGAGTTTTGAAATATATATATTTTTTCCAAATAAAACTGGAGTTGCCATGTCCAATTTATTTTAGAAAACCAATATACTCTTTGGTGGCACGGTGGCTGAGTGGTTAGCACAACCGCCTCACAGTTCTGAGATCAAGGGTTCAATCCCAGGCTTCGGCCTTCCTGTGTGGAGTTTGCATGTTCTCCCCGTGCCTGCGTGGGTTTCCTCCGGGAACTCTGGTTTCCTCCCACATCCCAAAAACATGCATGGTAGGCTGATTGAGCACTCTAAATTGTCCGTAGGTATGAGTGTGTGCCTGAATGGTTGTATGTGTCCTTGTCCCCTGCAATTGGCTGGCAACCAGTTCAGGGTGTTCCCTGCCTACTGCCCATTGTTAGCTGAGATAGGCTCCAGCACCTCCGTGACCCTCGTGAGGAAAAAGCGGCATGGAAAATGAATGAGTTACTCTTACTCAATAAATTTAAGTACCATTTTGCATCAACTTTTGAGTTGAGATGAGAAATTAAAGTGAAGGAGTTATAGCAACCTAAATGAAGTAGTTTTATTTCTTATTAATGCTAAAACTTGGACTTAAAAATTGAGTTGGTTCTACACAATAAAGCTTGTGGAGGACAATAAATAATGATGGTTCAACTATACTAATTGAGTTAGTCCAGTTATAAAATTTATAAGGGAAGTACTTAATCATTGCTTAGTTGAATTTACTTAAAAAATTAAATGCAAATTGTTACAACATTTTTTTAAAGTAGAGCCAGTGGATTTTTTTTTAGAGTGTACTGTTTACATTGACTGACGCTGGACTGCTATAGTTGTGCAAACACCTCAGTAATGGCTAGGTGGCTATGGTGGGCAACTGAGGGTGACGTACACAAATCTCTCATCTCTAGAGTAGACAGGCATATTGATGTGTCAAAAGGGAAACAGTGCAGATTGCGGTCGTTAACAAATTATTTATTAGCATTTCTACACGGCCGGTCAGCAAATGCCCCACGGATTGGTACCGGTCCCCAGTCCTGTGGTTGGGGATCACTGTGCAAAATACTATATGTGAATTTTTTTTATCTGACATGAAATTTTTTCACCACCCTGTCCAGACGTCGAGTGTTGAAAATTTCAGGCGGTATTAAAGAGATTGGCACCATCAGGTGGGAGGTCCTACTGTGCCTCCTGGCTATGTGGGTCATTTGTTACTTTTGCATATGGAAAGGAGTCAAATCAACCGGAAAGGTGAAGGCAATCAAACTGCATTAAAACAACTCAAATGCCCTGACAGTCTTGTGACTTTTCATTTCGTCCAGGTTGTGTATTTCACTGCCACGTTCCCTTACGTGATGCTCCTGATTCTTCTGATCCGAGGGCTCACTCTTCCGGGAGCAAGACAAGGAGTGGAGTTCTACCTTCTGCCCGAGCTGTCGCGACTTACAGACAGTCAAGTAGGACTATGTTACATGCGGTTTGATAGCAGACGAATATACTCACTGGCAGTGGGCGTCTTTTTAAATAGGTGTGGTTGGACGCTGGTTCACAGGTCTTCTTCTCGTACAGCATCTGTTGTGGAACCCAGGTTGTACTGGGCAGCTACAACACTCACAGCAACAATTGCTACAAGTAGGTTAGAAGAAATGTATCAAAGAGGATTAAGGATTGAAAGGTAGCTGGCCCTGATGACTCACATGATGAGGTATGGAAACATTTCAGTGGGGTGGCTGTGGAGATTTTGACTGGGTTTGTATGAGATCTTTGGAGAACATTTTTTGGTTTTGTTTGAGAAGATGCTTGATGAAGGAAGAGAAAGTCCATTTTTAAGCCTATGGTAATGCGCAGATAAGTGGGAATTTTTAAAGACTAAAGTTAAAGGGAAAGACAAAACTTTAATCATATACATCCCAGCAGACAGAACCATGTTTGATAAATTGGAACGCCGACCGGCCTGCCATGGATTACAGTTTTTCTATGGATGGGATTCCATTTAAAAAAAAAAAAGCACTTTGTAATTAATTAATTTTGATTAATCACATTTTAATTGCACAACTCTATTTGGCCCCCCCTAAGTAAAAGTGATTTTAGTGAACAACTTAAAGAAAAAAAGTCTTAAATAACATTATTATGTGAATTAGAATCATATTTTGAAACAATTCGACAATATACAATAATTTAGCAAAGCGCAGATGACGAGAAATTAGTCTTTTAATCTGCCGGTTAGCCACGCCTACATCACAGGGCTCTAGCGTCCCCAACAGGTGGATGACGTCAGCGGGAGACTGGGCTCAGCGGTTTGACTATGCAGCCCATTGAGGGTGAATTATTCAGAACGAGGAAAACGCGACGAAGAGAGCCGCAAAATGTCATTGTTTCAGTCTCTCTACTCCAGTATTTTTACAGGATATTCTTTTTATCCAAGTATTTTCCCCAATTGCTAAATAAATGGCATGGTCATGACAAATAACAGTTTTGTGCTAAATGGAATATGAAATAATAAAAATGCACTTATTCAGGACCACATGGCAAAATTACTCCATAATGGTCAAAACTGTCGACTTCACCTTTACTGTCGCACCTCCCGAACGATATTTTATGACACCTTAATCGGACATATGTCATTTCCCTTCCCCGGCTTCGGAGAATGTAAACAAACCAAGAGGCGTGACAGCTAGCCGACATGCTAACCCGAACCGAGTGATGTTTCAAAGTCTTCGAAGCGGAAAATCACACACAACTAGCCTGGATTATTTGACATGACGACTGGGTTGTCGATTGTCTTCGTGGAACGGCAAACTGCCCGGCGGAGAGCAATTTACGGTTCGTTCCCCGGAGGAGGGCGGCTGCAGTTGTTGTGCAGCTAACGTGCAGCTAATGTGCACGAGGAGAGCTTTTTACATGCCTATCAATGATCAAACGTAAGTAGTCCTTTATTTTAAAAAAAGTTTGTAGTGTTTACTTTGTAATCGCTGTATTAATATTTGACATAATACAAAACAAGATGTTTACTCACTTCCTCTTACGTCCAATAGTCCCACAGTAGTAGGGCTTGGCCAATATCCACGGTGAATGGGAACCTTTTGAAACTCCAAAAAGTTGCACACGCCTCTCCCTCATAAAGTAAGATTTTTCTGCAGCCGTTTGGCTGGCGTGATGTGAAAAATAAACGTATTAATCCGCAAAATCAGCTGAATCCTTAGTCCTCATACACAACAGTACGGCTGTTTAGTGAAGAAGATGCCTTCACCCGTACACGTCACAGCGCCCTCCTCCTCAATGCAAGACCGAAGTCAGAAGTCACTCATTTTCATGGCACGGGATTCAAAAAACTAAATAATTATAGCGATCGCTTCCACACAGTGCCTGTGACACAAAAAAGCATGTTTATTTCACATCACACACGGTATTTTATGCTCCTAAATGAAATGGACAGCTTGGATGTGTGTGGACTCAATCGATATATTTATTCGATTTTTTTAATCCCACGCCATGAAAATGAATGACTTCCGGCCAGAGTCTGGACTGAGGAAGAAGGCGAATGTGATGTCAGTGGACTAATCATCTTCGCAATACAGCCATTAACATAGTATGCAGAAGGACTGCGGATTCAGCTGATTTTGCGGATTGATTTGTTCATTTTTTGCGTAACACCAGCCCAATGTGCTGCAGGCTTTTGTTGCTACACGAGGGAGAGTGGTGTGAGGCTTTTTGGGTTTCCAAAAAATCCTGTTTACCGCGAAGAATTGGCAAAACAAGTCCGACAATCTGGAGACCATTGGATGGATGACGAAGTGAGTAAGCTACGTGTTTTATGTTATGTCAAATACTGGGATCATGGCAAACGTTTTAATAATGAGGTGGCTTGCAATTTGTGGGTGACAATGCTCCCTGTCCACCGAGAAGGGCACTGGGCTGACGCCCGGTGGCTTGTTGCACACCATGGTCGCCGGCCGATAAAAGGCATGTTGGCCTATAGAGCGCTATCGTCGGCTTGGACCCGAAGAGCCCCCTGCTCTCATCTCCAGTTCTTGATTGTGTCGAGACTTCCACCCCCCTCGGTCCTCTTCACGTGCCCGCCTATAGAGGACTATACTCGGCTTGGGCTGGGGGAGCCACGCGCTCCGACATCGGCTGGTTTGTCCACCGAGAATGCGCCATTTTCGACGTTCATTCCCCTCTGGAACCCCAGCGACGAGCACTGCTTGCCTGCAGGGACCGCAGCGGAACGACGAGCTGAAACTTGCTCTCAGCCGGGGAATGGCCGATCGGTGAAGACAATCACCCCCGCCGCCGTGTGTGACATGAATCGGGTAGTTTTGTGTGATTTTTCCTTTTTGAAAGGCGAGGAAGGGAATCGGAAGAGCTGCTTGGTAAAGGTTAGAATGTCGCCTAGTTCTCACGCCTTCTGTTTTGTTTACGCTCTTTCCTCCATCTCCGAAACCGGGGCAGGGAAATGACAAAATAACTCTGGTGGCATTAAATACCGTTCGAGAGGTTTAAGACGTCGGCAGTTTTGACCAGTATGCAGTAATTTAGCTCTGTCGTAGTGAATAAACGCATTTTTGATATTTCATATTCCATTTAGCACAAGACTGTTATTTGTCATGACCCTACAATTTATTTAGTAATTGGGGAAAAATAATTGGATAAATATAATATCCTGTAAAAATATTGGAGTAGAGAGATAGAAACAATCATGACATTTTGCTGCTCTCTGTCGCATTTTTCTTGTTTGGAATCCTCCTCCTCCATTGGGCTGAATTCTAAATCAGCTGAAATCATTACTCTGCTGACGTCATCACCCAGATGGCGGCGCCTGAGCGCAATAATGACAGGAGTAGCTAAACGGCACACTGAAACACTAATTTCTCGTCATATGCACTTTGCCAAATTGTCGCATATAGTTGAATGGTCTCAAAATATTTTAATTCACATAATAATGCTATTAAAGTTTTTTTTTTAAATGATGTCACAGGCACTTTAATCAAATGTACACAGACACAAACATTGTTAACACTTAATGAATGCATTTAATCAGATTTCCATCTGAAACAAATAAACTAATTTTACTTTTTTTACCTACTGTTCCTGGCGTCCAGGTTGGAATAATTCTGTTTTCCTGCTGAGTGTGTATTACCACCAAGTTGGTGATGTCCTTGTAGATAGATGCTAAAACATGTACTCGTCTGTCAACGTTCATTCAAAATAGTTGGAACTCTTATTTATTTATTATAGAGTAATTTTAAAAAAAAGTGTACCGACTTATATTAAACATATTTAGTAAACATCGACTAAAACCAGACAAAATCAGTCTTGAGTTTTCGTAAACAAAACTTAGAACACAAACACATTTTGAGATGAATTATTATCCAAAACTCTAAGCCTAAAACGAAAATCAAAAGGGCTAACTAGGCTAATTACACATAATTGTCACACATTGTGACGAAAACTATTGTGCATTTCCGTCTTGTCAGACGAAAACTGGCATTTGTCTAGTTATGTTTGAGTCTCCCAAATATGTTTTTAGTTCGTTATCGTCTCATCGTCTTCATGAAAAATGTGTTCGTTGACTAAGTATTTCCGATAGTGTCACTGTTGACGTAAACAACACTGACGTGGAACATATGGGTACAAAGAGTCCCTTTGGACTAACTTATTGTTTGAAACCATATAGCTAAAAAATATGAATATTTTTGTGTTGCAGGGACTGCTTATGGCTGTGTTTACTGAATAGTGGTACGAGCGTAGTTGCGGGCTTTGCAGTGTTCTCGGTGCTAGGATTCATGGCTCACGAGCAAGGTGTTTCTATTGCAGAGGTGGCCGAGTCAGGTAAACTTCAAATCCTCTCAACCATGAGTCTACCGTACTCCCCCAAATACTGTATTGTCTATTTCAGATCATTTGATTGTGACATGTTAAAGTTAAATGTGGTTGTTGTCAACAGGTCCAGGATTGGCATTCATCGCGTATCCTCAGGCAGTAGCCATGATGCCCCTGCCTCAAGTTTGGTCCATATGCTTCTTTGTCATGATCATCCTCTTAGGCTTGGACACACAGGTTATTTCTACTTATAAAGGATACGATATGGGTTTTGCTGCAAATAGCGAAAATCTTTTAACGTTATTGCTAACTGATGCATACTAAAAAGATGTTATATTTAGCAGTAGATACTGTTATAGTGACAGAGCACCACTTCAGTGTTATTTACGCTCCTCAATTTACTTAGAACATAATTTCACAACACAAATATGCCACATGACGGGGTCGAATGTGTATTCCCATTGATTTTATTAGAGAAAAAAAAGTTTGTTTTCAGCAAATAACGGGGTACTGTCAAGATTGCTCAAAAAGTCTCCCTTTAGGTGAATTTCAAATTCAGAATCACATATAGACCCTACTCACATGACGTCACAACCACGCCTCCGCGCCATGTTGTCCATCTACTTGTCGTGTTGACGCATTACCGCTACGTAAATTCTTCCTATTATTGCGTGTTTTTCTGCTCGTTAACGTTAATAATCAAAATGGTGAAGCCGTGTGTGGCGGTTGGTTGCAACAACAGAGAAGATAGCAAGGAGACTTGAAGTTCTACCGTATCCCGAGAAACCCGGAGAGGAGAGCGAGATGGACTGCTGCAATTCGACGAGAAAACTGGGCTCCAAACGATTACCACGGATTATGTAGTAGTCATTTTATATCTGGTAAGATGCATCTAATATATATTCAGAGGGTTTTGGGCTGACAACCACAATTAAGATCATTGCAAGGCTAATCGCCGACAACATACAGTTTCAAATTCAAGATGCTTATTTCTTCCACCATCATTACATTTTGAATAATATTTAGCTGGTACCAAGTGAAAGAAGCTGGCCTCGTCTACGGATCATCAGTTAAACAGGTGTGTCCAAACCTTTTGCAAAGGGGGCCAGATTTGGTGTGGTAAAAATGCGGGGGGCTACCTTGGCTGATTTACATCGAACAATATATTTAAACAAATGTTAGCAAGCCCTTCTGTGTGTCACATTTGCTTTATTATTTTTTTAAATTCATAATTTCAACAGTGTCGTCTTTGTGGCGTTCTCTTTCGACACTCGGGCTCTTGCGAAATACTGCTGCTGTGAAATGAAACTAGCTTCAAGTTGCTATAATTTCTCGCTGCGTATCTTCCCTGTAATGTTGTACATGTCAGCGTGTCTTGTTCGGTAATATTATCGCGTCACATCGAACTCTTTGAAAACAGCGACTGTCTCTTTGCAAATGAGGCAGACACAGTTGTTGCGTGTTTTATTGAAGAAATAGTCCAATATCCACCTATCCTTGAAGCGTCGGCCATCGCAGTTAACTTTTTTTTTTTTTTTTATTGTCGCCATTTTAGAAATCACACATTGTAATGTTGCGTAGAGTGCCGTTTTTCAAAGTTTCGTGAGAATAGGTCGAGCTTCTGTGGAAAAGATAGTTGTAGATATCAGGGTAGCAGATGTCAGGCAGAGAGGGCAAAGACAGCGGGTCGAAAAATATCGATTTAGGCATCAAATATGGATCTGGCGAATGGAAAGACTGAAGCTTTTCCACATAACGCCTTTTATGCAACGCATCCAATGAGTTTACAGCGTCTGAAAGCACCGGGGCTTCCATGAAGTGCACTATAAATTGCACGACAAATTGAAACCAATGAGAATACGGATAAACAAAGACGGACAATATGGCGGCCGGATACAGCGACACATCATTCTGTGACGTGGGTGAGTAGGGTCTATAGGCTTGGTTTCCAGTTTTTTGTAAGATTTTTGTTTGTTGGTGTGTAGTGAGATTCTCTCCCTGGCTTAGCGAACGTTAAGAAAACCATAATTTGAGGTCGGTCTTTTTGTTTCATTTAGCCTGAAAATGGTTCTTCTCTGTCTGCAGTTTGTTGGCATGGAGGTGGTGATTACATCCTTCTCAGACATATTTCCAAAAGTGATGCGCAGGGCGGGCAGGCAGGAACGTTTCGTCTTGCTGTTCTGCCTCACGTGTTTCTTTTTGCAGCTCATCATGATCACTGAGGTGGAAATATTTTCTTGCACTGGTTTTAAATTAATCTCACAAATATATACATATACATTAGTTGTAGTCCTTGTAGAAAGCAAGCAGCGGCTCACTCCCGAGTACATTTTCTAGAAAATATTATAGTGAGGTATTTTAAAATATTTTCATGGGACTTCACTGACAAACACTTTTCTAAATACTAGTCAGTAAAAAGCTTTCTTATTTCTGTGAAGAATACACTAACATGAAAAGTGAAATGTCTGTATTAGGCCCAACAGGCCAGTTTCCCTCCTGAGTGTTATGTGAATCGGTGGTTTTCCCAACATTTAGATGTAAATGGGAGCAAATGTAATAATTTTTTTTTTTTTTTTTTTTAAATCACTCTTGTGCTCTCATAGGGGTCACTGAAAGTTCAATAAAAAAATAGATAAAAATGGCCTGCCCATTGCTGGAGAATTGGACCTCCCACCATAAACCAAATTTGGACTTTATCACTGTATGTAACTGTAACAAAAGTGTCTCCTCAGTGTTGTCACATGAATATATTTACCGATGATTAAATATTTGCAAAACTCCGAGCGGGATAGTTTTCTAATCACTGTTGAGTAGGGATGGGAATCGAAATCCGATTCCAATTCCGAACCGGTTCCCAGTGTATCGATGCCTAGACATCACAATGAAAAAGCCTTAACGATCCCTTTAACAATTTCTAAAGACGCGTATTGCGTCATCACGTGACGTGTCTTATTGTCCAGACGCATCAAACTAGCATGGCGCCAAGAACCACTCGGTCCAAAGTTTGTCTACATTTCATCAGGAAAGAGGGTGAAAATGAAAGGTTACAATGGTTTAGCACGAGCATTGCAGCCGTAAACATAACAATGACAGCACGTAGCTTCAAACGCTCGAAAGTGTGTCTTCACTTCACAAGAAAAAAATTACAACTAAGCGACTTACAGTCATTGCAAGGTGGAGATAACTGCATCAGGAGGGAATACGACTGTCCTCACCGAGACGCTAAGACTCAGTCCTGGCTATACAGCTAGCTAAACTCCCAAATGACAATGCAGAAGACGTTGGTATAATTTGCTGACTTTATTCAACCATCACTTGAAGAGTGAAACTAAAAATAGAAATGAAACAAATCAAGATGGACAAGATGGCGGATGGGACGGCAGCAGCAAGCTCCGGAGCTGCGGCTTTTTCCAGAGTACGTCTAAAACCGGAGGTTTTCCAGATGATCGACGGGAAAATCATAGTTGAGGATGAACTTTTACACTTCCTGGCTATGAAAATACGAACTTTAAGTCAGGATGAAATTGTCATTTTGGCTACCAACTGTTTCGATTCCGACTGGATTGAAGCCTCAAAAAAAACGTTGTTTGAGCTTTGCCCAACTACACAGCGGAATATTTCGCACAAAGGTGCGCAAAAAGACGCGAATAACATTAAAAGCTGTCTCAAAGTCCTGAATGAGTGTGGTGACAATGTCCCACGGTTTGTCTCACACTATCTCGATGAACTCCCGCCAGTGACATTTTCAAACTTGGACGTTTGTAGCATTCTCCGGAAAGTGGAGCAGCTACACGCAGAGGTTTCTGCATTGAAGAGTGCGCGACATCTGCAGGCTGAAGCCAGTGATAATCTGCGCTCTGTCGTGGTGGAAGTAACCCGCAGGGTCACTGACCTGGAAAAGCCCGCCGATCACGGCTGCACTGGGCAGATCGCATCGATGAGGCGTCCTAGTGAGGCGAATTCTAGTGCTAGTGCTAGCGCTAAGAAGGCTAATGACAGCTCTGTGGCGGACCGGAAGCGCTGTGCCGGGAGAACAGCTAAACGCGCTGTTGCCGGTAACTGTGGAGGCGGCTACCTCAGCAGTTACATCGGGGTCGACGACGTCTCCTCCCGAATCCCCAAAGTGGCGACCGGTGCCACACGGGGCTCACGCGACACTAACTTGCCAGCAGTGCCAAGGCAATCTGGCAAAGCTATTATCGGTACTGGATCATCTGGGAATATCAAAGTGGTCAAAACGAAGATGGTGAGTGTCTTTGCAACTAAGTTCTCTCCTGAACTAGACACTGATACTCTGAGCGCTCACCTCGAGTTGAAACTTTGTCAAGAGGTGACATGTCATAGGATCGCAACAGTGAATTGAAGATATGCATCATTTAAAATTTCTGCTGAGTGCCAGGATGTCTGCGACATGTATAACACGGAGCTTTGGCTGGAGGGAGCGTTTGTTCGGCGCTTTTATGAGCCACGTGAACATGCAAATGTTGCTGGAGCTGTGAATGCGCCGGTAACTGCCGCGAGAGTCTAACCCTATGCTATGGATCTAAACGTACTGTTTTACAACTGCCGTGGCCTGCGCTTGGGTCAGAGCACGGAGGATATAGCTCGCCGCATTGTTGTGGATCAGTTGCTAGGGCACTGTGACATTCTGTGCCTACAGGAAACTTTTCTGGCGAAACAGGACTTAGAAGGGCTAAATACGCTCAATGATAACTTTCATGGCGCCAGTGAGTCTTCTACTGACCTCAGTCTGGGTATAAGAAGGGGCAGAATAACTGGTGGCGTGGCGGTTTTATGGAATAAAAGACTGGACTCTGTGGTCAATGTCCTTAGACTTGGTGTAGATTGGTGCATTGCTTTACACTTGGCCAAGTCTGACAAAGAATTCCTAATTGTGAATGTATATCCCCCATACGATTGTCGGGATAATGTTGAAGATTTTATGGATAAGCTGGCATTTATTAGTTCATTTTTGATTAATGTAAAATACACTAATGTTTTTATAGTTGGAGATTTTAATGCTGACATTTCAGACAACGGCTCTCTGTTTGCCAACCACCTAAATCATCTCTGTAGAGATAATGAATTAGTTTTTTCCAGTAGGGAGCTCTTACCCTCTGGTAGCTACACTCATATAAGTGAGGCATGGCACACCACATCTTGGTTGGATCATTGTATCGCTACTGCAGATGCGCACTCTTCCCTGGCACAGATGGAAATTCTATATAATATGTCTACCTCCGATCATATCCCGGTTAAGATGGTTATTAATTTCGCTAATGTTCCTGATACAGTTAAAGCCAAGAACAGCGTTAATCCAGATCTAGTAGTCTGGTCCGCTCTTTCAGACGATAGCATTACGTCCTATTTTTTCCGACACCGATGTACTGTTGAGCAAATTGTATCTGCCCAAGGAAGCAGTTATGTGTAGAGATGATAACTGTAGTAACCTTAAACATAAAACAGATGTTATGGACATGTACAATCACATCGTATCAGCTCTCCTTTCTGCCAGTAAACCCCTCGCTAAACTTAAAAAGAGGGGTAAAGTCAGGCCTGTCTGGAATACTTTTGTAGCCGGATTTTATGCTGAAGCCTGTGAAGCTACCAAGTCTTGGGCTTTGGCTGGTAGACCCAGGCAGGGCCCTACATTTGAATACAATAAGCTCACAAATGCAAAATATAAGTATGCAATTCGCTACATTAAAAAGAATGAGCAAAATTTGAGGGCTGACTCCATGGCCAAGAAGCTTTTACGTAAAAATTCTAAAGACTTTTGGAAGGAGGTGAGGTTTGCTAAAAATTGCAAGCCCTCCTTACCCTGTACGATAGATGGCTTCTCTGGTGCAAATGATATTGCAGCTTTCTGGCGACAGCATTATAAAAATTTATTTAACTGTGTGCCAAAGGATGCCTATCAAGCAGGCAATGTCAAAGAGGTGTGCACATTTATGACCCATGAGGTGTGTCAGGTTATAAAGAACTTATTAGTTAATAAATCCACAGGTATGGACTTTATATCTGCTGAACATATGAAGCATGCTAGCCTGAGGCTTGCTCCGCTTCTCGCACTTTGCTTTACATCCTTTATGGTTCATGGCTGTCTTCCTGAATCTATAATGTCAGTGCTGCTAGTCCCTGTCATCAAAAACAAAGCAGGAAAAGTGAACAGCTCTGACAATTACAGACCCATCGCCCTCGCTAGTGTCCTCTCTAAGGTTTTTGAACTCCTCCTACTAGAGAGAGTTAATGCATCAATAAGCTCAACGGACAATCAGTTTGGTTTTAAACCTAAGCATGGCATGGATATGTGTATTTACGTTTTAAAAGAATTGGTAAATACATATATAAGTAAAAACTCCTCTGGGCTTATGTGTTTTTTAGACGCTTCCAAGGCTTTTGACCGTGTCAACCATGGAAAGTTGTTTGAGAAATTAAGCCAAGCAGGTGTTTCTAACGATATTTTAAGAATTCTGTCATATTGGTATGCACACCAAACAATGCAAGTGAAATGGGATGACTGTGTGTCTGCCCCTTTTCACGTCACCAATGGGGTTAGACAGGGGAGCGTTTTATCTTCAATTTTATTTAATTTTTATATGAATGATTTGTCAAAGCAGTTAAGTAAATGTAAAACTGGCTGCATGGCTGGTGGGTTGGTGGTGAACCATCTTATGTATGCTGACGACTGTGTTCTTTTTAGTCCAAGTTCAGCTGGTCTCCAGCAGCTGCTCACTGTGTGTGCCAGGTACGGGGAGCTACACGATATAAAATATAATGATGCTAAGAGTGTCGTCATGATCGTAAGATCAAATGGGGATAAACAGTTGGTCTTCCCTGACTTTAAGTTGGCTGGTCAAGTATTAAAGTCCTGCAGTCAGGTGAAATATCTCGGCCATATGATCACCGACACGCTGACAGACAATGAGGACATATTTCGCCAATGCCGTTCGTTATATGTCCAAGCTAATATCCTTTCCCGTAAATTTGGTCACTGCTCCGATGAGGTCAAGGTGGCCCTTTTTCAGGCCTATTGTACATCACTCTACACTGCGCATCTGTGGTCTAATTATAACAAAGGACATTTCCAGAGACTGCAAGTGGCATATAATGAGTCCCTAAGAATTTTGTTAAAAAGGCCCAGATGGACCAGTGCTTCAGCAATGTTTGTAGCAGCTCGGGTGAATACCTTCCAGTCTGTTTTAAGGATATACATGTTTAAGTTTATCAGTCGTCTGAATGGTTCAGAAAATGTGATTGTGTTGGGCCTGACCAACATTTTGTACAGCTTTACACGCTACTTGTCTCGGTTTTGGAAGCACTGGTATACGTGCCTTTTCAATGTGGGTCGTTAGGAGACCCAGTGCTGTGTTATTGTTTTACCATTTCTTTATTTTATTTTATTTTGTCTTTTAATCTATTGCTGTGTTGTGTTGTTGGACCTTGAGTCTGTTAATAAAAATCTATCTATCTATCTATCTATCTATCTATCTATCTATCTATCTATCTATCTATCTATCTATCTATCTATCTATCTATCTATCTATCTATCTATCTATCTATCTATCTATCTATCTATCTATCTATCTATCTATCTATCTATCTATCTATCTATCTATCTATCTATCTATCTATCTATCTAAATCAATTCGGTCCACAATGACAAAAAGGTTCGCATCAACATAAATCAGCGATGATTACCTGCTAATACAGTAATAACACAAACAGTTAGCATGCGTTCGCTAGCATTAGCACATCGTTCAAACCAATACACAACTGGATTTAAGTGTCCGATCGCGAGTGGAAGCACACAACAACATCGCTTTCACAAGGAGAATCCGTACTAGCTGAAGCAAACTTACCTCCAATAGCAACTCGAAGAGACCAGTTAAGCGTGATAGCATTAGAGAAGTCATTGAGAGTAGTAGAGGCAAACCCAAGATGTCAGGTTGCTACAGCAGAGGTCAAGCAACGTACAAAGAAGAGAGGTTGGAAGGAGAAAGCATCAGTCGTGTGGAAGGCAATCTTTGGCGATGTATCACCACAACCATTCCCAAGCTCAACCCCTCCGTGGATGGAGACTGGAGAACCCAAGTTTAAACTCGAAGGTGTCAAGACGAGCACGTCAGAAGTAGACCGTAAAGCAGCAATGTCTAAATTATCAAGAGATTGGACAAAATACGACATCACAATTTACACTGACAGATCCACGTCGAATTCGAATGAAAACGGGGGAGCCGGTATCATATTTACGGAAGGTCCACTAGGGAACCCGGTTGTCAAAAGGGAGGAGAGTATCCCGGCTGGCAAATGGCGTTCTTCATATCAAGCAGAGCTGAAAGCAATAGCGTATGCAATGCAAGAAGTAGCGAAAGAAACCACACTCCAGAATGTGAGGATAGTGTCTGATAGCAAAGCGGTGCTGACACTCATCCAGAATCTGAACCAGACCATGATGTTGACAAGCAACGAAGAACTAGAGATACTAGACTCGAGAGCTTGAGAGATTGTAGACAGAAGGGATGCCAAGTGACGTTCACCTGGTGTCAAAGCCACTGCAATATCAAGGGGAACGAACTAGCAGATGAGAAGGCAAAGGAAGGTACTACAAAAGACCAGAGCCATGTTAGTATCCTGTACGAGACAGCGAAGTCGGCAATCCGAAGATACACAAGGAGAGATTATGTCAAGAAACCCCAACTCAAAGAAATCTACGGTGAGAGGGGCGAGCTTCTAAACAGAAAGGACGAGAAGACCCTTAGTAGGCAAGATCAGGTGACTCTAAGCCGCTTGAGGAGTGGTCATCATCCTGATCTCGGGTACTGGCAGCATAGGATCGGCAGCGGCAATTCAACCATCTGCCGTGGGTGTGGGATGGGGGATGAAACCGCTGTGCACGTGATTACTGATTGTCCAGCTATCGGCCCATCGACGCGAGGCCTCCTTGTCAACCCGGAACGTATGGCCAGAGACCCCCAAAGCAGTACTCCAGGTGTGGCATAAGTGGAAAGCCAAAGTGCTAGCTGAACAGGGGACAGACCAGTAATAGGAGGGGAAGCCGGAAAAAGTTGCCATCCAACATTGCTTAACAACAACAACACAAAAGATGATACAAACAGGCGTTGCCTCTGTAGATATTTTACAAACATTAACAAAGAACGTAGGATCGTGGCAGTGTTTCCCTCTCTCACTAACTCGCTTGGATGCTTTGTAGCTGCACTTCTTCGCGTGTAAGCGCGCTCTTCTTCACGTGAGCGCGTTCTTCTTCGCGTGAGGAAGCGCAAGGGCGCCCCCACTTGAGTGTGAAAGCACACTCAAAACTAAAAGGCATGCATTTCAACATAATGGTAAATAATACACTTTAACACATATTGCCAAAGGCAGAACAACGACCTATATGCCAATATATAACTTTTTGAAAATTATTTCTATTAGACAAATGTTTCAGTAAAATGTTACACATTCTTGTGTACTGTATTTGCCACTTATTTCCACAGTTAACATTGAGACCTTGGGCCTTTTTTGACTTCGTTGTGAGTTCGTAAGGTTGTGACTTCTGATTAAATAAACTCAATGCCAATCAAAACGTTTGTTATTCTTTTCCCCCAAATTAGAATCGATAAAGAATCGAATCGTTAAGCAATATCGATAAGGGAATTGGAATTGTGAAAATCGTATCAATTCCCATCTCTACTGTTGACAGATCAATAGTTGCACTGGAAGATAATTAATTAAGATATACTGTACCTATACACGTTTATCAGATTTAGAAGTTTCAGCTAGTCCTATATACTTTATACTAATATAACTAATATTGTGGCCAGTAAGTACAAATAATTTCCACCGGTGTCGTCCTTAGGGAGGGATGTATATCTTCCAGATTTTCGACTACTATGCTTGCAATGGAGCCTCCATCCTATTTCTGGGTGTGTTTGAAACCTTGGCAGTGGGCAGGATATTTGGTAGGTTGATTGGTCATGTCTTTGTTTTGTTGGATTACTGTGGGTCATTTGTGACTTCATAGCAAGAAGGACTGCAAACATTCATAAAGAGCTTTACAGTGGAATCTGTGATACTTTGTTGGTAAGGTAGTGTTGATTTGTTTAAACAGCGACTCACCCTGACAGTCAAAGGGAGTCATTACACCCCCAAAATTAAGTAAATGGCCCTAAACACTGGTCGCACATAATTCACATATTTTTCCTGTGTCAGATTTTGCTTGCCATTTTAAATGGCTCGACAAGTATTTCCAATATGGACTAATTACTATGTGCCTTTACGCGTACTTCTCCATTAAGGAGCAGAGCGGCTGTGCTGCATCATCATGGACATGACAGGCGAACGTGCCAATCCGTTCTTCAAAATCTGCTGGCTCTACCTGACCCCTTTGGTTTCATTGGTAAGAGTTCCAACGAGGTACAGAAAGTCATTCAGCCATGTCAGGATAGCATTAGGTCAAAGGTGATGAGCAAGTAACCTCATGTGCAATACGGTATAGCAGCAGTAGTGCAATTTATGCCTTTGTTACGCAAAATAAAGTGACAGTTGAATGAAATGATGATTAATGTAACGTAGGCAGTGTTATGGAATAGTGAACGACAGCCTGTATGCAATGTACATATGAAGCCAGTGAGGCTACAACAGTGAGTAATATACAGTACTGTATATATTTTTTTTAATTATTAAATTTATTAGGATCATGGAAGCTTCCACTTGGGGAAAATATATACATACAGTATGTCTTGTATATACATAATACAATAAAAATATACAGAACTGTAGAACAGAACAGAGATGCCAATATTGACAGTCTAGCATTTGTGGAACTAAAAGTACATTGTTGTGGGGGCTCCAAGAAAATGTTTGCACTTGTCCTAGTTCTTGTAGCATGCAAGTTCTTACGGGTGGGTAGTTTGGCACCGTTTAATTTCTCGGCAGTCTTAATTGTCTGTTTCAGTCAGATTTTGTCCTTCTTTGTAGCAGCACCAAAATAGACAGTGATGGATTAGCACAGGACTGATTCATTGACTGCTATCTAGAAGGGCCTCAAAGCTCCTGTGGTATTTTGTTGTTAATTTGACAGCGAACGTTTTATGTCATTTTATTTTTGTCCAGCTGCCAGTATACAGTGTAGTTGAAAAGTATTATTTAATCACTATAGGCAGCAGAAAAAGAGGTCCTCAGAATTATAGTTTGCTTAGGTCCCTATGGAGGCCACACATAAATCCGTGCAGATGATGCTCCTCCCCACGCCCCCAGGGCTCTTTTATATATTCTCTAGTTGAGTACAAGCCACTGACATTCAACCGATGGTACGTGTACCCTACCTGGGCCTACGTGATGGGCTGGATGATGGCTCTCTCCTCTATCCTGCTGGTGCCGTTCTGGGCACTGTTCAAGCTGAGTACAGTCACCGGAACCTTCAGTCAGGTGGGCCGAGTACAAAATAGACTGTGGATTATGATTGAGAAAATACTTTTATAATAATTGTAATAGGAAATGGTTGTTTTGGACATATTTCAGTATAACAAAGTCATTTTTATCTATCTTAGCGTCTCCGTCAACTGTGCTGGCCCGAGCCTCCAGGTGGGACCCTGGACAAGAAAACAAAGCGAGCGAGAGCATTGCAACAGATCACTGAGGAGGACCTTGAATGATTGATTCTTTATATTGAATGTATGACAAAAATATTGTAAACACAAATCTCGGAAAGAGAATAAAATGACACCTGTGGTATGAAAACAGGCTATTTGAACAACACAATTGTTGATATTTTTCCTTCATTATGTTTTATATTTGTGCTATCTTGTGTCAAATTGGTAGCATCATGTTCAACAGAACAATCTGAGAGCAGATAAAAAGGAATCAAGTGACAGACAACAGATTCAGAGTCAGATGGATTGGTTCGTTGGGTGAAGAAACAATGGTATATGCAAGTCAGCCATGGAAAAATACTTAAAAAAACAAACCTTGAGTCATTGTTTAACCTATTAAAAACTTGTAAGTTTATCTTAAAGTGATTCATTTGTTTAAAGAGGTAAAGTGCAATCAACGTAACGTTGACTCTAAAATCGGCCATTAGCCTGCTGCCACTCCACCTATAAGGGAATTCATCTTTCAATCACTCCTAATTACCGCCACCTGCAATTTGTTACCAGCTGTGCATTTAAGGCACGACCTCCCAAAGTCAGTATCAGTTAGTAAACGATTCAGCACACTCCTGCTCGTCCTTTGTCCTTGACTGATCACCACTTCTGACCCAGCCTGTCCTGCTTGACCCGACTAAGCTAGAATTGCAGCCCGATCAACCTCCTCAGCCTGTTCTGCTTGACCAGACTATGCCAGCACTCCATTGAGCTCAACCTGTCCTGCTTGACCCGGTTACGCCAGATCTCCAGCCTGCTCACCCTGACCTACATGACCCGACTACCACCATCTCTCTAGTTCCTGTCCGTTTTCACTGCCTGCCAAAACGATGAAATAAAACCTGTTCTGTTTTGCACCTGACATCAGCATTTTTTTCTGTATTAGACGGTAAATATATACATTCATAGACTGTAAAGTCATTTTCCCGAATGATACCGTTAAAACACAGTATATCGTTAAAAACGCAGCATACTGCAGCTCCTCAGTTGCCTGCTCTTTACTGTGAATTCTGGTAATACAGGAATCAGGGGTCGCGTTAACCGGAAATTTTCCATCGTTGACCGGTTTTTTAAAACGGTGACGGAAAAAACTGAAGTCCGTCAGTCATTTTGACAGGTTGCAATTCACACCCCAGACCACAGGGTGGCACATTAATTAGCTATTGTCTCTCTTAATGCATGACGTCGTTGGCTATTCTGTCAGAATATTGTAGCGTAACCGGGGTCTGGCGGCGGCACCGTGATTGACACATCAACGCGAGGTTCTTATTGGTGCACCCGGTGTGCCAGCGCGTGATCCAATTGGTGGACTAGATTGCCGCCTGTGTATAGACAAGTTTTCGAGGTACCGGTTTACTTCCTTATGTCTTCCTTCCCCTTCCGTTTCCGCCTGTTTACCATTGAAGTCAATGGCGGTGGAATCGAAGTTGGAAGGTCTTTATACAAGATCCCGGGAATGTTATTTTGATGTAGGCGGGTGGAGAACCAAGCCAAGGCCTCCATGCTTCGTACCATGTCGATTTCCAAACCATGGGTGCTTGTACTCGTCATAAGGAGATGGACAAAACTGACAGCTCCTGCAGTCATGCCCCCGCTGTTATGGAAGGTAATGTGCTCTAAAAATACGAAACCTAAAATCTGGCGCATGAAACGACTTGTTGCCTTTGCTATTGATATTACGATGATGATTGTAATTACGAAGTTTAATCATTTTTACAACAACTAGCTTCTGCTACTGCTGCTAGCCGCCTGTTGCCAATCGTGTTTGAATGCACCGCATATATCCAAGTGTTACAAGTTTTTATTCGTTTGTTTACAGCTGGGAAATGCTGTTATAAAAGAGAAGACAACTTGACTTGTACGTTGATGGACATATATCGAACATATACAGTATAGTTTGCGTTCCACAATGATGATGACAGCTCGACTCCCGGGAGAGGCCGAGAGAGGCAGGAATTGTGACAGACGGTGGTTCGCCGAGATCGCCGTGATCCAACTACGAACTTGTGAACGGTAGCATTTTTAAATATATGCTATTGGAGCTGGAATTACCGAAGAGGAGAGCGAGATGGACTGCTGTAATTCGACAAGAAATCGGGGCACCAAACGATCACCACAGACTATGTAGTAGTCATTTTATATCTGGTAAGATGCATTTAATATATATTTAGAAGATTTTGGGCTGACAACCACAATTAAGATCATTGTGTGACGTTGGTGATTGGGGTCTATATGGTTGCCTCTTTTTCTTTGGGAGTGGAGTTGTTTTGTTGGTGTTGTTGGCGGTAAGCAGAGTAAAAAGAGGGAGAAAAATACAACTTCAGTGTCTAATTTTTCGCCGCCAAGCAAGCGTTACAAAATTAAAAATGAATGAAAACTAAATACTATTGAATATGTCATCATTATCATTTTAAAAATTTCAGTGACTGGTAAAAATAGATTATGACCGGATTTTTATGACCCTGTCAGTCAAAATGACAGACAACGAAAATGTCTAGCGCAACCTCTGACAGGAATATACAATTTTTCCTAGATTACAGCCTACTGCTGTTCAAACATTTTTACATTACCAAGACTAAAATAACAGTCTGGTAATGGCAATCCTGCGGACAGACTTTTACTGTATTTTCTATACATACAGAAATCAAGTTTTTCTGGATTACGGACTATTACTGTGAAACATTTTTGCATTTCCAAGACTGTAAGTTAACAGTATATAAATGGCAACCCTGCTGCCAGCTCTTTACCATTATTTTACACTGAAATTTTTCACAGTTGCATAAATTTACCTTTAGGGGATTCATTTGTTTGCTAAGGTTAATTCCAGTCAAACATAATGTTGACTGTATAGTGACTTGAATATACAGATTGTGGCCAGGCCTAAAGTCATACATGAGTAACACATTATGGTTTCATTTCGTAGTAATAAGTGTGTAATGCTAATAACCTGAGTTGCCAAAAGGAGCGTAGGTTTCACTACTGCATGAGGAAAGGTTGCATTACTGTTAGGTAAGGCGAGGTACAGTATGAGGCATTTGCAACACGAAGGACATGGGCTTTTGTTTAGTTCGATGGATTATGTGCAATAATGTTTTCAAGAAGACGGTTTTACTTCTGCTAAAGGCTGCGGAAACGTCCGAGTTTGGCTTCCACATTAAACTGGTCAGCCATTGCCGTATCTCATGTGTGTGTCCACAAGAGAGACTGAATTCACTTTGGGCTCATTGGAAACGGGGGGTAAACTGGAAAGTCTCAGACCAAGATTTGCTTAAGGAGAGAGGACAGTGGGCAAGCAAGGTGGAGTTTGTTCTTGCTATCGCTGGCAACATTGTGGCCATTGGCAGCGTATGCAGAGTTCCATACTTGTGCTACAAAAATGACGGTGCACTGTAAAAAATTGCTGTAAATTTACGGCCAATTTTGAACACTAAAATACCGTTTTTGTGTTAAACAGTTTATTACTGTAGTTAGCAATGCATTGTGGGTAGTTAGCAATGCATTGTGGGTTACCAACATTAAAGCAACAAGACAAATGCTGTAAACGGTATGTTAATGTTTCAATTACATGACACTACCGTATTTTTTTGGAAACTGAGTTTTGACTGAAAATTCGGAGCATGGTCAGAAATCTGACATCTTTTACATTGTGGCAATATAGGCTATGTTTTTTTGCCAATTTAAATTAAAATAACTAGACACCGCAAATAATTTGCCATCAAATCCTGGAGGACCTAATTACCCATACTTTGGATGTTGGAGACTCTTCACTTTAGATGACATTTGCTGCTCCTGAGTGCTTGTTCTTCAACTTATATTGGGATTTATGTGTACCAATTTATAAACGGTAAGTTAATTAAGTCTTAATCATATTACCTAAAGTATTTAATATTAAACTAAAGTTAAGAGGATTGCTGGATAGCGATATATAATATTGATGTTTATTCGTCTGGAGTGCCAGTAGAGGGCAGTTTTCTATTCTGAGTGTCTCATATGTATCCAGCAGTGGAGTTACAATACGATAACATTTATTTCTAATTATTTCTCTATTTATATTATTATTTGTTTAATAAATGTATTATGTTTGGTTTGATTATGTTAGTAGTTTTAAATTTTGATGTTGTAAATGTTAGCTAAATGCATTAACGCTAGCTGTAGCGGATGATGTATGGGAATTGAGCCTCAGGCTACAACACAATCACATCGGCGCAAACACCAGACTGGATGTTTTGTTGGCCCATAGCAGGGGTGGCCAACCCTGGTCCTCGAGAGCCGCAATTCAGCTGTGATTGGTCCGCTCAGAACGTTGTTTCCGGTTCAGCACAACAACAAAACCATTTTCAAACATTCGCAAACGACTTCTGTGTCGCCTACGCTTCAACATTTGTATTGACAGCATTTGTTGTTTATATTAATTAGCTGTAGCTGCAAATACACACGTTCCATCTTCATTGCCATTGCTGTCAATGACCGGAGGAAAATTAAAGGAATTTGACAAGAGTCCCCCAAAACCATTCAAAGACAAAGCCACACCAGTCTAGTGGTATGGCGGTGAATTACTGTGGAAACGTCACTGGCTGCAACAAACTCTGTCCCCATGCACACATGAGACCAATGGACCATTTGGAGTAGATTAGACAGGTGCTTTTTTTGCTTCAATTTTTTTTTTTTTTTTACAAACTCTTGCTTCTTCATATTGAAGAACCCATGCGAAGAATGGACAATTATTTTTCACGCGTTGTTATGAATGTACTTAAAAATGAATGAATGTGGTTGGCCGTAGAAGGTTTTTTATTTTTATTTTTTTTTACAAACTTGCAGGTGTGGACGTAATTATTTTTTTCCCCGACGTATTAGGGCAGGACCCTCGGTTTTAGAAAACCCTGCTATGTCTAGACATGGCGGCAGAAGCATAAATCAGCCTTTAGCCTGCTGCCACTCCACTTATCAGGGAATTCATCTTTCAATCACTCCTAATTACCGCCACCTGCAACTTGTTACCAGCTGTGCATTTAAGGCACGGCCTCCCAAAGTCAGTATCAGTTCGTCAACGATTCAGCACACTTCTGCTCTTCGTTTGTCCTTGACCAATCACCGCTTCTGACTCAGCCTGTCCTGCTTGAACCGACTACGCCAGAGTTCCAGCCCAATCAACTTGCTAAGCCTGTCTTGCTTGACCTGACTACACCAGCTCTCCAGCCCGATCAAGCTCCTCAGCCTGCTCTGCTTGACCAGACTATGCCAGCACTCCATTGAGCTCAACCTGTCCTGCTTGACCCGATTACGCCAGATCTCCAGCCTGCTCAGCCTGACCTACGCGACCTGACTGCACCATCTCCTAATTCCTGGCCGTTTTCACTGCCTGCCAACACGATGAAATAAAACCTGTTCTGTTTCGCAACTGACATCAGCATTTTTTTCTGTACTAGACCGAAATATATGCATTCATAGACTGTAAAGTCATTTTCCCAAATAATACCATTAAAACACAGTATATCGTTAAAAACGCAGCATACTGCAGCTCCTCAGTTGCCTGCTCTTTACTGTGAATTCTGGTAATACAGGAATATACAGTTTTACTTGGATTACAGACTACTACTGTTAAACATTTTTACATTAACAAGACTAAAATAACAGTCTGGTAATGGCAATCCTGCTGACAGACCTTTACTGTATTTTCTAGAAATACAGCAATCAACAGTTTTTCTGGATTACGGACTATTACTCTGAAACATTTTTACATTACCAAGACTGTAAAATAACAGTATACAAATGGCAACCCTGCTGCCAGCTCTTTACCATTATTTTACACTGAAATTTTTTACAGTGTGGTAAGTAAATGTGAGGATGAGTTTTTGTTTTAAATGCTATAAAAACTGTATCATAAATGCATGTTTCATATTTAGGTGCTTTCCTGCTGCCATATGTGATATTTGTAGTGATGTGTGGTGTACCGCTCTTCCTTTTGATGACCACACCCAAGAGGGCAGCGTAATATGCTGGAGGTCTGCCCGCTGGCTGAAGGTGTGCAACACTTTGTGATGCCAAGACTGCCATTCTCAAAAACAAAGCATGAAGACTGTACGATGTACAGTGGGGCAAATAAGTATTTAGTCAACCACCAATTGTGCAAGTTCTCCTACTTGAAAAGATTAGAGAGGCCTGTATTTGTCAACATGGGTAAACCTCAACCATGAGAGACATAATGTGGGGAAAAAAACAGAAAAACACACTGTTTGATTTTTAAATAATTTATTTCCAAATTAGAGTGGAAAATAAGTATTTGGTCACCTAAAAACAAGCAAGATTTCTGGCTGTCAAAGAGGCCTAACTTCTTCTAACGAGGTCTAACGAGGCTCCACTCGTTACCTGTATTAATACCAGCTGTTTTAACTCATTATCGGTATAAAAGACACATGTCAACAATCTCAGTCAGTCACACTCCAAACTCCACTATGGCCAAGACCAAAGAGCTGTCGAAGGACACCAGAGACAAAATTGTAGACCTGCGCCAGGCTGGGAAGACTGAATCTTCAATAGACTGTGGGAGCAATTATTAGAAAATGGAAGACATACAAGACCACTGATAATCTCCCTCGATCTGTGGCTCCATGCAAGATCTCACCCCGTAGCGTCAAAATGATAACAAGAACGGTGAGCAAAATCCCAGAACCACACGGGGGGACCTAGTGAATGACCCACAGAAAGCTGGGACCACAGTAACAAAGGCTACTATCAGTAACACAATACGCCGCCAGGGACTCAAATCCTGCACTGCCAGACGTGTCACCCTGCTGAAGCCAGTACACGTCCAGGCCCGTCTGCGGTTCGCTAGAGAGCATTTGGATGATCCAGAAGAGGACTGGGAGAATGTGTTATGGTCAGATGAAACCAAAATAGAACTTTTTGGTAGAAACACAGGTTCTCGTGTTTGGAGGAGAAGAATACTGAATTGCATCCGAAGAACACCAAACCCACTGTGAAGCATGGGGGCGGAAACATCATGCTTTGGTGCTGTTTTTCTGCAAAGGGACCAGCACGACTGATCTGTGTAAAGGAAAGAATGAATGGGGCCATGTATCCAGAGATTTTGAGTGAAAATCTCCTTCCATCATCGAGGGCATTGAAGATGAGACGTGGCTGGGTCTTTTAGCATGACAATGATCCCAAACACACAGCCAGGGCAACAAAGGAGTGGCTTGGTAAGAAGCATTTCAAGGTCCTGGAGTCGCCTAGCCAGTCTCCAGATCGCAACCCCATAGATAATCTGTGAAGGGAGTTGAAAGTCCGTGTTGCCCAACGACAGCCCCAAAACATCACTGCTCTAGAGGAGATCTGCATGGTGGAATGGCCCAAAATACCAGCAGCAGTGTGTGAAAAGCTTGTGAAGAGTTACAGAAAACGTTTGGCCTTCGTTATTGCCAACAAAGGGTACATAACAAAGTATGAAGAAGAAGAAGAAGAGATGAACTTTTGGTATTGACCAAATTTTTATTTTCCATCATGATTTGCAAATAAATTCTTTAAAAATCAAACAATGTGATTTTCTGTTTTTTTTTCTTTTTTTCTCGACATTCTGTCTCTCATGGTTGAGGTTTACCCATGTTGACAATTACAGGCCTCTCTAATATTTTCAAGTGGGAGAACTTGCACAATTTGTGGTTGACTAAATACTTATTTGCCCCACTGTATGTGTGTGTGTGCGTGCGTGTGCGTGTGTGTGTGTGTGTGTGTGTGAGAGAGAGAGAGATTCATCTCTATCAAAGGCTGCATCAAGACTGCATCAGTGATAAATAGTGTAACTAGGTGGCCTCAGACCTCACATAAAACAGCCTTTTATTTTTTTAAACGAAACACAACTCTTTAAAAAGTTTAACCAACCAATGTGCAAACATGTACAAATCTTTACATCCAAATTATTGACCAAAGTGTTTCTCACTATAGTGGCTCGTGGGTCTTGGGTGTTATTACTGTAGTACTTCCTGCTCTACGCTTCCTGTGCAAAAATAAAAGCATGCATCACAAACCAAAAGTCAACATGATTAAAAAAAAAACAAAACGAGACTCTGGTGTCGTAAAGTCGAAATCTTGGAAGTCAGGCAAGTTGTAACCCAGGGACTACCTGTAATACATTTTATTCAACCCATAAAGTGCTATAGTCTGAAGTCTCCTTATCCACTATCTTTCAGTTTTGACCAACTTGTCAAAAATGGTAAGAGTTACAGCTAGGGTTAACACTACAGTGAGGGTTGCAGCTAGGGTTAGGGTTACTGCTAGGTTTAGGGTTACTGGAAGGAACTGTGTTATGGGATGCCAATGGTGGCTATACAAAACCATGCCAATGGCGGTCATTACCTTCTATAAATTGGCGCCCATGTACATCGATGCAAATGACTCCCATGGACATCACTGCCTTGTGGCGATTTCAACAGTTTCAACTTCAAAACTAATTTGCTCTCTCCCAAGGGCGTAGGTTTGGTCTCAACATTGGTAGGGACGATTTGACAGCATAGCCTGCATGGACACGTTTTGATGGGGACGGGACATTAATAAGACCAAACAGATTGGGTGAATGGGGGGTCAGGGCTACATTTCTCAAGAATCTGAACCTAATTAGTTGATGGGCTAAATGATCAATGCAAAATAAATCTGTATTGACTTATACTATGGACCAGCACGTTCAGCAAGTGAAAAGGGATAAACCTAAGTCTGAACACAATGAAAATAATTCACTTAATAATTGTAGGGTCTAGTTTATCCTTACAACATATGGGAAGACAATCTAAATTACCCATATAACTGAACTCATTATATAATGGAAATATGGTGGCTTAAAAGTTTGTGGGGACAATTTGAGCATCCTGAAAAGTTGGTACCGTTATGTCCCTACAGTCCCTATGTAAACCAACGCCCTTGCTCTCTCCTCATGACAAGTTTTGGGGGAAAACTCCACCCAAAATGATTGCAGGATGTGATCTCCAAATTAACGGGAGGGGACCCGATATCAACAGAAAGTGACCCCAAAAGACCTCCAAAATAACAGGAAGTGACCCCAGAGTGCCCCCAAAATCAACAGCAAGTGACCCCCCCAAAAAACAGGAACAGACTCCTAAATGCTCTAAAGTCAACAGGAACTGACTCCAAAACGTGCCAAAATTAACAGGAAGTTACCCGCAGATGTTTAGCAACCAGTATAGCAGGGGTGTCCAAACTTTTTGCAAAGGGGGCCAGATTTGGTCTGGTAAAAATGTGGGGGGCCGACCTTGGCTGACGTCCTTTATGTAGAACAATATATTTAAACAAATTTTAGCAAGCCATTCTGTGCATCACATTTGCTTATTATTTTTTTAATTAATAATTTCAACAATCTCGTAACTAGCCTTTGTGGCGTTCTCTTTTGACTCTCGGGCTCTTGCGAAATACTGCTGTTGTGAAATTAAACTAGCTTCAAGTTTGCTTCAATTTCTCGCTGCGTATCTTCCCTATCATCTTGTCGTACATGTCAGAGTGTCGTTTGGTATTATCGCCTCACATTGAACTTTTTAAAAACAGCTACTGTCTTTGCAAATGAGGCAGACCGAGTTTTTGCGTATTTTAGTGAAGACATAGTCCAATTTCAACCTATCCTTGAAGCGTCTGACGTCGTAGTCAACTTTTTGTTGTTGTTGTTGATTGTCGCCATTTTAGAAAATTGGAAGGGTCACATGAGATAATGTTGTTTAGAGCGCTGCTGCCTTTTAGCGGGTAAATGAGGAGCAGCATTTAGTGTGTAAGCTACTTCGTATGCTGGTAGCAGCACTGATGACCAATTTATTGAGTCTGTGCGGGCCAGACGTAATTGATTTTATGACAGAGGTAGGGGGCCGGATGAAATTTGACCACGGGCCGCATTTGGCCCCCGGGCCGGACTTTGGACATGTCTGTAGTATCGCAAGGCTACCCATGCAATTTCTCCAGAAATGGCATTTTCTAGTTTGTCAATGCAATTATATGATCTTGGTATCAATTTCTTGGCTTTATCTATCTGTGAGGTTTGTTTTCATGTAATCATGTTTTTTGGGTCCCGACTTTCACCTTGGAAGTTTTTTTTCTTCCCTGTTATCTTTGTGATTCTGATGAAGAGAGAGGGCCATGACTTGCCTGGTGTGGAGATTGTTAAAATTTCCATTCGGATTAACTGCTTTCCCGTTTGCTCATTATGGAATTTTAGATGGAAATTGAATATACAGCTTGTTCTGTATCACCCAGTGGGTGTGCGTGTGTGGGGGTGGGGGTGCGCGTGTGTGTGCTACAAAAATGTCAGCGGTAATGCTTTTTGACTAGTTAGGACTGGTTAATGTTTCATTGAGGTCACATCAATGTGGGGAGTTATTTTACAATTCCTCATAAATTTCACTAGAGAGGATTTACAGTGATCCCTCACTACTTCACGTTTCAAACATCGCACCCTCAGTCCATCGCAGATTTTTTTTTTTCAATTAAGAAAAAAAAAATAAAAATGCAGGATTTTATAGAGATATCATATCTGATCACGTACAGCCTCTCACTTTCCCTCCTGAAGCTTTTCTTTCTCACCAGGCAGCTGCAGCATGTTATTTAACTTGTTGAACATTGGCTGTAGTGTGCTATGGCAACTCATTGTGTTGTGTTGTGTGCTGGTCTAAGCAGCATGAGTTGATTAGAGAGGAATCACTCAAGAATTATACTTTGGGGGAAAAAAGGGAAAAACAATGTGTTATATGTATCTCTTTCCAATGCTAAATCTGAATCATTACATAGATCTGGGTGATCCGATGTCTATATATTTCAAATTTCAAGCTATTTGCTTTTTATTAATTTTATGTATAATTTTATTTCCTGTTTCAATTATCTTTGTTTTAACTATCTTTTGATTTAATGTGATTATTATTAGAGATGTCCCGATCGATCGGGATCGGGTCCGATCACGTCATTTTCAAAGCATCGGAATCGGCAAAAAAATATCGGCCATGCCTTTTTTTAACATATATATATTTTTAAATTAAATCGTTTTCTAATTGTATTTAACGTTACAGACATAATATGTTACACATATCCAGAGTCTTTAGTTTAGGCTTAAGGTAGGGTAATCAAATTTATCCCAATAACGGCGGTAATTAATTAAAAAAAAAAAAAAAGTGTCACGTTAAAATATTTAACATAATTAATGCATGCACTGCACGACCCGCTCACGCAATGTCGCGCTCAATCTGTAATGGTGCCGTTTTATCAATATATAGAGAGATAAAAGGCAACGTATAATGAGTAGAGTGAATTTTGGCAGCCTTTGGAGCCTTTTTTAATTGGCTAAAGCCTTACAATCCATCTCCCTACGATTAGAAATATCATGGGAAGCAATGTGGGGAAGCAAGGTAGCAATTGATCTTTTTCTTAACACCTTATGTTATTTCCCAACGCAGAGAAGATATATCAATTGGTAGCACTACGCACAGTCACGGTTCCACTTCCCATCATGCATTTGGGCATAGCCTTCAGTATCATTTACTGAAAGCTCAACAAATACACTAGATGGCAATATTTAGTCACAATATACAAAGTCACAAGTCTTTCTATCCGTGGATCCCTCTTACAGAAAGAATGTTAATAATGTAAATGCCATCTTGAGGATTTATTGTCATAATAAACAAATACAGTACTTATGTACTGTATGTTGAATGTATATATTCGTCCGAGTTTTATTCATTTTTTTTCTTAATGCATTGCCAAAATGTATATGATCGGGAAAAATTATCGGGAATGATTGGAATTGAATCGGGAGCAAAAAAAGCAATCGGATCGGGAAATATCGGGATCGGCAGATACTCAAGCTAAAACGATCGGATCGGGAGCAAAAAAACATGATCGGAACAACCCTAATTATTATGAATCAGAACTTGAAAGAATGAATGAATGAATTTTATCTCTGCTCGTGGATCTTCATGTGATGTAAAGCTCTTTGAATTGCTTTTGTTGAATTGTGCTATACAAATAAATTTGCTTTGCCTTGAACACACCAAAGCGCCCCCCCCCCCCCCCCCACACCATTTTTTTTCAATGTAAATAAGCTACACCTGTATTTCGCAGATTTTGATGATCATGGGGGGGTCCCCAGGTCCCAATTAACGGCGAAAAATATGGGATCACTGTATCAGTATTGCCACAAATCCATTATATCGTGTTCATTATTTAACAGAACAGTTCAAAAATAGAAAAAACAGGACTGCTCGTTGAGACAAAAATGTATTTGATTATTTAGAAGAAATGCCTGGCACTAAGTACAGTGGTACCTCTACATTCAAAGTTAATTTGTTCCACGACCTTGTTTTTCAGAAGAAATGGTCAAATGTCGAGCAGGATTTTCCCATGAAAATACTTTATAATTCCATTAATTCGTTCAACAGCCGGAAACCTACACTAAATCCTTAATAAATGCTGCTGGTACTATTGCAAACAGCAATTACACAGAGCAAAACAAATAAATTATGAATAAAAATCGGTACAATAATATTATAATAGTAATAATACCTGTAATAATGTAAATAATCGGGTTCTAATGTGGCGGATGTATTTTGCGAGGTGTACCTGAAGGCACCGCGTGGCTGACTTGACAGAGCGAGAGAGGGACTTTTTACTTTCACTTTGTTCAGCTGCGGCGGAAAGTAGGCATGTCGTGTTGCACAAGTTCTGAAATAAATGATTCAAAACCTGACGAAGCTGGCTCTTTTTTTGGCGATATTACCACAATCATAATTGTCACCTTAACTTATAAAGACTGGTGAACGGAGGTCGGAGGAGGACCGTCGAGCTCGTAGACATTCTACGGCCGAACTGTCAATCCAGTTGACGGAGCGCGCACAACGCTCATACTTTTTTTATCATCTCCATCATCATTTCAGTGGTAAGCCCCACCTTTTCCTTTTTAAATCACCTGCACTAACATTCTTGGAACCCATGTCTTGCGGGAAAACAAAGAAACTGCAGCGCTGTGAGAAATCGTCGTATTTCGAGCATGTCGTCCGTCGGTTATAGAAACAAATGGCAAATCAAATTTTACGTCGGATGTCGAAAAGATCGTATGTCGAAGCGATCGTATGTCGAGGTACCACTGTAATTGAAACTTAATTAGTATCAGATGGATGGCTTTGTTGGTTGAAGGTTCAATTTGAAACATGCAATTTAAGTAGTGGAAAAACACTCTTAAAACCCTTATTCATTGTTGACATGTTAAAAACTAATTATGTTTACTGAAAGGTGATTCATTTGTTTGAAAAGGTAAAATCCAATCAAACATAATGTTGATTATATGGCGACCGGCACATCGAGACTGTAGTCAGGCATTAATTCATATAGGAGTAGCTCTTATTGTTTACTGCATCATCTATCCTTGAGCGTGTAATGCTAATTGTGACACTCCTATGTAAGCTACTGTTGTCTCGTTTGCAAAAAGAAGTTTCGGTTAAGCAAAGAAGAGAGAGGATATATGCTGCTTGGTTTGTGTACCAGTTGTCAATTTACAACTGCATGAGGAAAGGTTTGCATCCCTTGTAGGTAAGGAGAGGTACAGTTTGTGACATTTGAAACATTAATGGCATGTGCTATTGTTAAATTTTCGACATTATGTGCAGTGATGGAATTTTTCAGAAAACAGTGTAATAAATTGTGTTTTTAAAGAAAATCATGTTTTGATGTGCATAGATTTTTAATAAAGAAAATTTGCTAATTTAAAAAACAGTGGTACCTTGACATACGATCGCATTGACATATGATCCTTTCGACATCCAGAGTAAAATTTCGCTCGTCATTTGTCTCGACATATGACGACATCTTAAAATTTCTCTCCGGAACTGTTAACTTCTCAGCTCATTTTTTATGATGAGAATTTAATTGGGAATTTTGCTTACAAGTAGAACTGATCAGACAGCGCTTTGTCTTGTATTTGTGTGTCTACAAGGGAAGTTACAATCACTTGGAGGTCTTTAAGAATGAGAGGGAAGAATCGTGGAGTAATTTCAGGCCAACATGCGCTTCAGGAGAGAGGACACTGGGGCAGCAAGGTGGAGTTTCTTCTGGCTGTTGCTGGAAATATGGTGGGCCTGGGCAATGTGTGGCGATTTCCGTACTTGTGCTACAAAAACGGCGGCGGTAAGCAAATTTGGGGATCAGTTTTTCTTCCAAAAGTGGAAACACTGTATCACAAAAGTGCAATATTCAGGTGCATTCCTGGTGCCATACCTTGTGTTCGTGGTGACATGTGGTGTTCCACTCTTCCTCTTGGAGACCTCCGTGGGCCAGCACACCCAAGAAGGGAGTGTCACATGCTGGAGGAAGCTGTGTCCACTGGCTGAAGGTGTGCAACATTCTATAGAATACAAGCATGTCTGCCATCAACAAAAGAAAAATATTTATTTCAGATTGGCTTAGTCAGTCCATATGGCAACGGGATGCTGTGTCATTACTTTTATAGAAAGATTCACCAGTCAGAAAGACATGAAACAAATGTATGGGAGGTTTAAATACACAGTACTATATTATATGTGATATGTGTCAGGTATTGGCTACGGGGGACTTCTGATCTTGCTGTATACCTGCATGACCTACATCATGATTCTGTCTTGGGCTCTCTTCTATCTGGTGTTCTCCTTTACTGCAACATTGCCCTGGAGCACCTGTGACAACTATTGGAACACAGGTAAGGTCCAGCTCACTACATGAGTGGCAGTGTTCATTTTTTCAGAAAATGAACCTATATCCCTTGCTTAAAACAAACAAAATACATTATAATAGTCAACGGGTTATGATGTCCTCGACTGACGGTGTTTCAACTATACGACGCCCGTGCCTTGTCCGCCATCTCGTCCCCAGTTAGCGCATCAAAGTGCATAGTGTTGTGCATCATGAATATTTTTGTCTTTTTTGCATTCCTTATTTTCACATTATGGCCCCAAAGAAGAAAGCTGGGTCTTCTAGCAATGCTGGTCCCAACAAAAAAAAAGCAATTCAAAAGTCAAACCGTCGCACGAAAATGCCTTACTCGCAAGATGCCCATCGCCAAAAGCAGTTTTGTGTTGAAACAGACGTTATGTCGCCAAAAGTCAATTCACATGCTTCTTTAGCAATAGCTCTCACAGCCTCCCCACCTCTCCATCCACCTTTCAGCAGTATTGGCAAGTACTGCATCTTATATTTTTATTTTAATTAATCGTAGTGTCTACGGATGACAGCAACTTCATTAGAATTTTCAATGGTTTATTTGCAACGCAAAGCAAGGAACAGGACTACTGTAAGCAATACACGACGCCAACAAAAACAAACCCAAATCAACAGCCTCCAACCCTCCCTCTCTCCAGTCACGCGGTGGGGTTAAGGACAGGATCTATAACGCAACACTCCACACATCAACATTGCAAACTGAAGAATACATGCATTCTGATTTGTTACATTATTATTCATTGATTTTATTTTATAATCTAAAGTATTTTGATGTAAATTTTGACTGTAATGGTACCTTTTACTCGGTTTCTGATGTTATTTTTCATAACTTTGGATGCCATTCTACCAACAATTTGTGTTGAAAGTGCCTAGAATGTAATTTTGTAAAGCATTTCAGTTGGATCTTTTTGGGCTGAGCTGCAAATTTGCGGTTTCTCATGTATAGACCCTACCCACGTGACGTCACAACTCCTTCCTCCTGACTGGTGCCGCCCAATTGTCCGTCAACACATCATGTTTACCTGTTACGGCTACGTACATTCCTCCTATTTACGACGTGTTTTTCTGCTCGTTAACATTAATAATCAAAATGGTGAAGGCGTGTGTGGCGGTCGGTTGCAATAACAGAGAAGATAGACGGAGAAGACGGAGAGACTTGAAGTTCTACCGGATTCCGAGAGACCCGGAGAGAAGAGAGCGAGATGGGCTGCTGCAATTCGACGAGAAAACTGGGCTCCAAACGATTACCACAGATTATGTAGTACTCATTTTATATCTGGTAAGATGCATTTAATATATATTTAGAGGGTTTTGGGCTGACAACCACAATTAAGATCATTGCTAGGCTAATCGCCGACAACATACACGTATGTATGTAGTGAGAGTGCTATCGCTAAACCATATAAACATTAAAAGCCCTAACTCCATTGACAAACGACATGAAATACATTAGACGTGACAGTGGATGTTAGCAATAACAAAAGATTTTGAATTGAAAATTTCGTAACTCACCTTTCCAAGCACAAGATAGATTCCTGCCGAATTTTCGTGGACGAGGACCTGTTTCACCCAACCAGCAACAAAGTATTTATAAGCCTCCAAGCTCTTAAAGTTTTTCAAACTTTCGTGAGAATAGGCTGATTTTGTGTGGACAAGATAGTTGTACATATCAGGGTAGCTAGCAGATGTCAGGCAAATACGGCGGAGACAGCGGGTCGAAAAACATCGATTTAGGCATCAAATATGGATCTGGCGAATGGATAAACTGAAGCTTTTCCACATAACGCCTTTTATGCAACGCATCAAGTGAGTTTACGGCATCCGAAAGCACCGGGTCTTCCATGAAATGCATTATAAATTGCTCGATCAATTGAGACCATTGATAATACAGACACAAAAGGACGGACAAAGGGGCGGAACCATACAGCGAGCACGTGATTTTGTGACGTCGGTGGGTAGGGACTATATGCAGCTGACTGGCGCGAATTTGCATATTCTTTGCTCCAATGGCAACACGTCACTTCCGCTCATTAATATTCATGGCATTAGCTACCGTTGCTAAGCTGGGACAAAGCTAGGACAAGCCACCGTTTGTCCCTAATAGGAAATGAATGGAAATCGTGTACGAAGGAGATGTTTACAGCACTAAACCTACCAATTCTCTCCGAAAATGATGTGCCTGGTGCCAAATTGACTGGCATAGATGTGGAAGAACATAAAAATGTTCAGTTAAAAAGATGGCTTTAGTGTCGAAGGCTGAAAAAGACGAAAAAAACGAGCCGACGTAAGCATAGCTTTAGCTTTTTTTTTTATCGACGCGACTGACAATGACATTCTCCGGTTTCAACAAGCTATCCTTTACCATCAGCCCTGTCTTTCTTATATATCCTCTGGTTGTCCTACGTCCCTTACCGTTCCTGGGGGTAATTTAGTTAGCTTTGTGTAGCGATCGCAAATGCTACTCAGTGACAGCCAACGAACACTTTTAATGTTTTCATTGATAACACATCTTAATCCTATAATTTATTTACACTTCCCCCTTACTAAAGTTTATATATATATATATATATACATATATATATACATATATACAGGGGTGCACATACTTTTTTTGCCCAGGTTCTCAGAGGAGGACCTGGAGATGTGACTTGGTCCTAATTGATCAGGCTCGGGCCGCGTCGGGCTTTAATACCCGCGGGCCGGTCGGGTCGGGCTGGATTTTTTAGGCCCGATCTAACTTCAGCGTCATGTAATGTTAGCATACCATTCACCTATTCAGCTTGTTGTGCTACACTCACCGGCCACTTTATTAGGTAGACCATGCTAGTAACTGGTTGGACCCCCTTTTGCCTTCAGAACTGCCTCAATTCTTCGTGGCATAGATTCAACAAGGTGCTGGAAGCATTCCTCAGAGAGTTTGGTCCATATTGACATGATGGCATCACACAGGTGGTGCAGATTTGTCGGCTGCACATCCATGATGCGAATCTCCCGTTCCACCACATCCCAAAGATGCTCTATTGGATTGAGATCTGGTGACTGTGGAGGCCATTTGAGTACAGAAACCAGTCTGAGATGATTCCAGCTTTATGACATGGCGCATTATTCTGCTGAAAGTAGCCAGCAGAAGTTGGGTATATTGTGGTCATAAAGGCATGGACATGGTCAGCAACAATACTCCGGTAGGCTGTGGCGTTCCAACGATGCTCAATTGGTACCAAGGGGCCCAAAGAGTGCCAAGAAAATATTCCCCACACCATTACACCACCACCACCAGCCTGAACCGTTGATACAAGGCAGGATGGATCCATTCTTTCATGTTGTTGACGCCAAATTCTGACCCTAGCATCCGAATGTCGCAGCAGAAATCGAGACTCATCAGACCAGGCAACGTTTTTCCAATCTTCTATTGTCCAATTTCGATGAGCTTGTGCAAATTGTAGCCTTAGTTTCCTGTTCTTAGCTGAAAGGAGTGGCACCCGGCGTGGTCTTCTGCTGCTGTAGCCCATCTGCCTCAAAGTTCGACGTACTGTGCATTCAGAGATGCTTTTCTGCCTAACTTGGTTGTAACGGGTGGGTATTTCAGTCACTGTTGCCTTTCTACCAGCTCGAACCAGTCTGGCCATTGTCCTCTGACCTCTGGCATCAACAAGGCATTTCCGCCCACAGAACTGCCGCTCACTAGATATCTTTTCTTTTTCGGACCATTCTCTGTAAACCCTAGAGATGGTTGTGCGTGAAAATCCCAGTAGATCAGCAGTTTCTGAAATACTCAGACCAGCCCTTTTGGCACCAACAACCATGCCACGTTCAAAGTCACTCAAATCACCTTTCTTCCACATACTGATGCTCGGTTTGAACTGCAGGAGATTGTCTTAAACCATGTCTAAATGCCTAAATGCACTGAGTTGCTGCCATGTGATTGGCTGATTAGAAATTAAGTGTTAACGAGCAGTTGGACAGGTGTACCTAATAAAGTAGCTTGTAAGTGTATATTATATATAAATAAATAAATAAATATATATATACATATATATATGCACTTGTGAAGAACATAATGTCATGGCTCTCTTGAGTTTCCAGTTATTTCTACAACTCAGATTTTTCTCCGATAGAGTGATTGGAACAGATACTTCTTTGTCACAAAAAACATTCATGAAATTTGGTTCTTTTATGACTTTATTATGGGTTAACAGAAAAAGTGATCAAATCTACTGGGTCAAAAATATACATACATGGATCTGAAAAAGCGAATCATTGACTTGAACAAGTCAGGAAAGTCACTTGGAGCCATTTCAAACCAGCTGCAGGTCCCAAGAGCAACAGTGCAAACAACTGTTTGTAAGTATAAAGTGCATGGCACTGTTTTGTCACTGCCATGATCAGGAAGAAAACGCAAGCTATCACCTGCTGCTGAGAGAAAATTTGTCAGGAGGGTGAAGATTCAACCGAGAATCAACAAAAAGCAGATCTGCCAAGAATTAGAAGCTGCTGGAACACAGGTGTCAGTGTCCACAGTCAAGCGTGTTTTGCATCTCCATGGACTGAGAGGCTGCCGTGCAAGAAGGAAGCCCTTGCTCCAAAAGCGGCACCTTAAGGCTCGACTGAAGTTTGCTGCTGATCACATGGACAAAGATAAGACCTTCTGGAGGAAAGTTCTGTGGTCAGACGAAACAAAAATCGAGCTGTTTGGCCACAATGCCCAGCAATATGTTTGGAGGAGAAAAGGTGAGGCCTTTAACCCCAAGTACACCATGCCTACCGTCAAGCCCGGTGGTGGTAGTATTATGCTGTGGAGCTGTTTTGCTGCCAATGGAACTGGTGCTTTACAGAGAGTAAATGGGATAATGAAGAAGGAGGATTACCTTCAAATTCTTCAAGATAACCTAACGTCATCAGCCCGAAGATTGGGTCTTGGGCACAGTTGGGTGTTCCAACAGGACAATGACCCCAAACACACATCAAAAGTGGTAATGGAATGGCTAAATCAGGCTAGAATTAAGGTTTTCTAATGGCCTTCCCAAAATCCTGACTTAAACCCCATTGGGAACTTGTGGACAATGCTGAAGAAACAAGTCCATGTCAGAAAGCCATCAAATTTAACTGAACTGCACCAATTCTGTCAAGAGGAGTGGTCAAAGATTCAACCAGAAGCTTGTGGATGGCTACCAAAAGCGCCTAATTGAAGTGAAAATGGCCCACGGACATGTTACCAAATATTAGCGCTGCTGTATGTATATTTTTGACCCAGCAGATTTGATCACTTTTTTCTGTTCACCCATAATAAAGTCATAAAAAGAACCAAACTTCATGAATGTTTTTTGTGACAAAGAAGTATCTGTTCCAATCACTCTATCAGAGAAAAATCAGAGTTGTAGAAATAACTGGAAACTCAAGAGAGCCATGACATTATGTTCTTCACAAGTGTATGTAAACTTTTGACCACAATATATATATATATATATATATACACATATATATATATATATACAGTATGAATATCGCTGACTTTGGTACGGGAGGTCGGGGGTTCAAACGCCGGTCAGGGTGATATCCAGGTGGGTCCTGAGGCTAGGCCCTTCATGCTATATGCCTATACCTCAGAATGAGTGGAACAATCAGTGATAGAATCATACCTTGAACACTGACCAGGTTAACAAGGTTCGCATCAGGTGTTGGAGGGCCAGGACAACCTGATGTCAAGTGGGCTACTTGAACAAGACACTGATGGAGCAGGACGGCGAAAAGGGTGTTAATGGAGATAATGCAAAAGGGGGTACATGCAGAGAACGTGTGAAGAATGGTTACTTCGAAATCCCACATCCACACTGACCAAGGAACAACTACTAGCTCAGTGTTCTAATATCCGCAGCAGGAACTTGCTATCACAGTTAGAGATTGTTGAGGCACAATGTGTCTCATCCAAGGTACAAAGATGCTACAGCAAGGGGGATCCAGGACGCTAGGACAAGTGTGGGGTTTCACCATCACCCCCCCCCCCCCCCCCCCCAACATTGAGATTGGGCACCAAGCCCCAAGAGCAGAAGAGAATGAGAGAGCAGCAGACCTGAGAGGGCCGATTATGAAGTCCTGGGGGAACTGAACTACCTCCTACCTGCCAAGGCTGACAAACAAAGTACCATCAGAATCTCTACTAGAGGAGGTAAATACAGCCGTAAACTGAGACGAATCAGCTGATATATGTAGCAGCATCAGTCATCCTAGAGTCACTTGGCTACAAGATAAACAGCCCAAGGAGCCTCCATGGAAACGAAGGCTAGAGGCAAAAATCATGGCAACACGGAGAGAAGTAAATCTCCTAACAGAGCTGAGCAAAGAAACCTAAGAAACAACTGCCCAAGAAATACAGCAAGCTGTCCACAGCTGAGAAACTGGAGATTGCTAGCTAGCCGCCTAAAGAGGTACTACTCTCAGTGGCAGGGTAGCAAGACCACAGCAGACCCACCCAAGGCTGAGACTGAACTATACTGGAAGAGTATCTGGGGTAAAGAGGCGTCTCACAACACTAACACCCAATGGCTGGCAGACCTGCAGTCAGAACATCACAACATCCCAGAACAAGACCCAGTAGTCAGCACGACAGCAGACATCTAGACAAGACTGTCCAAAATGAAGAACTGGACAGCTCCAGGGCCCGACAAGATTCCTGCCTACTGGCTTAAGAAGCTAACTGCACTCCATGAACGCCTAGCAGCACAAAAGAACCAGATGCTGAAGTCGGCGACCCACCCAGAGTGGCTAACCCAAGGTCGGACAGTCCTCATCATGAAGGACCCCCAGAAGGGAACAGTACCTTCCAACTACCGGCCTATCACCTGCCTCAGCACCACATGGAAGCTCCTATCAGGCATCATAGCGGGAACCATGGCGAATGGGAACCATGAGGAAGCAACTAGGAGGTCTGCCACAACCAAATACTTACAGAGGGTGAGGCAGGTCCTCAAGAGTCAGCTGAATGGCAAGAATAAGATCCAGGCCATTAACAGCTATGCCCTACCAGTAATCAGATACCCTGCTGGCATCGTATCCTGGCCACTGGAAGAGATGCAGGCTGCACAGATGCACGGAGGATTTCACCCTAAGTCCAGCATCCTGAGGCTCTACACAAAGCGGAAAGAGGGAGGCCGAGGACTCGTGAGCATCAGAGCCACTATCCAGGAGGAAACTACATCCCTCCTAGAGTACATTATGAAAATGGCCCCAGTGATGACCTGCTCGGTGAATGCCTCAGGCAACAGAAGCCCAGGAGGAGGACCCTGAGGAGATATCATGGAAGGACAAGTCCCTGCATGGTACTACCGACAAATTGAGGGGGTAGCTGACAAGGGAAAAACATACCAGTGGCTGGAAAAGGCCAGACTAAAAGACAGCATCGAAGGCAGCACAAGAACAGGCCCTAAACACAAGATCAGTAGAGGCCGGGATCTATCACACCAGACAGAAATAAAATCATAAAAAATAAAAAGAATAATAAAAAAATAATAATAATAAAAAAAAGAAATAAGACTTCTTTTAACAAATATACTTTGTTTTCACAGATTTCTGTACTATTTCGCATGTTTGTAGTGTTACCGCTGTACTTAATCCTGGTTTTAAACGTTCTGTATCTGGAGTAACTTTTGTACACCACCAAACAACACGCAAATTGACATGGAAATACATGTTAGCGTTAACTTGTAATATCTAAAAAATAACAACAATAAAAGCTAAACAGTACAAAAGGGTTCATGTACTGACCTCTGAAAGACGGACACAGGACTTACCAAAAACACTAGGGACTTTTTCCAATTAAGACGACTTGAACCTACTGCTGGACAACTGAAAGACAAGGAGCAACAAACTATCTCTCTTCCCCTCTCGCTCTAAAAAATAACATGCGCACAGAAGAGGACCTAAAGCGCGACCGCCGGGTCCCTGCCTGTCTCATACACAATTTTATTTTTGAGTCTTTTGAAAGGGGGAAAAAATCTCGCTGAGTAACTGCATCCATCATAACGTTGTGTGCGTCTGTTAAATGTGTCCAGGCGGTAGACGTGTCTTAAATTTAGTTCCGCTATTAGCGGCTGTCATAAAGTTATTAGGGAAAATCATCATTTCTGAACATTTATGAATCATAATGGAATTGTCATGTGTCGAATCTCGATGCATCTTTTGTGCCACACCGCTAATAAATACACTAATATATATATATATATATATATATATATATATATAGTAAGGGTGTAACGGTACATGTAATAGTATTGAACCGTTACGGTACGTGGTGCTCGGTTCGGAAAGGACACGTACCGAAGGAGTTTTTGACGTGATATAACCCTTTCTTTTCGAGGCTGTGAGTCGATCAGGTTACAGTTTTTTTGTGTAGATTTGATTTACTCTGTCTTCTCTACTATAATGAGGACCAACACGGTAGGACAGTATAACCCAGAAACGTCAGCTTTTTTAAGAAAAAAAAATGTTTCATTGAGGCATTTCATTTGTAAAATACATGTTAAAATCTTTGTCATTGGGATTGCTTTTCTCTTTAGCACAGGACTTCTTTTTTCTTCTTTCTTTCAGAAAGAAAGCTGACTAATACGCGGGGTCTGAAAGGCAAATTGTTGTTGGATTATCTTTAAATACCCGCTACTTTTTGAGCAGGATTCTAGCTTTGTATAGGCTAATGTTCCTATTGTTGAAAGCGCAAAAGTGTGTAATAAACAACTAGCACATTTATATTTTGCATTTTGTTTTCTTACTGTACCGAAAATGAACCGAACTGTGACCTCAAAACCAAGGTACGTACCGAACCGAGATTTTTGTGTACCGTTACACCCCTAATATATAGCCTCAAGGAAGGTGCACATTGCTACAACTTAAGGTAGTAACAAAAATGTATGCCTTTTGTCATTCTTGTTAGCTGATTGTGTCATGACTACATTGAGGAATCACACCAACCACACCAAAGGAACCTCTTCAACAATTGAATTCTGGGAGTAAGGAAGATTTTACAGTAAAATATTTGATATTGGAAACATTCTGCATTAAAATAACATTTGAAACATTGTAAGTGACATAATAAATGTCGTTTTACCCTGTCCAGACGTCGAGTGTTGAAAATCTCAGAAGGCATTGAGGAAATTGGCAGCATCAGGTGGGAGGTGCTTTTGTGCCTTCTGACTATGTGGGTCCTATGTTACTTTTGTGTCTGGAAAGGAGTTAAATCAACTGGAAAGGTAAAATCTATCAAACTGGAACCTATATATTCACTATATATGTATAGTATTTAAACCCATTTAAATCACCTGCCTTATGACGCTCCTGTCATCCAGGTGGTGTATTTCACTGCCACATTCCCTTACGTGATGCTGCTCATTCTTTTGATCCGAGGACTCACTCTTCCAGGAGCGAGACAAGGAGTGGAGTTTTATCTTTTGCCTGAGCTGTCGCGACTCAGTGACCCTCAAGTAGGGCTGTTTTGTATCACAATTGTACTCTCATATACGTCCGGCAAATGTACTAAAAAACAGGGGGTGTATTTCTTACAGGTGTGGATGGACGCCGGGTCACAGATTTTTTTCTCATACAGCGTCGGTGTGGGGACACTAGCCGTATTGGGCAGCTACAACACCCAAAACAACAATTGCTACAAGTATGTGATGCATAGAAGCATAGCAACACAATGAAAGCTGACAACTGTTATTGATATATGTAATCAAGTAAAGTATAGTCAAGCCATTGTATCACCTACTGTAAATTGCTGCTGTGTTTATTGTTTTTTTGTTTTTTTTAATTACCAATATGATGACAGTTTGAATTCTGTGGACATCACATTTTTAATTGAACACTGAATGAAGACAAACACAAAAATACTGAAAAAAGAACTTTCCGGCTGTTGATCAACCACTTTGTGAGTCGAAATCCTCCTTTTGCCAGCATATTCCTCAACTTGGCACACAGGTTGATGCCTTTGTCTTCCTCAGAAGTTGATTTGAGACAATCATTGACGTAAAAATTTTTATGAACCACAGTTTACAGTTGATTTACGGGGGCACTCGAAATAGATTGTTGCTCACAGTTGTCTTTTGTAGGTTTTTTTCTTTAGTCTTTATTGACAATGTGTAGCACTGTGGGTTACTGTTTTGAGGACTCTTGGCATTGAAGCTTTTGTTTGCAGCTGCTACTCTTACCATCCTTCAAGCACACAACACACAACCCTTTGTTTCTCAAAAAGTTAATTTTGTCTTTGTGTGACTTGCTCTTGAACTTCTTGCAGACCGTGATGCTGCGTTGCTTCCTGTCACAAAAGGCACATGGTTTGCCACTGGCATCCACTTGGACAGGCTGCGCTTTTAATTCAGTTGGTTTGTCATTTTCCATCGTCGGTGCCACTACGACTGTCGTGAACACTTTCTTCAGTTTGAACGCCACAGTGTTTTGTGATTTTGGTTTCTGCTTGGTGGGATCAGTCTTGTTTGAGTTAATCTCCATTATATTCCCATAAAGCGGATGCAGATTATGATCTACTTTGAGTGCTACTAGTCAATTTTGTTGACGTGGACTTACAATCTGAGGCAATTGTTGGTTACATTTTTCATTTGGTGAAGCACGTTGGCGAGCTTGATCCATCCACTCTTCACATTTCCAAAAGAAGTCATCCATTAAGTTGTTTTTTGGGACAAAACCAATTTTCGTCATCTACAAGCTCCTTCTTAGTCATTAATTTCTTAAAACTTTAATTAATGTCGAAAACCTCTTTTTGCATTACACAAAAGTTTACACGAAGTTCATTTTTTACAATGTCAACATTTGCTTCATCTTCCATTAATTTTTTGATGCGCCATTTCATGCGAGCTAAATTCCCTAGCTTATCTCTGCGTGCCCCTAGCCACTTAGCTTTGAGCTTGCCTACAGCATTCACATCCATTCTTATTGTCAATTTTCCATGAACTTGTTTATCCATTACGAATCAAGACTTCCACAAACAATTCAATAACAATGTCAAATGATACTGCAGCATCGTATTTTAATCTCTTCGCCAAAGCAAAGATAGTTAGCAACTTTTTGCACACGGTGCAACTCACGACTTGTTGCGCCGAAATTGTATCCGCTGAATGGTGGCCAGACTCAATAGCTGGAACAGCGGTGAGTCTGGTGTACCAGGCAATAGGAAAATCTCTGTCGAAAATGAATCAGTTAAATCCTCACAAGAATTTACATATTGAGGATTTTACTAGTACTGTACTATGTATACATTAGGGCTGCATCCACTAAAAACACAGCCGACTAGAATTACAACGCACAGTGCGACCCTATTAGACAATATCTTTACTAATGTCATGAACAAGCGTATCCAGATTATTTTCATGCTAATATCTTGAAGATAACTAATACAGATGTCATTGCAAATAATTTCAATGAATTTTTTGTTACAATCGCTCCTAAGTTAGCGGAGAACATTCCACAGGTACACTACAATAACACGCAGCAAAGGGCTCTGCACTCCATGTTTGCATCCAGTGAAGGACACTAAGATAAGGCATCTGGTTGGGAAATTGAGATACAAAGTTTCGACGGTGGAGTGGAGGAGTTCAAGTATCTTGGGGTCTTGTTCACGGGTGAAAGGTAGGAGGGAGCGGGAGATTGACAGGCAGATCGGTGCAGAGTCTGCAGTGAAGCGGACTCTGCACCGGTCCGTTGTGGTGAAGAAGGAGCTGAGCCAAGAGGCGAAGCTCTCGATTTACCGATCGATCTACGTTCCTACCCTCACCTATGGTCACGAGCTGTGGGTCATGACCGAAAGAACATGATCCAGGATACAAGCGGCCGAAATGAGTTTCCTCCACAGGGTGTCCGGGCTCTCCCTTTGAGATAGGGTGAGAAGCTTGGTCATCCGGGAGGGGCTTGGTGTCGAGCCGCTACTCCTCCGCATTGAGAGGAGCCAGTTGAGGTGGCTCGGGCATCTGGTTCGGATGCCTCCTGGACGCCTCCCTGGAGAGGTGTTCCGGGCATGTCCCACCGGCGGGAGGCCCCGGGGTCGACCCAGGACACGCTGGACAGACTATGTCGCTCGGCTGGCCTGGGAAGGCCTTGGAATCCCGCTGGAGGAACTGGCTGAAGTGGCTGGGGAGAGGGAAGTCTGGGCTTCCCTGCTAAAGCTGCTGCCCCCGCGACCTGACCCCAGACTAAGCGGAAGATAATGGATGGTAAATGGATGGATGGATGGATGGATGGATGGACGGACGGACGGATGGATCGATGGATGGATGGATCGATGGATGGACGGTGGCAATTTAAACTTGTAAGCAAAACCAAGTGTACCCAAAACAAACAGAACTCATCCAGACATCACAAGGACAGATAATCTTAACGACATGGAGCTGGTCGATTGGCCACTGGGTGCCCTGGCCAAGATCTTACAATGCGGCCAAAACCTGGACAACGCGCCTGCCTGGATCGAATCAACTGAATAAACTAACCACTGAATTATGAACTAATCTACTGGATCTAATCAACATAACGAGCACATGGACACGATCGACATGGACTATTGGGAAAATGAACAATCAAGGGGGATGGTTAAATTACAAAAAAAAAGAACCTTGTACTACGCAATCTGGATGTCACGATATTTTCTGCGTCCTATGGTATACTGAGGGCGGGTCTCAATAAGCTTCGGCTTCTGCCGTCTGCCCTTTTCTTTTCGGGTTGAATTAATTCTAAACATATATAAATGCTGTATGTTGTTGGATTGGTCATGCCTGAAGGGAAAATAAACAAAGAAAGAAAAATATGATAAATGTAACAGCTTCAAGGTTTTTCAAATGAACATTCTGTGAAAAATAAGAGAACAACTTCAGCTGAAGTTATGGAAAAAACATTAGTTTTTTGGATCAAGTTCAAATGCAAGTACAAAGTGAATATAAGGCACTTATTCTGTCCTCAATGTGTTTGGGTACACAAATCGACAGATTGAGAACAAATCAGGCTCTAAAGAGAAGTCACATGCAGGAGTGAAGTTGAATTGACTTTACTGTGGTCACCTTTCTCTTGACAAGAGCACTGATACTTTTTGCTGTAAAACTAAAAACAACAAAACATTGTGTGTAATAATGTAACCACATTTTACCACAAATGCAAACAAAACAAAATGGGGCCTATACACATCTCCACTATACTGCACAATGCTCATGAATATAAAACAAAGGAAGAAGATAACTTACAAGCGATGCTTGTATAAGACACAACGTGGTGAGACTTCCATTCGACTGTCCATTTGGCTCTCTCTATTCACAATGATTTTGTGCCGACATTTGATTACGTCAGCAGAAAGTGCTGGAACCTTTCAAAACTGATTACGGCAGCAGGGGGTGTCAGAACACCAGACACACAGGTAGGTAATTAGTGGACATGTCAGCACTGCCAAATGCTTATTGGCCCACAACCAATAATGAAAAACCGATGTCGATATTATCCAATTTCATTTTAAAATGCAAATATTTTCGGCTACCCGATAATATCAGACAACTCTAGTTTTCGTGATAAATTTAGTGATTGTCCAGCCTCAGTAACATGCTGGTTGCTGAGGTTGTTGTGTAAAATTGAAGTGCCAGTGTCAATTTTTTCTCTCACATTTGTGGAAACCCAAGATTCACAGGCAGTCGGATTTAGGCCACGTTCATACTGCAGGTCTTAATGCACAAATCCGATTTTTTCGTGTTTTTCCGACTCAAGTGAGGCATTAACTTGACGGTCTGAACGGGACAAGTCGCATAGAACTGGACCATTTCAAATCCGATCTGGGTCACTTTTGTATGTGGTTTAAATCCAATCTGGGTCACATTTTTCCAAAACGTCGCAGCTGTCTGAACTGGCAAGTCTCCCAAATCCGAATTCATGCAGCAATTACGTTTTCAAAGAGCAAGAGACACGGCGCGCTACGGTAGCGGTGCAGCTGTCTGTTAACGCCTAGCTTGCCTTGATCACGGCTTTTGGGGAAGGGTCGGGCTTGGCATCAGTCATAAAAAAATAAAACTGGGTTGAGGATAAGCCTGAAAATGATCGGTTGTCTCTCTGCTCTATATGAGCAATTTTTGAAGATTGCTTACACGGCCGAGAGTCTGGGCAAATTGCCCGTATGTGTGTGTGTGACATGCATGGACAGTGCGTGCATGCTACTGATCCACAGAAACTTTGAATCTAAACCTAAACCGGGATTATTTATGTCTGTTATTTGTGTCCTTTTTTTTTTGGAAATCAAAATATGATCGCCCTGGAATGACGGATGACAGCCAGCATGTGTAGTCATTTGTTTTGATGCTTCTGCGCATGCGGGTCTTCTTGCTCAGCGCGTTTTGGACTGCGAATTAGTGCGCATGCGTATTACTTGAACGGTGTCAATGGACAAAGGCAGTCTGAACGGGCATGCCAAAAAAACAGATATGACAAAAATTCGGATTTGTGCATTAAGATCTGCAGTATGAACGTAGCCTTACTCACAACCTCTCTGAAATTAAATCCCATTCATAAATGGTTGAAATGTTATTGAATCTGAGATTTTTTTCCTTCTGGATTTTACCAAACCAGGGTCACTGTAATTAATTACACTGTGCCGAGTGAAATTTTTTTCACTCGATGAGGGTCTTCATCATGTATAATACACCATTTTCAGTATATATCATGCCGACGTAAGAAATAATGTAGGCCATATCTTGATGATCGAGAATAGGTTTCGCTTTCAACTGCTACAGCATTTTGATAAATCGGCTTCATGGACAAGAAGTTGTTTTCTAACAAGCCTCTGTCCACAAAGTCTTAATGTACCATTTTTTCAAATATTTTTCTGGGAATGAAGTAGGACCTGATCTAATCTGCTACATGTTCATATCAATTGGGAAAGGCTTTCAATAGTGGGAACCATTTGCTCAGAAAAGATGTGCTTTTGTGTTCCAGGGACAGCTTTTGGTTGTGCTCATTGAACAGTTGTACTAGTATGGTTGCTGGCTTTGCTGTCTTCTCGGTGCTGGGATTCATGGCTCACGAGCAAGGCGTTCCTATCGCAGACGTGGCCGAGTCAGGTACGGTGAACCCCTACTTAAGTCAAAGTTCAGCATTCACAAAGCTGTCTAGGCTGGGGAGACTATATGTCATCACTGTGGCTCGACATTGGATAAAGTGGAAACAGATCGATGGCTGGATACTATGTTAATATACAGTAATTGCAAATTTCAATAGAGATAGCCTTTGTAAAATATTATATCAAAAATATCAATATTTAAACATTTCAAAAAAAAGACACACCTTAAATATTTATTGTATTATTGTATATTTTCACTTCGTTTAAGAAAACTGGGATACCATAGTTCAAAAACCCATTTGATAAAGAAAAAAACAGATCGGTTGTGGATTACACACTCCAAAAATTTGTTAAAAACAACTGTCAAAAATAAATCAACAAACATTGTCGTGCAAATAAAAAATGTGTTTGACACTCTTTATTTGTGTTATAACTAGAGATGTCCCGATCGATCGGGATATCGATCGGGTCCTATCACGTCATTTTCAAAGTATCGGAATCGGCAAAAAAATATCGGCCGTGCCTTTTTTTAATATATATATATTTTTTAATTAAATCGTTTTCTAATTGTATTTAACGTTACAGACATAATATGTTACACTCATCCAGAGTCTTTAGTTAAGGCTTAAGGTAGGGTTATCAAATTTATCCCGATAACGGCGGCAATTAATTTTTTAAAAAAATGTGTCACGTTATAACACTCAACGCAATTAATGCGTGCGCTGCACGACCCTCTCACTCATTGTCGCTCAAACTGTAATGACGCCGTCTTACCCATATAGAGAGGTAAAAGGCAGTGCAAAATGAGTCGAGTGAATTTTGGCAGCCTTTGGAGCCTTTTTTTAATTGGCTAAAGCCTAGCAATCCTTCTCCCTATGATTAGAAATATCACGGGAAGCAATGTGGGGAAGCAAGGTGGCAATTGATCTTTGTCTTAACACCTTAAGTTGTTTCCCAACGCAGAGAAGATACTGTATATCAATTGGTAGCACTACGCACAGTCATGGGTCCACTTCCCATCATGCATTTGGGATGGCTACAGTATCATTTACTGAAATCTCAACAAATACACTAGATGGCAAAATTTAGTCACAATATACAAAGTCACAAGTCTTTCTATCCGTGGATCCCTCTCACAGAAAGAATGTTAATAATGTAAATGCCATCTTGAGGATTTATTGTCGTAATAAACAAATACAGTACTTAAGTACTGTATGATGAATGTATATATTCGTCCGAGTTTTATTCATTTTTTTCTTAATGCATTGCCAAAATGTATATGATCGAGAAAAATTATCGGGAATAATTGGAATTGAATTGGGAGCAAAAAAAAAAGCAATCGGATCGGGAAATATCAGGATCGGCAGATACTCAAACTAAAACGATCGGGATCGGATCAGGAGCAAAAAAACATGATCGGAACAACCCTAGTTATAACTATGGTGCTGCACTTGGATTGCGGATGCAGGTCTCGGATTGGCATTCATTGCATACCCCCTGGCAGTGGCCATGATGCCGTGGCCTCAAGTGTGGTCAATCTGCTTCTTCGTCATGCTGATCCTCCTGGGACTAGATACAGAGGTCAGACATACATCTTTAGACTCCTTTTTGCTCGAAGTAATTTTATGGCTTTGCTCTCTCTGCAGTTTGTTTGCATTGAGGTGGTGATGACGTCCGTCTCGGACATATTTCCCAAAGTAATGCGTCAGGCAGGCAAGCGGGAATGGTTCCTTCTGCTCTTCTGCCTCACATGTTTCTTTTTGCAGCTCGTCATGATCACTGAGGTCAGATTATTGTCTCATACTCATTATGAATCTGTCTATGACATTAAGACTTTTAAAAAAATAGCATGGTGCTAGCTTATTATGATGAAAATACATTTTTACCTCCCCTGTACAGTATCTCACAAACACAAGTATGCCCATCAAGAAATGGCACTTTACAACAATGTGAAGTCAAGTGTACAGCTTGTAGATCCCTCTATAATAATAAATAAATTACAATACTCACATTGGACACTTTATGAGCTGAACAGGTGTACTGGATAAAGAGTGAATCAGTTATGATGTGATTTACTTATTCTGGCAAAGAGTAGCAGTAATTCTCCCCGATGTCATCCTTAGGGAGGGATGTACTACTTCCAGATTTTTGACTACTACGCCTGCAATGGGGCCTGCATCCTCTTTCTCTGTGTGTTTGAAAGCTTGGCAATGGGCTGGATTTTTGGTAGGTGTTTGTCTGTGGTATCTTGGGTATATATATATATATATATATATATATATATATATATATATATATATATATATATATATAATATATATATATACGAGCGGTAATTAATTTTTTTAATTAATCCCGTTAAATATTTGACGCAATTAATGCACAAATGCCCCGCTCAACCATATTAAAAGGACAGCAAAGTGAAAGGTGTACTTGTTGTGTTTTTCGGAGTTTTGCCGCACTCTGCTGGCGCTTGGGTGCGACTGATTTTATAGGCTTCAGCACCTATTTGCATTGTCTAAGTAATTATTGACATCAACAATGGCGGGCTACTAGTTTATTTTTTGATTGAAAATTTTACAAATTTTATTAAAACGAAAACATGAAGATAACTTGTACTAGTTATTATCTTTTATTTATTTTCTATAAATTTTTTATAAATATTTATATATTTTATTTATTTATTTATTTATATATATAAGTCTTTCTATCCATGGATCGCTTTAACAGAATGTTAATAATGCCATCTTGTTGATTTATTGTTATAATAAAGAAATACAGTACTTATGTACCGTATGTTGAATGTATATATCCATCTCAGTCTTATCTTTCCATTCCAACAATAATTAACAGAAAAATATGGCATATTTTATAGATGGTTTGAATTGCGATTAATTGCGATTAATTAATTTTTGAGCTGTAATTAACTCGATTAAAATTTTTAATCGTTTGACACCCCTAATATATATATATATATATATATATATATATATATATATATATATATATATATATATATATATATATACACATACATATATATACTCACTGGCCACTCACTGGTCACTGAACCACTCCATATATATAGCAGTTCTTCGTGGCATAGATTCAACAAGGTACTGGAAGCATTCCTCAGAGAGTTTGGTCCATATTGACATGATGGCATCACACAGTTGGTGCAGATTTGTCGGCAGCACATCCATGATGCGAATCTCCCGTTCCACCACATCCCAAAGATGCTCTATTGGATTGAGATCTGGTGACTGTGGAGGCCATTTGAGTACAGTGAACCCATTGTCATTATACTGCTCCCCTTGTGTGTGTAAGCGGACACAAGTTTGCAGCAAGCCAAACTCCATTCAAAAATGAACGCGGGACTCAGGAAGTAGCGTCCAAGCTCCAAGTGCTTTTATTTAGCTGCACGGTCACATCAAAAAATGAACCCAGGTGAAAAGACGATGCCTTCGAAGGCGCAAACAACACGACAAGCTTAGGATAGCGTGAGCACAATAAACAATGCTGCCCAGCTCTCGTCAAACGGCGGACTGACGAAATGACTACACACACGGCCGCCGTGCTACTTCCTTCCTGTCGGACGGCTTTCAAAATAAAAGCAGGAACGAAAAATGTACATCGCGAAATGAAGGGGAGAACACTCCCCGCCTGGCATATGTAAAGATGCCACACAAATTGAATTAACTTAGCTGAAGTTACATTGGCAAACTATAACATATGCACACATATAGTCTCTTTTACGTTTTGAGAAGAAGAATGACCTCTGAAACAGGCCTAAAGAAAGTCTTACTTGAACCTTGCTTGGCCACTTTAAGCTCCAACTTACGAACTCGTCCGTCACCACTAGGAAAGACGTTGGTGACCACAGCCATTGGCCAGTCATTTCTTGCGGCAGTGTTGTCTTTCAGCAGAACGACGTCGCCAGTTGAGATGTTGGGGTGGGATTCTTGCCACTTGTTCCTGACTTGAAGCGTCTGCAGATACTCTTTCTTTCAACGATTCCAGAACTGGTCTGCAAGGCTTTGCACCTGCCTCCATTGCTGTTTGTAGAGATCCTTCTCTGAGAATTTTCCTGGTGGAGGTGGGATGCTGCCTTTCTGGGTAAGAAGCATCATAGGGCTGAGTATCTGAGTTGAGTCTGGATCCGTAGAAACAGGAATCAAGGGTCTTGAATTGATGATCGCTGTTACCTCCATCATTAAAGTACACAGCACTTCGTGGGTTAAGCGAGCGCTGCCTGTGCGTATCTGCATTCCATCCAAGATTCTCCGAGCCACACCTATCATGCGCTCCCATGCGCCACCCATGTGTGATGAGTGTGGTGGATTGAAGTTCCAGGTGCAACCTTGACTGCTGACATACTTTTGTACTCTTGCCTCTTGGATGACCTTGTAGAACTGTAGTTCATTGCAGGCTCCGACGAAATTGGTTCCACAATCTGAATGTAGCTGTTTCGAAGGGCCACGTACTGCGAAGAATCGGCGAAGCGAGTTGATGCAGCTTGAAGTGTCCATACTTTCAATGACTTCGATATGCACAGCGCGTGTACAGAGACATGTGAAAAGTATCGCCCAGCGCTTGCTGGTAGCCTAGCCCCCTCTTGTACCCCGTGATGTTATGTTCCAGGGACCAAAAACATCCAAACCAGTGTAGGTAAAGGGCGGTGCGGTGCTTAAGCGTTCCATCGGTAAGTCTGCCATTTTTTGACACTCTATCTCTCCATCGTAGTTTACGGCATACAACACATTGATGGATGATGCTGCTGATGTATCTTTTTCCAGCTACTAACCATATTCCAGCAGCTCTGACAGCTCCCTCTGTAAATGTACCACCTTGGTGCTGTACTTGTTCGTGGTAGTGCCATATGAATCATGTGGACACGTGGTGTTTAGCAGGAAGGATGATTGGGTTCTTCTCTGAATGACTCAAGTTTGCTTGCTGTAGCCTACCTCCTACCCGGAGTAGATGGTCTTTGTCCAGGAAAGGGTTTAGCCTAGCAAGAGAGCTTTGCTTGGGGACGACATGCCTTTTGGAGAGCATGTCTATTTCTTCTAAGTAGGTTGCATTTTGGACAGATCGAATGATTATATTTGTCACTTTAGCCAGTTCGTGGGCTGTGCGGGGTTTCGCACACCAGTGCCAGCCGCTGCAATCACCGCTGGTGGGCTGGATCGGACGGGACTTGAATGACTGGACCACGTGGATAAGAGCAGCAACTGCTCTTCGAAGAAAAATCCAAGTAGAAAATCTTTCGTACCTCTTGATGTTGAACTGCATGTCTGTTGTGCTAGTAGTGAAGCTTGACACTTGTGGCCGGAGTTCTGGATCAGCATCTGCATTGATCAGTTCAAATCCACTTTTTTGCACACAGGAAGCGTCTTTTGAGTCATACAGGAATGCTGCTCCTGTAAACCAGTTGGTATGGACCAGCTGAGAAGCTCTAACAGATCTGAATGCATGTCCGGCAGGATTATTTGCTGTGGAGACATATTTCCACTGGTTTGGTTGTGAGGATTGTCGTATTCTTTGTTTTCTGTTGTGGACGTACACGTAGAATCTTTTGGATTCGTTATGTATATAGCCAAGTACCACCTTGCTGTCACAGTAGAATGTCACCTCATCTGCCTCGAAGTCGATCTCGTCAGTGATGAGTTCAGCCATCTCGACAGCTAGCACGGCTGCACATAATTCTAATCTGGGTATGGTAGGCTTGGAAAGCGGTGCTAGCTTTGCTTTTCCAAAGATGAAGCCGACGTTTATCTTGCCGCTTTCATCAGTTGTTCTCAGATATGCTACAGGACCAATTGCCTGAGTGGAAGCGTCTGAGAAGATGCAAATCTCTTTTTTCTTGGCAGTTGGAAGAGAACTGACTGTGTAGGCGCGAGGGATGTGAAGCTGCTGTAGGTCTTTTCGCGAATCTTTCCATGCTTGCCATGCGCTGTGTTTGTACTGTGGAAGTGGCGCATCCCAGTCGGTTGTTTCTCCTGTCAGCTGACGGAGCAGGGCTCTCCTTTCTATTGTGACGAGGGCGACAAATCCCAGAGGATCGAACAGGCTGTTGATGGTTGAAAGAACTCCGCGACGTGTGAATGGCTTGTCATCGGCTGGCGTCTGGAAGGTGAACGTGTCGCTGCTGATTTCCCAGATTAAGCCAAGGCTACGTTGTGTGGGGCATCTTCACCACCGAATGCGAAGTCATGGATATTTTTTGCAATGTCCTCTGCCGGAAACGCTCTTAAGACTTATAGACTGTTGAACGAGATCTTGTGAAGCCTTAGGTTCGAGTCAGCGAGAGATGCTACCATTCTTTTCAACAGACTGATAGCGTCCTCTTCTGTCTGCAGTGAGATGAGCGCATCGTCCACATAGAACTCCCGTTCTATTGCTCGTCTGGTGTCTGAGCCATACTGTTGTTCACCTTTGATAGCCGCTCTTCTTAAACCATAGGTCGCCACGGCTGGTGAGGGACTATTCCCGAATACATGGACTCGCATTCTGCATTCGATGACATCTTTTTCAGGATTGTTGTCGCGGAACCAAAAGAATCGCAGGTAGTCTCTGTGGTCTTCTCTTACGACAAAACAATGAAACATATGTTGTATGTCGGCGGATACTGCAACACGTTCTTTCCTGAACCGTAGCAAGACGCCCAGGAGACTGTTGGCCAAGTACGGTCCTGAAAGAAGCATGTTATTGAGCGAGACACCATCCTGCTGTGCACTTGAGTCGAAAACCACCCTAATACGGTCTGGTTTTCTTGGATGGTAGACTCCAAACGTTGGTAGGTACCAGTGCTCCTTTCCTTTTGGCAGTGGTGGAGCGAGTTCTGCATGCTTTCTTTCAAACAAGTCCTGCATGCAGTGAACGAACTGTTCTTTCATTTTTGGTTTACGATCAAGTGTGCGCCTCAGTGAGTTGAAGCGGTTAAGCACTTGCTGTCTATTGTCAGGCAATAATGTTCTGAGAGCTTTAAAAGGTAGAGGTGCTACCCAGCTATTGGAATCATCTTGGAATACCTCTTTATCCATTGTGTGGAGGAAAATTTCGTCTTCTATTGAAAGAGCAAGCTTGTCGTCGCTTCTTGTCCTCTGGAAGACAGTCAGTCCTAGACTGTCGTGATCTGTTTTTTGACTGTAACTTCTCTGATAATCGTCGAATTGCAACGATGAGTCGGGTCCGACCATTTCTTTAAATTGGATGTGGCTTGTGCATGGCGTGAACAGCGATGGTCTGCCATTCTCGAGGACGTTTGTCTTGAAGCTGCAGACTGTGGGTTTGTGTACGTTTCCCAAGCACACGTCGCCTATCAAAACCCAGCCCAGATCCAACTTTTGAGCAAATGGTGCGTTGTCAGGACCGTTTATCTTTCGTCTGACTTTATGTACTTGGATAGCATCTCTGCCGAGGAGAAGAATTTGAGCTTGCTTGTCAAGAGGCGGGATCTCGTTGACGAGGTGTTTCAGGTGAGGATGATGAAGAGCGAGTTCAGGCGTCGGGATTTCGTCTCGATTGTTGGGAATGTCGTTTCACTCTATTAGCTCTGGAAGGGAAATGCTAACTCCCCCATTTGATGCTTGTATCTGTAGACCAGCAGCCTTTCTGCCTGAGCTCTTTTGTGCCAGCACAGGTCTTCAGCGAATATAGTGAAGTTATTCCTTGAATGTTGAACAACTCGAAAAGCTCGGATCTGGCCAATGATCTATTGCTTTGATCATCAAGCATTGCATACATTGTGACTGCGCGCTCTGGCCTTTTTGAGGGATACACTTTGACCAGGCATATTTTGGAACAAGATTTCCCCATAAGGTTGCCACCACATACCTCTGTGCACAGTGATTTTACATCAGGTTCTGGAACATCCTCCATTTCATCCTCCCCGCCATGCTCTGATGAAGGCTTTGATGGGGCAGGTCTCCACAGCGGTGGTCCAGGATGCAGGGCTGCAATATGGTTACTTCTGTTGCACTCTTCGCACTTGAGTTCCGCTTTGCAGTCACGGGCGATATGAGAAGATGATGAGCAGCACTTGAAGCAGATCCCTTGTTCTTTAAGATAGGCTTGGCGTTCTTCGATAGGTTTCAGTCTGAAGCCACGACACTTTTTTAGAGGATGGGGCTTGTTGTGGATGGCACAGTGTTTGGCAGGATCGGCCTTACTGTCGGTTGCAGTCTGAGGAGACGTGTTGGAAATGTTGGTCTTGTGAACGGACACGGGCACAGCAAAATTGGTGTATTTGTTAGTTGTTTTCCCATTACGGTTGGAGGGAGAAGCTAAAAGAGCGAAACTTGGATTGTTTCTAGTTTTGGCTTGTTGGCAGACAAATTGGGTGAAAAACGAAAATGGTGGGTAGGTTACATTGTAGTCTTCCTTGTACCTCGAACCTTGTATCAGCCATTTTTCTTGCAGGCTATATGGCAATTTTTCAACAATTGGGTTGACACCACGTGCCGTGTCCAGATAAGCTAGGCCTGGGAGTTAGCCATCTTGTTACGCTGTGAGTAGCTCCATTAAAAAATCTGCAAGCTCTCTTAACTTTAAATTGTCTTTATTTGACATCCGAGGAAAGCTGTCTAGCTTATTGAAAAGGGAGTTTTCTATGATCTCGGGAGCACTGTAACATTCGTCGAGTCGTTTCCAGGCCACTTGTAGTGCTGCCTCTGAATTTCCAACATGCACAGCTCTGAAACGCCTCACATATTCTGATGATTCTTTTCCAAGCCACTTCGATAGCAGGTCCAATTCTTCACTTGCAGTTAAATCCAGGTCTCTAATTGTGTTTAGAAAAGACGACCTCCATGCTAGGTAGTTTGCAGGTTGATCATTGAATTTGCACATACCGGTGCTCACCAGTTCTTTTCTGGCCAAATATTTTGCTATTTCCATCATTCCTGAAGCTGCTGAAGGTTGTGCAGATGACTCTCTGTTGTCGTGAGGTGTATTAAACCTTGTCTTCGTGCGTCCTTCATGATAATTAATTTCGTGGGAAGAACTTTCAGTTTTAACATTATGGTGCGCTTGATGCTTTTGCATTGATGAACTTTTTCCTTGAGGCACGTTAAATGTTGCCTGTTGTATCGTGGCTGGGAAGTGAATGTCAATTTTGTCTTGCGTGTTGGGGCTTCTTTCTAAGCCATGTTGAGGAACGCAGGACGTGTACTTTGTGTTGTTATCAGGAATTGGAGCGAAAGCTGAGCTCGACCTTAGCCTAGACTGCTGGTTCGAGTTGGACGATTGTTCAATAATATAGTCATTGACACGCTCTTGTGATATTGAGAAAGTTCTACTTTGAGCAGGCTGGCTCTCCTGTTCTGCTGCTGCTGCTTCCAATATTTCCGCTTGTGCAATAGCTGCTGCAGCTTCCTTCTCAAGATTAAATGCTTCTAACTTAGCCTCCACTTTGGCTTTATCAATTTTAATGGCAAGTTCCTTCTCGGCGAAAGAGGCACGTGCACGAGCAGCTTCTGCTAATGGCTCTCGCTTGTGCTGCGGCTAAGCTAACTGATTCTCTTGAAGAGCGTGATGAGCATGTATGCTGTGAGCCCATATCTGACATTGCATCTCTTTGTGATGATGGTCGAACATGTATGTCCTCCATAGCGCTTGTACTCACTGTTAGACATAGCTGTAGTGATGCTCAGGCCAGCTGCGTTCTCGTCTTTTCACTATACTGCTCCCCTTGTGTGTGTAAGCGGACACAAGTTCGCAGCAAGCCAAACTCCATTAAAAAATGAACGCGGGAGTCAGGAAGTAGCGTCCAAGCTCCAAGTGCTTTTATTTAGCTGCACGGTCACATCAAAAAATGAACCCAGGTGAAAAGACAATGCCTTTGAAGGCGCAAACAACACGACAAGCTTAGGATAGCGTGAGCACAATAAACAATGCTGCCCAGCTCTCGTCAAACGGCTGACTGACGAAATGACTGCAAACATGGCCGCCGCGCTACTTCCTTCCTGTCGGACGGCTGTCAAAATAAAAGCAGGAACGAAAAATGCACATCGCGAAATGAAGGGCAGAACAGTCATGTTCAAGAAACCAGTCTGAGATGATTCCAGCTTTATGACTTGGCGCATTATCCTGCTGAAAGTAGCCATCAGAAGTTGGGTATATTGTGGTCATAAAGGGATGGGCATGGTCACCAACAATACTCAGGTAGGCTGTGGCGTTCCAACGATGCTCAATTGGTACCAAGGGGCCCAAAGAGTGCCAAGAAAATATTCCCCACACCATTACACCACCACCACCAGCCTGAACCGTTGATACAAGGCAGGATGGATCCATGCTTTCATGTTGTTGATGCCATATTCTGACCCTACCATCCGAATGTCGCAGCAGAACTCAAGACTCAGCAGACCAGGCAACGTTTTTCCAATCTTCTATTGTCCAATTTCGATGAGCTTGTGAAAATTGTAGCCTCAGTTTCCTGTTCTTAGCTGAAAGGAGTGGTACCCGGCGTGGTCTTCTGCTGCTGTAGCCCATGTGTCCCAAAGTTCAACGTACTGTGCGTTCAGAGATGCTCTTCTGCCTACCTTGGTTGTAACGGGTGGTTATTTGAGTGTGATGGCCCCTGGCCGTTTAATAGTTAATTTTCTGAGACTCTTCCAGTCAGCTGATCTCCGCCTCCACCAGCTGGCCGCTTCCCCTCCCACTATGACGAAAGCTGATCGACGCAGGACGGACCGACGACATCGCCGCCACTGATTGGCCAAGAAAAAGGCGCCAAGTTTCATAAACCTGCCGCTGTCAACGCTCTATGAGGTCGCATTTGACAGCATTCTGCCGCGATCCTCCTCGCCAGCTGTTTGCTCGCCATTCACTCTCGTTTGCATTTGATCGCTACTTTGATACACTACTGCTTTTTCGGTGAAGTCTTTTGTGTTTATTCGTTAAGGATCGTTTGTGTTCACCACTGTAAATAAGAGCACTGAAGCAAGTAAGGGTAAGTCGCCATTTCTGTTCAACCCATTTTCACCTGTTTTGTATAGAGTAGGAAGTTAGGTTAGAAGCTGTCTTTTCTTTGTTCCTTTTACATGATCAGGGTTTAGTTAGCGGGTGCGGTTTAAGTGTAGTTCCTTTTGTTTGTTGTTTTGGCCTGGGCTTACCCTGAAGTCACGCTTCGTCGGCATTCTGTACATATTCATTGCGAGTTTGATTGTTGTGTAAATAAATTTGTTTCCACTCATACATTTGTGTGGCTTGTTTTATGTTACGCCCTTCGCGAGCTGTCCTTGGGACGTAACAGAGTCACTGTTGCCCTTTCTATCAGCTCGAACCAGTCTGGCCATTCTCCTCTGACATTAACAAGGCACTTCCGCCCACAGAACTGCCGCTCACTGGATATTTTTTCTTTTTCGGACCATTCTCTGTAAACCCTAGAGATGGTTGTGCGTGAAAATCCAGTAGATCAGCAGTTTCTGAAATACTCAGACCAGCCCTTCCGGCACCAACAACCATGCCACGTTCAAAGTCACTCAAATCACCAACTGTGTGATGCTATCAAGTCAATATGGACCAAACTCTCTGAGGAATGCTTCCAGCACCTTGTTGAATCTATGCCACGAAGAACTGCTATATATATGGAGTGGTTCAGTAAACAGTGAGTGGCCAGTGAATGTATATGTGTATATATATATATATATATATATATATATATATATATATATATATATATATATATATATATATATATATATATATATATATATGTATGTATAATATATATGTATGGCGGAAAACACTCAGGTGACTTGAAGTTCCGCTCTGAGACCCTCAATTTGGCCAACTTTCAAAATGTCCAAAATGCATGTGTGATACATCATTGGGAAGCTTAAAATCTCAATTTTCTTGGGGAACAAAAATTTTGAACAGGAAAGCATTTTTTAAAAAAAATTTTAACAGCAAAACCTTAATTGGGGGCGAGAACACACGAGAGCAGAATTAAAGACACCACGATTTTACCGAGATATTATCGTGTACTTACCTTGTTTCGATCCAAAAAATCCATGTCGCATGTATCACCGAGTGTCAAGACACAGCTGTGAATGGCCACAGCCGGATTTTGGGTGAAACATGGTGATACAGTATAACAAGGGTCGCTATGCAGAAATCGCAGACAACAAGGAGTGGTTGAGATTTTCTTTTTCATATAGTTACCCGTTTAAACGTTATTTTTCAATTTTTTTTTGTTTAGATCAATTATTTATCATCTAACATATCGGGGAAAATGCGACAGTAACAAAAAAAATACAATTAGACGATAGTTATGAGGTAGATATCCTGGACTTTTTTACAGACGCCAAATTTTTCATTGTGATGTAATTCGTTTAAAAGTTTAAAATATGCGAGTGAATAATTTTTTACAGTCGTTTTTTTTTTTTTTTCTTTCTTAAACTAAAATTTAGACAAAAATGACAGACATTTTGAATAATAAATATAATTACTTACCTTCTTTTTATGGCTAGGTTGAAACAAAAGCAGTTGCGCGACGTCTGTAAACGGGGGTTTTCAGGGCAAAACGGACAAATTAAAAATAGTTCTGAGGCTTAGTGCGCCATGAATCTGCTATGGCAGCATATAGACATACAGTATATACTGGACTGTCTCAGAAAATTAGAATACACAATATTCTAATTTTTTGAGACAGTCCTGTGTATATATACAGGACTGTCTCAGGAAATAAGAATACACAATATTCTAATTTCCTGAGACAGTCTTGCTGTCTCAGAAAATTAGAATACACAATATTCTAATTTTTTGAGACAGTCCTGTGTATATATACAGGACTGTCTCAGGAAATTAGAATACACAATATTCTAATTTCCTGAGACAGTCCTGTATATATACACAGGACTGTCTCAAAAAATTAGAATATTGTGTATTCTAATTTCCTGAGACAGTCCAGTATGTACATATATGTATATGTATATGACATAAAGGTTGCCATAGGGGGGGGGGGGCAAGCCTCCTAAAACCACCGACATGCAAAGAAGACTCCTTTTGGCACAGCTATACCTATAATACAGCTACGCAATAATCTACATAATAAAACACAACAGGTTTTACACATGAATTACACTACTGCATTTCACTTACTGTAACAAGGCATACATGAGAAACTGATTTTCATTCAAAATTGTATTTTTTCAATCATGTGCAAAATAACAGGAAAAACACCGGTAATCACAACCTCCATTTCCTAATTTTTCGTTTTCCCTCATTTCCTGACATGTAAATGCAATTTGAAATGCACTTTATTAGGCTTGTTGTTAACACTTCTGGCTGTAAATCTAACATATTTCTTCTTGGAGATGTGTGTGTGGCAGTTTTTTTTTTGTTTTTTTTTTAAACATGGTGTTTTGACAGTTGCACTTATATTTTCCGGATGAAAGCACTGTTCCGGCGCATTTTCACCCGTGGTTATGTGCTTATTTTTATGGTGCTTAATGTCTTCCCGGCAAAAAGGATCGAGTCAAACTGACTTAACAGGCATAACTTTAACATTTTTGTTAGTATGATTTGTTTAGAACAGTTTGGTTTTTTGCATGATATGAGCAGTGAACAGTGATAGTTGGCTATAGCAACTCCCCTTGATTGTCAAACTGACAATATACTGCTTGAAAGTTTTTATAGAAGTTCTAGCATTGGCATTAGCTATCATGTGCTGTTGTATTAACTGAGTTTCTCCATGAATTAAGGTGCAGAGCGACTGTGCGGCATCATAGCTGACATGACAGGACAGCGTGCAAATGCGTACTTTAAAATCTGCTGGCGCTTCCTGACTCCATTTGTTTCACTGGTAAGTGTGATTCTAGTTAGGTGTATACAGAATATATCATATATATTCACCCCCTTGGATCTTTTTCCCCTTTTTTGCATTTATAAATCTTTCATGGTTTAAAGAATTTGGCGTTTTTAACACAAAAATGTGTTGGAATTTTTTTTTAATGCCAAAGTGAAAACAGATTTCAACAGAGTAATGTCAATGAAATAAAAATATATCAATGAAAACAATCGTTTGCAAAAATATTCAAGTATGGATTTCGTAGATTCATCTTTGGCTGCAATCCCAGCAGTGAGTCTGTGTGGATAAGTCTCAATCAGTCTTGTACATCTGCCCACTGCAATTTGGCTCCATTCTTCTTTGCAAAACTGTTCAAACTCTGTCATTGCATTGGTATCCGGCATGAACAGCTCTTTACAAGTCCAGCCACAAATTTTCTATATGACTGAGGTCTGGGCTTTGACTTGGCCACTCTGGAACATTTACCTGGTTCTTTCTGAACCTTTCCTGTGTAGCTTTTGCAGTATGCTTTGAATCACTGTCTTGCTGGAAAATAAATTTTCTCCCAAGCTGTAGTCAAAATAATTTGCATGAATAGAATCCATCGTGCCAAGTTTTTTTTTCTTCCCAACCCTGCAATTTGAACGCATGCGGGTTAACGGATAAAAGCATGATCAGGACCTACTGGACCTGATCCACTGCATCAAGCAGAGGAGAAGCGCTTGAGATATTACATATATTTCTCACTTGAATGGATGAGATCTTGAGAGATCACCTGTTTCTTTGAGACATTGAATGATATCAGCGTTCTACATACTCCACAAAGTGACAACCACCTTAGAATTTCAGTTTTGTTTTGTTGTATGACTTCTTAGTGTTTAGTTATTTTCATTGTGCTTTGTCAAATTTGCATTTTTCTGACTGTGTCCTCGGGTGTTTTGATAGGTGCTTTGATTTAAAAAAAAAAAAAAAAAATTATTTACCTGTCCTGTTCAGCTGTTTGACACAGAGAATGGAAGTCTAAGTGCCCGGATGGTCTGAACAGTTTTAATGTTTCACATTGAGAATCTGACACACTCCCATTGTGATCATTCAACATAGCTCACTTATTATGACAAAGCAGCGAACAGGAAGGGGTTATGGGGGAACAGAAGAAAAGAACCACAAGAGAAGAAAGAAAAGAAACACAAACTACAACAAGAAATACATTGTACATCTACACTAACTACTAATATGTTGGTGCTATCGTCAGCTAGATGTATTTCCGGTTGACACCATGTGGGGGGCCTGTTGACCAGGGAAAGAGGGAGATGGGGGTGGGGGAGTCTATAAGCTGTACACAAATCAGCTCTGTGATCTTGAACCCAGTAATCGTGTGAATCCCTTGTGACTGTATGGCCCCGTCCCAACTCTCCCCGGAGAGATGTATGAGTATGTAAGTGCCAGGGTGAAAGATATTTACAGTGCCGAAGTGAAAAGTGCGTGAGTTAAGAGGCAGGCTCCCGCGGGCGTGGCCTCGTCCAGCGGAACCACCGGGAGAAGTGCCAGGGCCCCGATCAACCCCCGCTCCAGACCACCCACGTCACACCCGCAACCGCCCACCCCTCCCCCTGCCGCCCGAGCACCCACCCCGCGCTCCGAGCAGGCGCTACTCCAAGCGCCAGAGACCAGGGGACGTCCGCCCCACCGGCAAGGGACAGCAAGCCCCACCCAAGGCGCCGTCGGCCCCGTCGACGTCACCGCTGGCAGGAGATGCGGATCTGGCTGGGCCGACCCGGGAGGGAATTATGGCCGCCGCATACACCACCCAGCCCCCACCCAACTCCACCCCACCCCGGACCGGCAACTGCGCGGCACCCCCACCCGCCCACGAGACCAGCACGGGCCCAACGGGACCCCCGCACAGCCAGACGCAACCAGACAAGCCCCGGCCGAAAACCCCGGGGCCAGGAACGGCGACGGGACGGCACAGGGCAGGACACCAACAAACTCCACCTGTGAAGCTGACAGAAGAAGAGGTTTATCAAACACCCTAGATGTATGCCAATGACCAGTGAAGTGTATTATTTAAGCATAGTTCCTTAATTGTTCCGAGTCTGGTAATTAATATATAGGGTGTCCCATAAAAATTGCATACGTTCCCAGCAGCTGGCAACCAAATTGTCTATGGGTTTCTTTGTACATTAAAACCATTGACCGACTAAACTTTGAAGGAAGAAAATTATTTATTACATACTGCTGGGAGTGTATAAAGCAGTTCAGATTTAAACATGTCCACTTTTCAACTGCAAAAGGATACATACAGCTTCCCTGGACACCCCACATATATCAATTTATGTATACATTTTTTTTTTTTTTTTTTGTGGCATTCATTCGCAGGCGAGCGAGAATCCTTTGACAGGTGCTTTGAAATGAAATATATTTTTATTAGTAGCAGTTTAGGTATTCCCTGGGTTACGACGTACCTGACTCGTCCGCTATTTTTGTCTCCAGTCATTTCTTTTTTTGTTGTTTTTTTTTTGAGTCATATAAAGTAGCAGTACCTAGTTCCCGATGCCGTTCTTCATGTCAGGAGCCCCATTCTCCCCGAGCAGCCTCACTGCAGTCCTGCAGTTCCTTTAGGCCAGGAGATCTGCCGCATCCTTGTTCTCATGCTGCTGCTTCTCCTTTAGCGCCGTTTTTCTTGCGAGTCCAGATCCGTTTTTTTTAGTTCAGATGGCGGGCTCGCATTGAGAGAGGTGACGCTGGCGACCCGAACGTACATGATTTCCCCCCCCTCTCACCTCCCTACTCCTTCTAGAGCACCCTTTTCTTAAAGCGAGGTGACTCACTCGCCATTAAAGCCCAAATATTCATTGAATATAACAACATTTATAACAACATTTAACACAACGTAAGACATATAATACATGTTTTTGGATAGTTATTTTGAGATATAGGGGATATTTAGGGGTACTTAAAGGGTTAATTTCGACTTATGCGGAAATTCGGGTTATGTCGCCACCGTGGTAACGGAACTCGTTCATAGCAGGACTACCTGTATTGTTATTATTTTTATTACCATCCACAAAACAAATCACCCTTTAGTTTTGTAACATGAATCCATGTTGTCCTTTTTTTCCAGGGCTCTTTTGTATATTTTCTAGTTGATTACAAGCCACTGACATTCAACCGCAGGTACCTGTTCCCCACCTGGGCCCACGTAATGGGCTGGATGATGGCTCTCTCCTCCATCTTGCTGGTGCCGGGCTGGGCGTTGTACAAGCTAATCACCACCAAAGGAACTCTGAGACAGGTAGGCTTAGTCCACAATTGGCAACACACTGTAAAACATTAATGTGTGTTCTATGATTTATAAAAGATGAGGAAAGCATTTTCGATTGTTAATTGAAAGAGGATTTTTCACATATTTTAGTAAAGCAGTGTCATTTATCCAATTGCTAGCGTCTCCATCGCTTGTGCTGGCCTGAGGGACCTGACAGCTCGCAGGACCCAAAGAGAGACACAGTGCTTCAACACATCACTGAAGAAGATCCAGTGGAAATCTGACAGCGCTAATAACAACAACAACAACAAAACAGAAGAAATTTTCATGACACTTTACAATAAAAAACACACTGGTCTTCCCCAAGGCTCTGTTATTGGATCCCTCCTATTTATCATCGATCTTATTCCCCGTGGTCAGGTATTTCTAAAATACAACATTTACTTTCATGACAATGTGGACAACACCCTGGTCTACCTGTTCACTAAACCTAATCCTACCCTTCCTTCTAATCACCTATCTGACTGTTTACATTCAATAAATACTGGGTTCTCTTTCAATTTTCTCAAACTCAACAGTAATAAAACTAAACTTCTTTTAACTGGCACTAAATCCACCATATCTAAAATAATCAACATTTCAATTTCCATTGACAACTCCTCTGTTTCCCCCTGACCCCAGGTTAAGAGTCTGGGTGTCATCCTCAATAATACACGTTTATATCAAAGCCAGGCCCGGAGTGACTAATCGGGAGCTTCTGGACGATTCCCGATGGGCCGGCCGGCCTGATGGGGCGGTCCGGGTTTTATAAAAAAAAAAAAAAAAATTACTCTGTTATAATTTTTTGTTTGGTATTCATTTATGACAGTGTCAGTGAGTATAACTTACATTCTGTTACCGCTGTCCCTGTGGACCGTCTTAAAAAAAAATATATATATATATATATATATATATACAGTGCCTTGCAAAAGTATTCGGCCCCCTTGAATCTTGCAACCTTTCGCCACATTTCAGGCTTCAAACATAAAGATATGAAATTTAATTTTTTTGTCAAGAATCAACAACAAGTGGGACACAATCGTGAAGTGGAACAACATTTATTGGATAATTTAAACTTTTTTAACAAATAAAAAACTGAAAAGTGGGGCGTGCAATATTATTCGGCCCCTTTACTTTCAGTGCAGCAAACTCACTCCAGAAGTTCAGTGAGGATCTCTGAATGATCCAATGTTGTCCTAAATGACCGATGATGATAAATAGAATCCACCTGTGTGTAATCAAGTCTCCGTATAAATGCACCTGCTCTGTGATAGTCTCAGCGTTCTGTTTAAAGTGCAGAGAGCATTATGAAAACCAAGGAACACACCAGGCAGGTCCGAGATACTGTTGTGGAGAAGTTTAAAGCCGGATTTGGATACAAAAAGATTTCCCAAGCTTTAAACATCTCAAGGAGCACTGTGCAAGCCATCATATTGAAATGGAAGGAGCATCAGACCACTGCAAATCTACCAAGACCCGGCCGTCCTTCCAAACTTTCTTCTCAAACAAGGAGAAAACTGATCAGAGATGCAGCCAAGAGGCCCATGATCACTCTGGATGAACTGCAGAGATCTACAGCTGAGGTGGGAGAGTCTGTCCATAGGACAACAATCAGTCGTACACTGCACAAATCTGGCCTTTATGGAAGAGTGGCAAGAAGAAAGCCATTTCTCAAAGATATCCATAAAAAGTCTCGTTTAAAGTTTGCCACAAGCCACCTGGGAGACACACCAAACATGTGGAAGAAGGCGCTCTGGTCAGATGAAACCAAAATTTAACTTTTTGGCCACAATGCAAAACGATATGTTTGGCGTAAAAGCAACACAGCTCATCACCCTGAACACACCATCCCCACTGTCAAACATGGTGGTGGCAGCATCATGGTTTGGGCCTGCTTTTCTTCAGCAGGGACAGGGAAGATGGTTAAAATTGACGGGAAGATGGATGCAGCCAAATACAGGAACATTCTGGAAGAAAACCTGTTGGTATCTGCACAAGACCTGAGACTGGGACGGAGATTTATCTTCTAACAGGATAATGATCCAAAACATAAAGCCAAATCTACAATGGAATGGTTCAAAAATAAACGTATCCAGGTGTTAGAATGGCCAAGTCAAAGTCCAGACCTGAATCCAATCGAGAATCTGTGGAAAGAGCTGAAGACTGCTGTTCACAAACACTCTCCATCCAACCTCACTGAGCTCGAGCTGTTTTGCAAGGAAGAATGGGCAAGAATGTCAGTCTCTCGATGTGCAAAACTGATAGAAACATACCCCAAGCGACTTGCAGCTGTAATTGGAGCAAAAGGTGGCGCTACAAAGTATTAACGCAAGGGGGCCGAATAATATCGCACGCCCCACTTTTCAGTTTTTTATTTGTTAAAAAAGTTTAAATTATCCAATAAATTTTGTTCCACTTCACGATTGTGTCCCACTTGTTGTTGATTCTTGACAAAAAATTAAAATTTTATATCTTTATGTTTGAAGCCTGAAATGTGGCGAAAGGTTGCAAGGTTCAAGGGGGCCGAATACTTTTGCAGGGCACTGTGTATATATATGTATATATATATATATATTTTTTTTTTTTTTCCCCTGACGCATCCTCACGTGTGCAGACGAAAAATACAGCATGCAGCTCCGCACCCTAATTGTAGTCCGTATCCGTATTGAGACAAATTAGCTGCTATCTCGGTGCTCGGATGGATAAAAAGAGCAAGGGTGGTGCTGAAAAATAAGAATTAAAAAGAGAAAAGCACTCGTGAAAGAATCGGCAAAATGCGCAAAAATAGCTAATTTTTTTCATGCAACGACCTCGCTGCCTCAAACTACAGAGGATTACAACGAAAGTGGTAAGGCCAGATGGCGAATAAAATGCAACTTGCACCGTGTGATACCACAATATGTAATGGCGTACCGCAAGCAGCACGTCACTTCCGCTCATTAATATTCATGACATTAGCTACTGTTGCTAAGTAAGGACAGGCCACCGTTTGTCCCTAATAGGAAATGAATGGAAATCGTGTATGTAGGAGATGTTTACAGAGTTAAACCTACCAATTCTCTCCGAAAATGATGTGCCTGGGGCCAAATTGACTGGCAAAGACGTGGAAGAACATAAAAATGTCAGTTAAAGAGATGGCTTTAGTGTCGAAGGCTGAAAAAGACGAAAAAAAACGAGCCGACCTATGCTTAGCTTTAGCTTTTTTATCAATGCGACTGACAATGACATTCTCCTGTTTCAACAAGCTATCCTTTACCATCAGCCCTGTCTTTCTTATATATCCTCTGGTTGTCCTACGTCTCTTAACGTTCTTGGGGGTAATTTTGTTAGCTTTGTGTAGCGATCGCAAATGCTACTCAGTGACAGCCAACGAACACTTTTAATTTTTTCATTGAACACATCTTAATCCTATAATTTATTTACACTTCCCCCTTACTAAAGTTGTTTTTTTATATATGTAACAGAAACGGTAACAGTGGCAGTCATGCGAGGGCGGGTCTATAATGTCCCACTTCGGCTTTACTTCCGCTTTACGACGCGACGTTACGGTCTAAAAATAGCCTGCGTGCGGTACGCCATTGTGGAAACTTTGGCTTCTTGTAGCACCTCACAAGGGATATCATGTAGCAGCAAGCATTAGCCATAATGAACACACCACAGGTGTAGAGCTGGAAGGTAGGATTGCCATGTTGTTCAGTGAGTGAAAATTAGAATTAATATAATCAATTACGTGGCGTTTTTAAAGTGCCATAAAACTGACTTGAATTGATCAGAATGCATTGCTGTTATGTTCAAAATTGACTATTTCTTTAATATGTGATATAATCTCAGTGGCAGACACAGGGGGAAGTGGTGAGGATGGGATTGCTGCCATTGATGCTGTCAGTGTTGAAAAAACAGGTCAGGCGTTGTAACAGTGTGAACAAGCAAGCTTCAATGGCGTACCGCACGCAGGCTATTTTTAGACCGTGACGTCGCATCGTAAAGCGGAAGTAAAGCCGAAGTGGGACATTATAGACCCGCCCTCGCATAGACACAACGTAATTTGTGCTACTTTTTCTCCGGTAATCTTTCAAAAACGAACATGCCGATCACGCATTGCTTTTTTGGAACTTGTAGAAACGACTCTAGACATTACGACACATGAAGGATGTTTTCTTCATACGTTTCCGGAAACCAAAAACTCGAGAGGAAAAAATGTGAAGACCGAATCAACTTGCGCGGAATTTAACACCAGCTCGGCGAATCCATTCACGTTTCATATGCAGTAAACATTATGTTGGGTTGGCATTGTCTTTCAGAGGACAAAGAGGTAATCCATTTTTATATTTTTAACTTATTTTTTTAGCGTAACGTTGTGCCGTACTGCTTCTGTCTGACAATGAATGACCTGAAAAGAATTACAATGGTATCTGACTGCCACTGTTACCGTTTCTGTTACATATATATATATATATATATATATATATATATATATAAAACAACTTTAGTAAGGGGGAAGTGTAAATAAATTATAGGATTAAGATGTGTTATCAATGAAAAAATTAAAAGTGTTCGTTGGCAGTCACTGAGTAGCATTTGCGATCGCTACACAAATTAAATTGCCATCATATAAACATGCATTTCAGTGCAAAATATTTATGTGCTTACTTCTTACTGATCTGAAAATTTTTTGTATAAAAGTGCTGAGAACAATCTTTACTGTTTATAAAGTGAGGCAGGGCACACTGTTGATTGCTACAGCTCTCTTGGCAGCTAGGTTTACTGCATGAGCAAGACATATACTATTTGTGGTCCGAATCCATCTGTCACGTACTGAATTAACAATATTTGCAACATTATCTATTGTCACTGGTATGGATTGATTCCATTCAGTCATGACAGTTTCGATTTCATCGATGTAGTATATGGACTACGTGTCCCATAATCACTCTGGGCTCCCGTAGCCAATGGCATGGAACGTAGCACATCTAGTTTGCCATTTCATGATATTTGGTGTGTGCGCGCATTAAAAAAGTTAGCAAGCGCCGCTGAAGTCACGTTTGCTCATTACTACACAACACCAGCATATGACAATCGACTTTCATAAACAGGACGAGTTTGAAGCACAGCGCTCTTAATTTCATTCAGCTGTTCATTGTCAAAGCGAGGTTGTTCGTAGCAGCCATGTCGGTAAGAATGTTTTGGCAGACTTCGTTGTAAATATCCGGCGTTGTGCCGAAAAATAGTCACTCCGCGTGAAATGTCACTCCTGACGGGAGCGCCCACACGTAAACAAAACAACGGCGCGCGGTAGATGGTCCACAGTCACTCCGGAGCACTGACGCGGCCGGTATACGTTGAACATTAGGATATAGGAATGATTAGGACATTAGGATTAACATTAGGATTGAGGGATGGCGTGGCTCAGTGGTGGAGTAGTTGTCCCCCAACCCAGAGGTTGTGGGTTTGATTCTCCACCCTGATGAACTTGCCTAAGTATTCTTGAGCAAGATACCCGCATTGCTCCTGGTGCTGTGTCACTAGTAGGTAGATGGCAATGTAGTGTAAAGCGCTTTGAGTACCTTGAGAGGTAGAAAAGCGCTATACAAGTATAACACCATATAATGGGAACGATTGGCTCCGGTGCTAGTTTTTGCCGGACCTGGAACGAAGATGTATTTTGCGCAGTTGGTAATGAAGAATCCAAACTTTTAACAGCACGTCTGCCGCACGCGCGCACGCATGTGCACGCGAGGCGATAAATCGCAGCGGAAAACTTACCGCCTTCATTTTTATTTATCGCGCAATAAATGGAATTATTGCATATTGCGACATGCTTACATACACATTTATATTACATATTATACACATTTTATATACACAGAATTACAGTACACGGCTTTAGAGAACATGGAACTTAAAGACCAAATGTGAAGTAAGGTTGGGCAACCATGTTTTTGAATGATATCAATGGCTAAACAATTATAAGCATATTTTCGTTATTTTTTTTTTAACGCAACTTTTCCAGATTCTTTGTTTAACCCATAGCATCGCCCTTGACAACGAAAATGCTTTTCTTCGACAATCTTCGGAAATCTTCGGAAATTACGTCACACCGAGAACTGCGAGGGAAGTCCGCCATACACACAGTATTGTTGCATTGCTTCTCGGTAAGATGCCACGGCGGTGTTTGGCGATGTATTGTTCTCAGTCTAAAGAAAAGTTGTATGAGAGGCTGAAGGATAGCAGGGCACGTAAATGGACATATTTTGTTCGCACTAAGCGAATTAATTTCACGCCATCATCGAGTCGTGTTCTCTGCTACAAACATTCCGAAGATGCCTGATTCCTCAACCGGTCTGCTTATGATCAAGGATTTGCCAAAAATGTGTGATTTTTGGATAGATGACTGATGACTTTGTCAAAGCAGAGCTGCCAACTGTTGTGGAATGAACAGTACAAGCTAGCGACGTTAGCCGAAAGCTATCTCGTGGCAATCCCCAATCATAGTTGTTGTTGCGTTCGCTAGGTTAAGCGTGTTTAAAGGGCAACTGAAGAGCTTTTCGGATTTCGCTCTTGAGTGTTTTACTCAGTTGAATTGTATTAAATGCATCATTCGCTGTCTCAAAAAGTCACATCTAAAAAATAATAATAATAATTGACCGCATAGTTTTTGAGTTATGGCCATAGCAACACCATAGCAATGAGGGACGCGCCACCCTGCCGACCTCTACCTGATGACGTAACTTCCAGGAAGCACTCGCCACCACTCTGAACACGGAAGGCTCGGTCCCCTAAGGTTCGGTGCTTAGTGCGAGTGATGGGTCTGAGGAGATTGGAGTCGGCAGAACGTAGGCGGCGGGAGGGACAGTGCAGTTGTAGAAGGTCAGTGAGGTAGGAAGGGGCCAGGTTATGGGGACTTGTAGGTGAGGAGGAGGAGTTTGTACTGAATCCGGTATGAGATTGGAAGCCAGTGAAGCTGTTGGAGGATGGGGGTGATGTGTTCTCTGGAGCGGGTGTGGGTGAGGAGGCGGGCGGCAGAATTCTGGACGTATTGCAGCTTTTGGAGATGAGAAGATGGAAGACCATAGAGGAGGCTATTGCAGTAGTCGAGTCTGGATGTGATGAAGGCGTGAATGAATATTTCAGCTGTGGCTTGGGGGAGAGGGAGGGACGGATGCGGGCGATGTTGCGGAGATGAAAGAAGGAGGTTTTAGTGAGGTGGCTGATGTGTGATTGGTATGACAGTGTTGAGTCCATTATGATGCCAAGATTGCGTACGGAGGTGGAAGGGGTGACAGGGTTACTATCAATGAGGAGAGTGAGGTTCTGTACAGAGGGGAGGAGAGCTTTGGCTCCGGTGATGAGAAGTTCTGTTTTGTTACTCTTGAGTTTGAGAAAGTTATTGTCCATCCAGCGTTTTATGTCGGACAGGCAGTTTGAGATTGTACAGAGAATGACAGGGGTGATGGATTTAGCTGAAATGTACAGTTGAGTGTCGTCTGCATAACAGTGGAAATTGAGTCCATGGTGGCGAATGATTTGACCGTCGGGGAAGCATAGATTATGAAGAGGAGGGGGCCGAGAACTGAACCTTGGGGGGACACCATGGGTGACTGGAGAGGTGTGGGATTTATGGTTATTGATGGAGACGAAGTGGTGACGATCGGAGGGATAGGAGGTGAACCAGAGGAGTGCAGTGCCAGATATCCTTATTGACTGAAGACGGTGGAGGAGGATGCTGTGGTCAAAGGTGTCAAATGCGGCAGAAAGGTCGAGGAGGAGGAGGATGGAGATGGAACCAGAGTCAGTGGCAAGAAAAAGATCATTGGTTACTTTGATGAGAGCTGTTTCAGTACTATGGTGTACACGGAATCCAGATTGAAATGTTTCAAACAAATGGGAGGAGTGGAGATGGTGCTGAAGTTGGGTTATGACGGACTGTTCCAGAATTTTTGAGAGAAGTGGGTGATTGGAAATGGGTCTGAAATTGTCCAGGCTGTCGGGGTTAAGGCCAGGTTTTTTCAGGAGGGGTGTGATGGTGGCGAGTTTGAGTGGGGAGGGGACTGAGCCAGTGGTGAGAGAGGTGTTTATGATGTTGATGATAACAGGAATGAGAGTTGGAGTACAGGTTTTAAGAAGAGAAGATGGTATGGGGTCAAGATTGCAGCTGGAGAAATTCATGGTTGAGATGAGTTTGAAGATGTCAGAGGGAGCGAGAGGAGAAAAGGAGGGAAAGCTGTGAGATGTAAGTGGAGGACTGTTAAGATCTGAGGAAAGAGAACTGAAGGAAGTGGATGCAAGTGAACTGTGTATAGTTTGGATTTTTGCATGAAAAGAAGACAGAAAGTTATTGCATTTGTCTGTTGTAAATGTGGCAGTGATATTGTCCTTGGCTTTGGTGAGTTTTGCGAATGTGGAGAATAAGGTACGGGGGTTGGAAGAATTAGAGTGAATAATTTGAGAATAGAAATTGGAACAGGCTGTTTTGAGTGCAGAAGTGTAAATATTGACGTTTTTGTAGGCTTGGGCATGAACTGTGAGACCGGTTTTTCTGGCGTTCAAGCTGTATGCATTTTTTATGATATGAATTTAACTGGGAATTTGGCTTCAAGTAAAACTGATCAGACAGCGCTTTGTCTTGTATTTGTGTGTCTACAAGGGAAGTTACATTCACTTGGAGGTCTTTAAGAATGAGAGGGAAGAATCGTGGAGTAATTTCAGGCCAACATGCGCTTCAGGAGAGAGGACACTGGGGCAGCAAGGTGGAGTTTCTTCTGGCTGTTGCTGGAAATATGGTGGGCCTGGGCAATGTGTGGCGATTTCCGTACTTGTGCTACAAAAACGGCGGCGGTAAGCAAATTTGGGGATCAGTTTTTCTTCCAAAAGTGGTAACACTGTATAACAAAAGTGCAATATTCAGGTGCATTCCTGGTGCCATACCTTGTGTTCGTGGTGACATGTGGTGTTCCACTCTTCCTCTTGGAGACCTCCGTGGGCCAGCACACCCAAGAAGGGAGTGTCACATGCTGGAGGAAGCTGTGTCCACTGGCTGAAGGTGTGCAACATTCCATAGAATACAAGCCTGTCTGCCATCAACAAAAGAAAAATGTGTATTTCAGAGTGGCTTAGTCAGTCCATAGGGCAACGTGATGCTGTGTCATTACTTTTATAGAAAGATTCACCAGTCAGAAAGACATGTAACAAATGTATGGGTGGTTTAAATACACAGCACTATATTGTGTGATATGTGTCAGGTATTGGCTATGGGGGACTTCTGATCTTGCTGTATGACTGCATGACCTACATCATGATTCTGTCTTGGGCTCTCCTCTATCTGGTGTTTTCCTTTACTGCAACATTGCCCTGGAGCACCTGTGACAACTATTGGAACACAGGTAAGGTCCAGCTCACTACATGAGTGGCAGTTTTCATTTTTTCAGAAAATGAACCTATATCCCTTGCTTAAAACAAACAAAATACATTATAATAGTCAGCGGGTTATGATGTCCTTGACTGACCGTGTTTCAACTATATGACGCCCGTGCCTTGTCCGCCATCAATGTGCATAGTGTTTGTGCGCCATGAATATATTTTTCCTTATTTTCACATTATGGCCCCAAAGAAGAAAGCTGGGTCTTCTAGCAATGCTGGTCCCAACAAAAATAAGCAATTCAAAAGTTAAACCGTCGCACGAAAATGCCTTACTCACGCGATGCCCATCGCTGAAAGCAGTTTTGTGTTGAAAGAGACGTTACGTCTGTAGCCGGTCTCGTTCTGAACCCTGGCTAGATAAAACTTCTGCGTTGTGTTGTGTTGACAAATAATGACAGGAGGAGGTCGCTTTGTTGCCAGCCAGAAGGAGTTTATTGACACACAGCCATCTAATAGAAAAAATAAAAATGAATACAGCGACCTCTCTGGCTGAAGCCCTCATGCACACCTGCCTCTCTGCAGTCTCGTTAACAACTCAAATATACATTTTACTGCGCACAGCTTCAAAACTAAAACATTATATAACAAACACAAATTTTCCAATCATTCCCGATCATTTTTCCCGATCATATACATTTTGGCAATGCATTAAGAAAAAAATGAATAAAACTTGGACGAATATATACATTCAACATACAGTACATAAGTACTGTATTTGTTTATTATGACAATAAATCCTCAAGATGGCATTTACATTAACATTCTTTCTGTGAGAGGGATCCACGGATAGAAAGACTTGTGACTTTGTATATTGTGACTAAATATTGCCATCTTGTGTATTTGTTGAGCTTTCAGTAAATGATACTGTGGCCATCCCAAATGCATGATGGGAAGTGGACCCATGACTGTGCGTCGTGCTACCAATTGATATATCTTCTCTGCGTTGAGAAATAACTTAAGGTGTTAAGACAAAGATCAAGTGCCACCTCGCTTCCTCGCTTCCCCACATTGCTTCCCATGATATTTCTAATCATAGGGAGAGGGATTGCAAGGCTTTAGCCATTTAAAATATGGGTCCAAAGGCTGCCAAAATTCACTCTACTCATTTTGCGCTGCTTTTTATCTCTTTATGTAGGTAAAACGGCGTCATTACAGATTGGGCGCGACAATGAGTGAGAGGGTTGTCCAGCGCATACATTAATATTTAACGTGACACATTTTTTAATAAATTAATTACCGCCGTTATCGGGATAAATTTGATAACCCTACCTTAAGCCTAAACTAAAGACTCTGGATGAGTGTAACATATTATGTCTGTAACGTTAAATACAATTAGAAAACAATTTGATTAAAAAATATATATACAGTATATATTAAAAAAAGGCATGGCCGATATTTTTTTGCCGATTCCGATACTTTGAAAATGACATGATCGGACCCGATCGATTGGCATCTCTAGTAAAAATACAAATAGTACAAAATAAAGACAAGAGACCACACATACCTGATAGAAAAAATAAAAATGAATACAGCGACCTCTCTGGCTGAAGCCCTCATGCGCACCTTCAAAGGAAAAAGAATGTGGCGCGACCATGAGTATTAACTCCAGCTTCGTCGGCTTAAGTGTTTTAAAAAGAGCATTACACTCGCTGTACCCAAGTTCTATGAGACACAAATACTCTCCGAACAAGCTATGCTAAATGAAAAGCGAGCTTAACTTTCTCATTTAGCGTTTTTGTACATAGCACAACACACAAACAAAGCAACTTCTACGGTGGCCGAGAGGTGTCAGGCGAAATGCAAAGTCCAAACACTCTGCAAATGGAAAAAAAGCACGAACCCAAATTACAAACGCTTTGTAAAAGAAAAAAAGCACGAATGCAAACTGCCACAAGACGATCCCCAATTCCTAAAGCGCGATTGCAAATTGGCAACAGCACGAACCCCAATTGCAACAACACGACAGCAAATTGCTCGTAGCACGAATGCAAATTGTCACAACACGATCCCCAATTCCTAAAGTGTGATTGCAAATTGGCAAAAGCACGAACCCCAATTGCCACAACACGACAGCAAATGGCTCGTAGCATGAACGTAAACTGCCACAACACCATCCCCAATTCCTAAACCGCGATTGCAAATTGGCAAAAGCACGAATCCCAACTGCCACAACACGACAGCAAAGAGCTTGTAGCACAACAGCAAACGGCTCACAGCACAGCAGCAAAATCACGCAACACAACGGCAAGAGGATGACCCGGAAGTTTAAAAAAAAAAAGGACGGCACTTTACATCCTCTTGCCAGATCTCCATGAACGCCTAGCAGCACAAATGAACCAGATGCTGAAGTCAGGGACCCACCCAGAGTGGCTAACCCAAGGTCGGACAGTCCTCATCATGAAGGACCCCCAGAAGGGAACAGTACCATCCAACTACCGGCCTATCACCTGCCTCAGCACCACATGGAAGCTCCTATCAGGCATCATAGCGGAAACCATGGCGAATGCAAACCATGAGGAAGCAACTAGGAGGTCTGCCACAACCAAATACTTACAGAGGGTGAGGCAGATCCTCAAGAGTCAGCTGAATGGCAAGAATAAGATCCAGGCCATTAACAGCTATGCCCTACCAGTAATCAGATACCCTGCTGGCATCGTATCCTGGCCACTGGAAGAGATGCAGGCTGCACAGATGCACGGAGGGTTTCACTCTAAGTCCAGCATCCTGAGGCTCTACACAAAGCGGAAAGAGGGAGGACGAGGACGAGTGAGCCTCAGAGCCACTATCCAGGAGGAAACTACATCCCTCCAAGAGTACATCATGAAAATGGCCCCAGTGATGACCTGCTCAGTGAATGCCTCAGGAAACAGAAGCTCAGTAAGGAGGAGGACCCTGAGGAGATATCATGGAAGGACAAGCCCCTGCATGGTATGTACCACCGACAAATTGAGGGGGTAGCTGACATGGGAAAAACATACCAGTGGCTGGAAAAGGCCGGACAAAAAGACAGCATCGAAGGCAGCACAAGAACAGGCCCTAAACACAAGATCATTTGAGGCCGGGGTCTATCACACCAGACAGAAATAAAATAATAAAAAATAAAAATGATAATAAAAAAATACTAATAATAAATAAAGAAATAAGACTTCTTTTATCAAATATACTTTGTTTTCACAGATTTCTGTACCAGAGGTTGCGCTAGACATTTTCGTTGTCTGTCATTTTGACTGACAGGGTCATAAAAATCCGGTCATAATCTATTTTTACCAGTCACTGAAATTTTTAAAATGATAATGATGACATATTCAATAGTATGTAGTTTTCATTCATTTTTAATTTTGTAACACTTGCTTGGCGGCGAAAAATTAGACACTGAAGTTGTATTTTTCTCCCTCTTTTTACTCTGCTTACCGCCAACAACACCAACAAAACAACTCCACTCCCAAAGAAAAAGAGGCAACCATATAGACCCCAATCACCAATGCCACACAATGATCTTAATTGTGGTTGTCAGCCCAAAATCTTCTAAATATATATTAAATGCATCTTACCAGATATAAAATGACTACTACATAGTCTGTGGTGATCGTTTGGTGCCAAGTTTCCTGAGCGAAATATGGGCGCCGCCATCTAGGAAAATGTCTGCTTCCACTTCCGGTCCGGTTGAGTAGCAGTGTATTAGCAGTGTATTGACGACGATAAAACTACGAAATCAAGCCAGAGCAACCCATGGAATCTTCAAAAATTGATTCAGCACGACCTAGATGACACGTAGAAGAGATTGGATAGCAGTTCGTGTCACTTCGTTGATCATTCGTGGACAAAATTATTAACAACGGTCAGCCTGTGTTAACGTGAGGAATGGATTGATACTACGGCCATTAGTGACCAAAATGTGGTGAAATTACAAGTTATATTACATTTGCCGATTGCAGAAGGGCTGACATAGATTGTTTTGTTACAAGGAAATGCTACAAGGTTATGTACATATGATGTTAACACAGTATGTCATTCTTTTTTTTTTTTTATTGCAGGCATTGATCGCAATAAAACATTTAGACATGATTCCATTTCTTGTTTTTTTAAAACGATTGGTGTACTCCAAAACAGGCCAATAAATCACATTTATAAAAGTATTGCAAAAATAGCATACGAGAATGTGATATCAGACCGCAGAGCTCCGGAGCCTCGTGAACAAATAGCAACATCACGGAGGCCCTCGGCGGCATTTAGATGTGCTTTTTTCCCGTCCTCGGTAATTCCAGCTCCACTAGCATATATTTAAAGATGCTGCCGTTCACAAGTTCGTAGTTGAATCACGGCGATCTCGGCGAACCACCGTCTGTCACAATTCCTGCCTCTCTCTCGGCCTCTCCCGGGAGTCGAGCTGTCATCATCATTGTGGAACGTAAACGATATATGTTCGATATATGACCATCAACGTACAAGTCAAGTTGTCTTCCCTTTTATAACAGCGTTTCCCAGCTGGAAACAAACGAATAAAAACTTGTAACACTTGATTTATGCGGTGCATTCAAACACGATTAGCAACAGGCGGATAGCAGCAGTAGCAGAAGCTAGTTGTTGTAAAAACAATTAAACTTCGTAATTACAATCATCATCGTAATATCAATAGCAAAGGCAACAAGTCGTTTCATGCGCCAGATTTTAGGTTTCGTATTTTTAGAGCACATTACCTTCCATAACAGCGGGGGCATGACTGCAGGAGCTGTCAGTTTTGTACATCTTCCGTCCCTCCTGTATGACGAGTGCGAGCACCCATGGTTTGGAAATCGACATGGTACGAAGAATGAAGGCCTTGGCTTGGTTCTCCACCCGCCTACATCAAAATAACATTCCCGGGATCTTGTATAAAGACCTTCCAACTTCGATTCCACCGCCATTGACTTCAATGGTAAACAGGCGGAAACGGAAGGGGAAGGAAGACATTGGATCACGCGCTGGCACACCGGGTGCACCAATAAGAACCTCGCGTTGATGTGTCAATCACGGTGCTGCCGCCAGACCCCGGTGACGCTACAATATTCTGACAGAATAGCCAACGACGTCATGCATTAAGAGAGACAATAGCTAATTAATATGCCACCCTGTGGTCTGGGGTGTGAATTGCAACCTGTCAAAATGACTGACGGACTTCAGTTTTTTCCGTCACCGTTTTAAAAAACCGGTCAACGACGGAAAATTTCCGGTTAACGCGACCCTTGTTCTGTACTATTTCGCATGTTTGTAGTGTTACCGCTGTACTTAATCCTGGTTTTAAACTTTCTGCATCTGGAGCGACTTTTGTACACCACCAAACAACACGCAAATTGACATGGAAATACATGTTAGCGTTAACTTGTAATTAGTGATGCACGATAATACATTTTTCAACCGATAACGATAACCGATAATTTCCTCCTCATTCCAACCGATAACCGATAATGTCAAGCCGATAATTCTATTAAAAGATTTATGTAAAATTTTAAAGTATACACATAAGAAAATATTACTGTGAAAAAATATAATTTATTGCTCTTTTTTTTTCAACATAAAATATGAACAAGTATTCAATTCCAACACCTAAATAATAACAGATTGTCTGACATTGTGTAATGGCAAACTTTTGGCAACAATTCCTTAGAGTAAATACCTAAGTTGCACAAAAATGCCTTTAAAAGTACGCCATTCCTAACATATATAACATTAATACACTGCAAAACACACCTCCTTACAACTAGTCAGTTTTAAGTGTAAATCTGCCAGCGCTTCAAGTGTATTTCTCTCAGATGTCTTGGAAGAAAAATAGCGAGCTGAAAATAATCTTAACAGCCTTATTTTAAGCAATACATTATTATACTTAATCCTAAAAAAAAATTTAAAAAAAAAAAAACTTGGAAGAAGAAAAGATTTTGAATAATATTTGTGGCTACAGAATATTATTGTTATTTCATTATAACAGGAATGTGCATATTTAAATTGATAAGTGTTAATAAGTGCCAATAAGTTTTGATTATCTACTGTGACTGTAATTGAGCAGACAAATAAGTTAAATTAATTTGAAAAGTGATTGCTAATGTTATATGCTTTGTTGCACACTGTGAAAATGATTAACTCAAAAGAGCGAGATGTCATGTACCCATTCTGCAGCGCTTTGTTTACATTTGCGGCTTTCACGGCATTTGCTTCACAGCAGCTAAACTGATACACGGCAGTACTATTTGGACAGAGTTGGAGCTCGCATTCGCGTGCGTGTTTTGTGCCTGAGTTTTGTTAAGCCGAAAATAAAGGCAGCGTTACAAAGTCATCTGACCGCTCGTCATTTTACATACTGAATGCATTATTGACTGGCTGACTTCGTTTTCTCCATGTTTAAATTGTCATCTAACCACTGTGCCGTCATAAGCTTGCTTACTGGACATCACTTTTCCAAATGGTGGTGAAAATGCGATTGGCGTGTTTTTCATGAAGAATGGTGGTCGTATAAACTGCATTATTTTTTCATCCAGGGCTTTGGCTGTCTGGTCATTTCGGTTTTTAAAAAATCGTGTCTCGTCTCGGCGGCGGCGGCTACGTTCGTACAAGGTAATCCGCCCGCACCGGCCGGTTCGCCGCGGCGTATTCGGGGCCTGGCTCTGCTCGCACGCCGTCGGGGAACGCTCGAGAAACCGGGGTGTTCGCCGGAGGTCCTGAAGCCGGGGAACCGGGCTCTGCCCGCCCCGTCAACGGCGAGGCGGCGGCGGCCTGCCGGACCGGCCAGAGCGGCGGGCTCCGTCGGAAGACGGCTACTTGCAGAATATCGGTCTCCAGTCGTGCTGGTGTTTAGCCTTAGATGAGAGTTTACCACCCGCCTTGGGCTGCTTTCCTAAACAACCCGACTCTGTATTGTCACAAGCCCCGTAGTTTAGCTTGTGTTTACAATAGCTTTAAATTAGCATTCCCGCTAGCAGCAGCCTCGTATTCGTTCCAAAAATCTTTGTGATGCAGTTTGAAATGGATGCTGGGTTAGTAGTTTTGAATGAGGACGCTTTCTTTCGGCTTCGTGGAACTTCTGCGGTACATGATTCGCAGATGGCGAGAGCGTCGTTTTTTTAGTAACAGCCGCCATAATATTCAACTATTTCTTGTCGTGTAACTCCGCCTCCTCAACCCCACCTCCCTCAGGGGCTTCAGAGAGGGGAGGGGTTGAGGAGGCGGCGTGCTGAATTCTTCGGTTGGGCACATTTGGAGGCTAAATCAAGTATATAATTATCGGATTGCATTATCGGTTGAATTTTTTTATTATCTGGATTATCTGTGTGACGTCATAATTGCCATTATCGGCCGATAATTATCGGCGACCGATATTATCGTGTATCTTTACTTGTAATATCTAAAAAATAACAACAATAAAAGCTAAACAGTACAAAAGGGTTTGTGTACTGACCTCTGATAGACGGACACAGGACTTAGCAAAACACTAGGAACTTTTTCCAATTAACACAACTTGAACCTACTGCTGGACGACTGAAAGACAAGGAGCAACAAACTATCTCTCTTCCCCTCTTGCTCTAAAAAATAACTTGCGCACAGAAGAGGACCTAAAGCGCAACCGTCGGGTTCCTGTCTGTCTCATACACAATTTTATTTTTGAGTCTTTTGAACAGGGGAAAATTTCTCGCTGAGTAACTTCAGCTGCATCCATCATAACGTTGTGTGCGTCCGTTAAATGTGTCCAGGCGGCAGACGTGTCTTAAATTTCGTTCCGCCACTAGCGGCTGTCATTATTATTATTATACAAGTTATTAGGGAAAATCATCATTTCTGAACATTTATGAATCGTAATCGAATCGTCATGTGTCGAATCTCGATGCATCTTTTTTGGCACACCGCTAATAAATAAACTAATATATATATATATATATATATATATATATATATATATATATATATATATATATATATATATATATACAGTGCCTTGCAAAAGTATTCGGCTCCCTTGAACCTTGCAACCTTTCGCCACGTTTCAGGCTTCAAACCTAAAGATATAAAATTTTTATTTTTTGTCAAGAATCAACAACAAGTGGGACACAATCGTGAAGTGGAACAAAATTTATTGGATAATTTAAACTTTTTTAACAAATAAAAAACTGAAAAGTGGGGCGTGCAATATTATTCGGCCCCCTTGCGTTAATACTTTGTAGCGCCACCTTTTGCTCCAATTACAGCTGCAAGTCGCTTGGGGTATGTTTCTATCAGTTTTGCACATCGAGAGACTGACATTCTTGCCCATTCTTCCTTGCAAAACAGCTCGAGCTCAGTGAGGTTGGATGGAGAGTGTTTGTGAACAGCAGTCTTCAGCTCTTTCCACAGATTCTCGATTGGATTCAGGTCTGGACTTTGACTTGGCCATTCTAACACCTGGATACGTTTATTTTTGAACCATTCCATTGTAGATTTGGCTTTATGTTTTGGATCATTGTCCTGTTGGAAGATAAATCTCCGTCCCAGTCTCAGGTCTTGTGCAGATACCAACAGGTTTTCTTCCAGAATCTTCCTGTATTTGGCTGCATCCATCTTCCCGTCAATTTTAACCATCTTCCCTGTCCCTGCTGAAGAAAAGCAGGCCCAAACATGATGCTGCCACCACCATGTTTGACAGTGGGGATGGTGTGTTCAGGGTGATGAGCTGTGTTGCTTTTACGCCAAACATATCGTTTTGCATTGTGGCCAAAAAGTTCAATTTTGGTTTCATTTGACCAGAGCACCTTCTTCCACATGTTTGGTGTGTCTCCCAGGTGGCTTGTGGCAAACTTTAAACGAGACTTTTTATGGATATCTTTGAGAAATGGCTTTTTTCTTGCCACTCTTCCATAAAGGCCAGATTTGTGCAGTGTACGACTGATTGTTGTCCTATGGACAGACTCTCCCACCTCAGCTGTAGATCTCTGCAGTTCATCCAGCGTGATCATGGCCCTCTTGGCTGCATCTCTGATCAGTTTTCTCCTTGTTTGAGAAGAAAGTTTGGAAGGATGGCCGGGTCTTGGTAGATTTGCAGTGGTCTGATGCTCCTTCCATTTCAATATGATGGCTTGCACAGTGCTCCTTGAGATGTTTAAAGCTTGGGAAATCTTTTTGTATCCAAATCCGGCTTTAGACTTCTCCACAACAGTATCTCGGACCTGCCTGGTGTGTTCCTTGGTTTTCATAATGCTCTCTGCACTTTAAACAGAACCCTGAGACTATCACAGAGCAGGTGCATTTATACAGAGACTTGATTACACACAGGTGGATTCTATTTATCATCATCGGTCATTTAGGACAACATTGGATCGTTCAGAGATCCTCACTGAACTTCTGGAGTGAGTTTGCTGCACTGAAAGTAAAGGGGCTGAATAATATTGCACGCCCCACTTTTCAGTTTTTTATTTGTTAAAAAAGTTTAAATTATCCAATAAATGTTGTTCCACTTCACGATTGTGTCCCACTTGTTGTTGATTCTTGACAAAAAAATTAAATTTCATATCTTTATGTTTGAAGCCTGAAATGTGGCGAAAGGTTGCAAGATTCAAGGGGGCCGAATACTTTTGCAAGGCACTGTATATATATATATATATATATGCATAGTAAGGGTGTAACGGTACATGTAATAGTATTGAACTGTTACGGTACGTGGTGCTCGGTTCGGAACGGACGCGTACCGAACGAGTTTCTGGCGTGATATAACCCTTACTTTTCGAGGCTGTGAGTCGATCGAGTTATAGTTTCTTTGTGTAGGTTATATTTACTCCGTCTTCTCTACTATAATGAGGACCAACACGGTAGGACAGTATAACCCAGAAACGTCAACGGCGCGACAACGTGGCCGCCACGAGAACGCAGTGAGACGCGGGCGTTAGAGTCAATCAGCCAATGCACACCAGTCGCAGTGCGGCCGCGTGTTAGATGCATCCCAGAAGCGGCTCAACGCGACGTACGAGAAAAGAACGGCAGAGTTTATTACTTGACGCGAGACGCGGCCCTCCTGCGTCAATACTACTAGCTAGGATCGGGCACACCCGAAGTCACTCGTGTAAAAATACGGTGGATCCGGTCGATTTTCAAACTAATATGCAGTCGTAACCCACTTTTTGAGTCCATCAGATCTCTTGAGTGGTAGATCGGGGCACAGTTGACTTGTCTTTGTTGATTTACTGCTGTCTTCTCTGCTATAATAATAACGAACACGGCCCCGTGTTCAATACAAAACCCTCTTACCACAACAAAACAAGCAGGAACTAATATTCACATAGGAACTAAAGTTATACAACATATAATATACAATATAAATGAATAGTACATCACATTTGTAAAATATAAACACATAATAAAATAAATAATAGCCCATCTAAATAAAATAAATTGAATTGAGCTAAAACACCTGTAATTAAATAATAAGAATAATACACATATCCTGCTTACACAATTAAATTTATTAATTTCTGTGTGGCGCTTTAGCTTGAGAAAATCCACCAATAAAGCTTTTGAAAACCATTCATAAGAAAAAAAAATGTTTGCTTGAGGCGTTTCATTTGTAAAATACATGTTAAAATCTTTGTCATTGGGATTGCTTTTCTCTTTAGCACAGGACTTCTTTTTTCGTCTTTCTTTCAGAAAGAAAGCTGACTAATACGTGGGGTCTGAAAAGCAAATTGTTGTTGGATTATCTTTGAATACCCGCTACTTTTTGAGCAGAATTCTAGCTTTGTATAGGCTAATGTTCCTATTGTTGAAAGCACAAAAGTATGTAATAAACAACTACCACATTTATATTTTGCATTTTGTTTTCTTAATGTACCGAAAATGAATCGAACCGTGACCTCAAAACCAAGGTACGTACCGAACCGAGATTTTTGTGTACCGTTACACCCCTAATATATAGCCTCAAGGAAGGTGCACATTGCTACAACTTAAGGTAGTAACAAAAATGTATGTCTTTTGTCATTCTTGTTAGCGGATTGTGTCATGACTACATTGAGGAATCACACCAACCACACCAAAGGAACCTCTTCAACAATTGAATTCTGGGAGTAAGGAAGATTTTACAGTAAAATATTTGATATTTGAAACATTCTACATTAAAATAACATTTGAAACATTGTAAGTGACATAATAAATGTCGTTTTACCCTGTCCAGACGTCGAGTGTTGAAAATCTCAGAAGGCATTGAGGAAATTGGCAGCATCAGGTGGGAGGTGCTTTTGTGCCTTCTGACTATGTGGGTCCTTTGTTACTTTTGTGTCTGGAAAGGAGTTAAATCAACTGGAAAGGTGAAATCTATCAAACTGGAGCCTATATATTCACTATATATGTACCATATTCAAACCAATTTAAATCACATGCCTTATGATGCTCCTGTCATCCAGGTGGTGTATTTCACTGCCACATTCCCTTACGTGATGCTGCTCATTCTATTGATCCGAGGACTCACTCTTCCTGGAGCAAGACAAGGAGTGGAGTTTTATCTTTTGCCTGAGCTGTCGCGACTAAGTGACCCTCAAGTAGGGCTGTTTTGTATCACAATTTTACTCTCATATACGTCCGGCAATGTACTAAAAAGCAGGGGGTGTATTTCTTACAGGTGTGGATGGACGCCGGGTCACAGATTTTTTTCTCATACAGCATCGGTACGGGGACACTAGCCGTACTGGGCAGCTACAACACCCAAAACAATAATTGCTACAAGTATGTGATGCATAGAAACATATCAACACAATGAAAGCTGACAACTGTTATTGCTATATATAATCAAGTAAAGTACAGTCAAGCCATTGCATCACCTACTGTAAATTGCTGCTGTGTTATTCTGTTATTTATTATTATTATTTTTTATAATTACCAATATGATGACAGTTTGAATTCTGTGGATATCACATTTTTAATTGAACACTGAATGAAGACAAACACAACTATACTGAAAAAAGAACCTTCCGGCTGTTGCTCAACCACTTTGTGAGTCGAAATCCTCCTTTTGCCAGCATATTCCTCAACTTGGCACATAGGTTAATGCCTTTGTCTTCATCAGAAGTTGATTTGAGACAATCATTCACGTAAAAATTTTTTGAACCACAGGTTTCAGTTGATTGTACGGGGGCGCTTGAAATAGATTGTTGCTCACAGTTGTCTTTTGTAGGTTCCTCTCTTTAGTCTTTATTGACAATGTGTAGCGCTGTGGATTACTGTTTTGAGCACTCTTGGCATTGAAGCTTTTGTTTGCAGCTGCTACTCTTACCATCCTTCAAGCACACAAAACACAACCCTTTGTTTCTCAAAAAGTCAATTTTGTCTTTGTGTGACTTGCTGTTGAACTTTTTGCAGACCGTGATGCTGCGTTGCTCTCCGTCACAAAATGCACATGGTTTGCCACTGGCATCCACTTGGACAGGCTGCACTTTTAATTCAGCTGGTTTGTCATTTTCCGTCGTCGGTGCCACTACGACTGTCGTGAACACTTTCTTCGGTTTGAACGCCACAGTGTTTTGTGATTTTGGTTTCTGCTTTGTGGGATCAGTTTTGTTTGAGTTAACCTCCATTATATTCCCATGAAGCGGATGCAGATTATGATCTACTTTGACTGCTACTTGTCAATTTTGTTGATGTGGGCTTACAATCTGAGGGCAATTGTTGGTTACATTTTTCATTTGGATGAAGCATGTTGGCGAACTTGATCCATCCACTCTTCACATTTCCAAAAGAAGTCATCCATTAACTTGTTTTTTGGGACAAAACCAATTTTCGTCATCAACAAGCTCCTCTTTAGTCATTAATTTCTTAAAACTTTAATTAATGTCCAAAACCTCTTTTTGCATTACACAAAATTTTACATGAAGTTCATTTTTTACAATGTCAACATTTGCTTCATCTTCCATTAATTTTTTGATGCGCCATTTCATGCGAGCTTTTGAGCTTGCCTACAGCATTCACATCCATTCTTATTGTCAATTTTCCATGATCTTGTTTATCCATTACGAATCAAGACTTCCACAAAGTTCAAATAATTCAATAAGAACGTCAAACGATACTGCAGCATTGTATTTTAATCTCTTCGCCAAAGCAAAGATAGTTAGCAACATTTTGCACACGGTGCAACTCACGACTTGTTGCGCTACTCGCATTACAAACGCAAACAAAACAGCAAATGAGAGAGTGAGCAAAGAAAAATAATCCAATTGAAAGGCCATGAACATGAATAATTAAACTAAACCATTATTTAAGCTGCTACACAGACAATCCACGTTGTATCATCAAATATTTTCGCCTTTCCTATTGTTTACAAACTGTATAACAACCAATTCCAGACCAATATTAATTCATAAGATTTACAAAGCGGAACAGTGCTCTCTAGGAGCAGTAAGAGTTGAGAGCGAGGCAAGCTTTAAAAGACAGCAGACACCCTTGATCACACCCCCAGGTTTGCACAATCAACCAGATAGGCTATTGGTAATTACATTTTTTCCTCTATATGTCCTGAGTTTTGGTTAGAGTTGTCTGACAATTACTTTTCAACTGATAACCGATTTCCCGATATTGTCCAACTCTCAAAATCCCATACCGATATTTGTGGTCATGAACTTAACATATTATGGTTTGTTGTATTGTGATGCCCCACTGGATACATTTATAATGAATTTGAATCACATACTGACACTCCAGGACGAAGGACGCATTTTCCTGAGCTCCGTTATCTGTCTGTGATAACTCAGGCGCCAGCTTGAAGGAAACTTTCCAAATATGCCTACTACAACGAGAAAAGGTGACAACTTTGAAGACAAGCAAGATTTAAAATCTTCTATGCAAAAATTTGAGAAAAAATTAGAGAAAATTATGGCTGAATTCGCGGTCCAAAATCGGAACCTCATGAAGCAGAATCAAGACATCTTGAAGGAAATCCAACTGCTTCGGCCTGAAAATAAGCAACTGAAGAAGATGATGAAAGAGAGAGATGATCGTATCAAAAAACTGGAAGCTTTGGCAGAGGATCTGGATCAAAGTGGACGTGCAAACGATTTCCTCATCACCGGTATCAAAGTGAAAACACGCTCGCAAGTTGCTCAGGGTGACCATGAAGCAAACTACGAAACGGTGGAAAAACAGGTGACTGACAAGTTACAAGAATTGGGAATAAGAGCGGAACAGCAATTCATTCAACAATGCTTTCCGCTAGCTTCACGAGGGAATAAACCGCCAATGATACTGATGAAGCTTACTGATTGAAAAAACAAGATTGCGCTCCTCAAGCAAGGTCGTCTCCTGAAAGGATCTAACATCTTCTTCAACGAGAATCTAACTCGCCGCAACGCTGAAATAGCAAGAAAGGCACGTCAACTGAAGAAAGCTGGAAAAATTGAGAGTACATGGACCGCAGATTGCAGAATTCTCATCAAAACAAAAGACCAGAAAAGTCGAAGATCTGGCAGCTTATGAAAACTAATCTTGCGTCAACAGACCGGAGGAGTGCAAATATACTACAGTGACGATCAATTTAACAGCTCTTCTAAATTGGACGGCAAGCTTTCATTAATTCATTTCAACGGCAGTAGTCTCTATAAGAAATTTGAACACATCAAGGATTTAACCTTCCATGTTGAACTTTTCACTGAATGTGTAGGAAAACCTCTGTCGAAAATGAATCAGTTAAATCCTCACAAGAATTTACATATTGAGGATTTTACTAGTACTATGTATACATTAGGGCTGCATCCACTGAAAACACAGCCGACTAGAATTACGACGCACACTGCGACCCTATGAGACAATATCTTTACTAATGTCTTGAACAAGCGTATCCAGATTATTTTTATGCTAATGACTTGAAGATAACTAATACAGATGTCATTGCAAATAATTTTAATGAATTTTTTGTTACAATCGCTCCTAAGTTAGCGGAGAACATTCCACAGGTACACTACAATAACATGCAGCAAAGGGCTCTGCACTCCATGTTTGCATCCAGTGAAGGACACTGAGATAAGGCATCTGGTCGGGAAATTTGGAAACAAAGCTTCGACAGACATGCAAGGTCATAACACGAATTGTACAAAAGGTAAATAATGTCTGGGTGGCAATTCTAACTTGTAAGCAAAACCAAGTGTACTCAAAACAAACAGAAATCATCCAGACATCACAAGGACAGATAATCTTAACGACATGGAGCTGGTCAATTGGCCACTGAGTGCCCTGGCCAAGATCTTACAATGTGGCCAAAACCTGGACAGCGCGCCTGCCTGGATCGAATCAACTGAATAAACTAACCACTGAATTATGAACTAATCTACTGGATCTAAACAACATAACGAGCACATGGACACGATCGACATGGACTATTGGGAAAATGAACAATCAAGGGGGATGGTTAAATAAAATAAATCTAAAAAAAAAAAAAATTTTGTACTACGCAATCTGGATGTCACGGTATTTTCTGCGTCCTATGGTATACTGGGGGCGGGTCTCAATAAGCTTCAGCTTCTCCCGTCTGGCCTTTTCTTTTCGGGTTGAATTAATTGTAAACACATATAAATGCTGTATGTTGTTGGATTGGTCATGCCTGAAGGGAAAATAAACAAAGAAAGCAAAAAATAGATATACTGTATATGTAACAGCTTCAAGGTTTTCTGAAATGAACATTCTGTGAAAAATAAGAGAACAACTTCAACTAAAGTTATGGAAAAAACATTATTTTTTTGGATCAAGTTCAAATGCAAGTACAAAGTGAATATACAGTGCCTTGCAAAAGTATTCGGCCCCCTTGAACCTTGCAACCTTTCGCCACGTTTCAGGCTTCAAACATAAAGATATAAAATTCTAATTTTTTGTCAAGAATCAACAACAAGTGGGACACAATCGTGAAGTGGAACAAAATTTATTGGATAATTTAAACTTTTTTAACAAATAAAAAACTGAAAAGTGGGGCGTGCAATATTATTCGGCCCCCTTGCGTTAATACTTTGTAGCGCCACCTTTTGCTCCAATTACAGCTGCAAGTCGCTTGGGGTATGTTTCTATCAGTTTTGCACATCGAGAGACTGACATTCTTGCCCATTCTTCCTTGCAAAACAGCTCGAGCTCAGTGAGGTTGGATGGAGAGTGTTTGTGAACAGCAGTCTTCAGCTCTTTCCACAGATTCTCGATTGGATTCAGGTCTGGACTTTGACTTGGCCATTCTAACACCCGGATACGTTTATTTTTGAACCATTCCATTGTAGATTTGGCTTTATGTTTTGGATCATTGTCCTGTTGGAAGATAAAGCTCCGTCCCAGTCTCAGCTCTTGTGCAGATACCAACAGGTTTTCTTCCAGAATGTTCCTGTATTTGGCTGCATCCATCTTCCCGTCAATTTTAATCATCTTCCCTGTCCCTGCTGAAGAAAAGCAAGCCCAAACCATGATGCTGCCACCACCATGTTTGACAGTGGGGATGGTGTGTTCAGGGTGATGAGCTGTGTTGCTTTTACGCCAAACATATCGTTTTGCATTGTGGCCAAAAAGTTCAATTTTGGTTTCATCTGACCAGAGCGCCTTCTTCCACATGTTTGGTGTGTCTCCCAGGTGGCTTGTGGCAAACTTTAAACGAGACTTTTTATGGATATCTTTGAGAAATGGCTTTCTTCTTGCCACTCTTCCATAAAGGCCAGATTTGTGCAGTGTACGACTGATTGTTGTCCTATGGACAGACTCTCCCACCTCAGCTGTAGATCTCTGCAGTTCATCCAGAGTGATCATGGGCCTCTTGGCTGCATCTCTGATCAGTTTTCTCCTTGTTTGAGAAGAAAGTTTGGAAGGACGGCCGGGTCTTGGTAGATTTGCAGTGGTCTGATGCTCCTTCCATTTCAATATGATGGCTTGCACAGTGCTCCTTGAGATGTTTAAAGCTTGGGAAATCTTTTTGTATCCAAATCCGGCTTTAAACTTCTCCACAACAGTATCTCGGACCTGCCTGGTGTGTTCCTTGGTTTTCATAATGCTCTCTGCACTTTAAACAGAACCCTGAGACTATCACAGAGCAGGTGCATTTATACGGAGACTTGATTACACACAGGTGGATTCTATTTATCATCATCGGTCATTTAGGACAACACTGGATCATTCAGAGATCCTCACTGAACTTCTGGAGTGAGTTTGCTGCACTGAAAGTAAAGGGGCCGAATAATATTGCACGCCCCACTTTTCAGTTTTTTATTTGTTAAAAAAGTTTAAATTATCCAATAAATGTTGTTCCACTTCACGATTGTGTCCCACTTGTTGTTGATTCTTGACAAAAAAAAATTAAATTTCATATCTTTATGTTTGAAGCCTGAAATGTGGCGAAAGGTTGCAAGATTCAAGGGGGCCGAATACTTTTGCAAGGCACTGTAAGGCACTTATTCTGTCCTCAATATGTTTGGGTACACAAATCGACAGATCGTGAACAAAACAGGCTCTAAAGAGAAGTCAGATGCAGGAGTAAAGTTGAATTGACTTTACTGTGGTCACCTTTCTCTTGACAAGAGCACTGATACTTTTTGCTGTAAAACTAAAAACAAAACATTGTGTGTAATAATGTAACCACATTTTACCACAAATGCAAACAAAACAAAATGGGGCCTTTACACATCTCTAATATACTGCACAATGCTCATGAATATAAAACAAAGGAAGAAGATAACTTACAAGCGATGCTTGTATAAGACACAAACAACGTGGTGAGACTTCCATTCGACTGTCCATTTGGCTCTCTCTATTCACATTGATTTTGTGCTGACATTTGATTACGTCAGCAGAAAGTGCTGGAACCTTTCAAAACTGATTACGGCAGCAGGGGGTGTCAGAACACCAGAAACACAGGTAGATAATTAATGGACATGTCAGCACTGCCTAATGCTTATTGGCCCAAAACCAATCATGAAAAAACGATGTCAATATTATCCAATATCATTTTAAAATGCCAATAGTTTCGGCTACCCGATAATATCAGACAACTCTAGTTTTCGTGATAAATTTAGTGATTGTCCAGCCTCAGTAACATGCTGGTTGCTGAGGTTGTTGCGTAAAATTGAAGTGCCAGTGTATTTTTTCTCTCACATTTGTGGAAACCCAAGATTCACAGGCAACCAGATTTAGGCTACGTTCATACTGCAGGTCTTAATGCACAAATCCGATTTTTTCGTGTTTTTTCCGACTCTAGTGAGGCATTAACTTGACGTTCTGAACGGGACAAGTCGCATAGAAGTGGACCATTTCAAATCCGATCTGGGTCACTTTCGTATGTGGTTTAAATCCGATCTGGGTCACATTTTTCCAAAACGTCGCAGCTGTCTGAACTGGCAAGTCTCCCAAATCCAAATTCATGCAGCAATTACGTTATCAAACAGCAAGAGAGACGGCGCGCTACCGTAGCGGTGCAGCTGTCCGTTAATGCCTAGCTTGCCTTGAACACGGCTTTTGGGGAAGGGTCGGGTTTGGCATCAGTTATAAATAAATTAAAATGGGTTGAGGATAAGCCTGAAAATGATCGGTTGTCTCTCTGCTCTACAGTATATGAGCAATATTTGAAGATTGGTTACACGGCCGAGAGTCGGGGCAAACTGCCCGTATGTGTGTGTGTGACATGCACGGACAGTGCGTGCATGCTACTGATCCACAGAAACCTTGAATCTAAACCTAAACCGGGATTATTTATGTCTGTTATTTGTGTCCTTTTTTTTGGAAATCAAAATATGATCGCCCTAAAATGACAGATGACAGCCAGCATGTGTAGTCATTTGTTTTGATGCTTCTGCGCATGCGGGTCTTCTTGCTCAGCGGGTGTCGGACTGCGAATTAGTGCGCTCGCGTATTACTTGAATGGTCTCAATGGACAAAGGCAGTCTGAACGGGCATGCCAAAAAAACAGATATGACAAAAAATCGGATTTGTGCATTAAGACCTGCAGTATGAACGTAGCCTTACTCACAACCTCTCTGAAATTAAATCCCATTCAAAAATGGTTGAAATGTTATTTAATCTGAGATTGTTTTCTTTATGATTTTACCAAACCTGGGTCACTGTTATTAATTTCGCTGTGCCGAGTGAAAAAATTTTCACTCGATGAGTGTCTTCATCATGTACTAATACACCATCTTCAGTATATATCATGCTGACGTAAGAAGTAATTCATTTGATTTTGTTCAATGAAGTAATTCAGAGAACCATTTTGGGATGTAGGCCATATCTTGATGATGGAGAATAGGTTTCGCTTTCAACTGCTACAGCATTTTGATAAATCGGCTTCATAGACAAGAAGTTCTTTTCCAACAAGCCTCTGTCCACAAAGTCTTAACGCACCATTGTTTCAAATATTTTTCTGGTAATGAAGTATGGTGTTATGGTGTTATGGTGTTATACTTGTATAGCGCTTTTCCACCTTAAGGTGCTCAAAGCGCTTTACACTAGGACCTGATCTAATCTGCTACATGTTCATATCAATTGGGAATGCCTCTCAATAGTGGGAACCATTTGCTCAGAAAAGATGTGCTTTTGTGTTCCAGGGACAGCTTTTGGCTGTGCTCATTGAACAGTTGTACTAGTATGGTTGCTGGCTTTGCTGTCTTCTCAGTGCTGGGATTCATGGCTCACGAGCAAGGCGTTCCTATCGCAGAGGTGGCAGAGTCAGGTACGGTGAACCCCTACATAAGTCAAAGTTCAGCATTCACAAAGCTGTCTAAGCTGGGGAGACTATATGTCATCACTGGGACTCGACGTTGGATAAAGTGGAAACAGATCGATGGCTGGATACTATGTTAATACTAATTGCAAATTTCAATAGAAATAGCCTTTGTAAAATAATATATCTAAAATATCAATATTTAAACATTTCATTTTTATTAAAAAAAAAAAAAAAAAAAAAACACCTTAAATATTGTGTTATTGTATATTTTCACTTCGTTTAAGAAAACTGGTATACTATAGTTCAAAAACCCATTTGAAAGACAAAAAAAAAAAACAGATCGGTTGTGGATTACACACTCCAAAAATTTGTTAAAAACAACTGTCAAAAATATATCAACATTGTCGTGCAAATAAAAAATATGTTTGACACTCTCGATTTGTGTTATAACTATGGTGCTGCACTTGGATTGCGAATGCAGGTCTTGGATTGGCATTCATTGCATACCCCCTGGCAATGGCCATGATGCCGTGGCCTCAAGTGTGGTCAGTCTGCTTCTTCGTCATGCTGATCCTCCTGGGACTAGATACACAGGTTAGACATACATCTTTAGACTCCTTTTTGCTCGAAGTAATTTTATGGCTTTGCTCTCTCTCTGCAGTTTGTTTGCATTGAGGTGGTGATGACGTCCATCTCGGACATATTTCCCAAAGTAATGCGTCAGGCAGGCAAGCGGGAATGGTTCCTTCTACTCTTCTGCCTCACATGTTTCTTTTTGCAGCTCGTCATGATCACTGAGGTCAGAATATTGTCTCATACTCATTATGAATCTGTCTATGACATTAAAACTTTTAAAAAATAGCATGGTGCTAGCTTATTATGATGAAAATACATTTTTACCTCCCCTGTACAGTATCTCGCAAACACAAGTATGCCCATCAAGAAATGGCACTTTACAACAATGTGAAGTCAAGTGTACAGCTTGTAGATCCCTGTATAATAATAAATAAATACAATACTCACATTGGACACTTTATGAGCTGAACAGGTGTACTGGATAAAGAATGAATCAGTTATGATGTGATTTACTTATTCTGGCCAAAGAGTAGCAGTAATTCTCCCCGATGTCATCCTTAGGGAGGGATGTACTTCTTCCAGATTTTTGACTACTACGCCTGCAATGGGGCCTGTATCCTCTTTCTCTGTGTGTTTGAAAGTTTGGCAATTGGCTGGATTTTTGGTAGGTGTTTCTCTGTGGTATCTTGGGTAGGTTTATATTTGTGTATATATATATTTATATATATAATATACACTCAACGGCCACTTTATGAGGTACACCATGCTAGTAACAGGTTGGACTCCCTTTTGCCTTCAGAACTGCCTCAATTCTTCGTGGCATAGATTCAACAAGGTGCTGGAAGCATTCGTCAGAGAGTTTGGTCCATATTGACATGATGACATCACACAGTTGGTGCAGATTTGTCGGCTGCACATCCATGATGCGATACTCCCGTTCCACCACATCCCAAAGATGCTCTTTTGGATTGAGATCTGGTGACTGTGGAGGCCATTTGAGTAAAGTGAACTCGTTGTCATGTTCAAGAAACCAGTCTGAGATGATTCCAGCTGTATGACATGGCGCATTATCCTGCTGAAAGTAGCCATCAGAAGTTGGGTATATTGTGGTCATAAAAGGATGGGCATGGTTAGCAACAATACTCAGGTAGGCTGTGGCGTTCCAACGATGCTCAATTGGTACCAAGGGGCCCAAAGAGTGCCAAGAAAATATTCCCCACACCATTACACCACCACCACCAGCCTGAACCGTTGATACAAGGCAGGATGGATACATGCTTTCATGTTTTTGATGCCATATTCTGACCCTACCAGCCGAATGTCACAGCAGAAATCAAGACTCAGCAGACCAGGCAACGTTTTTCCAATCTTCTATTGTCTGATTTCGAAGAGCTTGTGCAAATTGTAGCCTCAGTTTCCTGTTCTTAGCTGAAAGGAGTGGCACCCGGCGTAGTCTTCTGCTGCTGTAGCCCATGTGTCCCAAAGTTCAACGTACTGTGCGTTCAGAGATGCTCTTCTGCCTACCTTGGTTGTAACGGGTGGTTATTTGAGTCACTGTTGCCTTTCTATCAGCTCGATCTCTATCTGGCTATTCTCCTCTGACCTCTAACATCAACAAGGCATTTCCGCCCACAGAACTGCCGCTCACTGGATATTTTTTCTTTTTCGGACAATTCTCTGTAAACCCTAGAGATGGTTGTGCGTGAAAATCCAGTAGATCAGCAGTTTCTGAAATACTCAGACCAGCCCTTCTGGCACCAACAACTATGCCACGTTCAAAGTCACTCAAATTACCAACTGTGTGATGCCATCAAGTCAATATGGACCAAACTCTCTGAGGAATGCTTCCAGCACCTTGTTGAATCTATGCCACGAAGAACTGCTATATATATGGAGTGGTTCAGTGAACAGTGAGTGGCCAGTGAGTGTATATATATATATATATATATATATATATATATATATATATATATATATATGTATATGGCTGAAAACACTCAGGTGACTTGAAGTTCTGCTCTGAGACCCTCAATTTGGCCAACTTTCAAAATGTCCAAAATGCATGTGTGATACATCATTGGGAAGCTTAAAATCTCAATTTTCTGGGGGAACAAAAATTTTGAACAGGAAAGCATTTAAAAAAAAATTTTAAACAGCAAAACCTTAATTGGGGGCGAGAACACGCGAGAGCAGAATTAAAGACGCCACGATTTTTACCGAGATATTATCACGTACTTACCTTGTTTCGATCCAAAAAATTCCATGCCGCATGTATCACCGAGTGTCAAGACACAGCTGTGAATGGCCACAGCCGGATTTTTTTTTTATCTTATGGGTGAAACATGGTGATACAGTATAACAAGGGTCGCTATGCAGAAATCGCAGACAACAAGGAGTGGTTGAGATTTTCTTTTTCATATAGTTACCCGTTTAAGCGTTATTTTTCAATTTTTTTTTTGTTTGGATCAATTATTTATCATCTAATATATCGGGGAAAATGCGACAGTAACAAAAAAAATACAATTAAACGATAGTTATGAGGTACATATCCGTGACTTTTTTACAGACGCCAAATTTTTCATTGTGACGTAATTCGTTTAAAAGTTTAAAATATGCGAGTGAATAATTTTTTTACAGTCGTTTTTTTTTTTTTTTTTTTTTGAACTAAAATTTAGACATCAATAAATGATTCTGAGCTAAAAATGACAGAAATTTTAAATAATAAATATAATTACTTGCGTTCTTTTTATGGCTAGGTTGAAACAAAAGCGGTTGCGCGACGTCTGTAAACGGGGGTTTTCAGGGTAAAACGGACAAATTCAAAATAGTTCTGAGGCTTAGTGCGCCATGAATCTGCTATGGCAGCATATAGACATACAGTATATATGTACGTATATGTATATGACATAAAGGTTGCCATGGAGCCATGGTTGGGGGGGGGCAAGCCTCCTAAAACCACCGACATGCAAAGAAAACTGCTTTTGGCACAGCTATACCTATAATACAGCTACACAATAATCTACATAATAAAACACAACAGGTTTTACACATGCATTACACTACTGCATTACACTCACTGTAACAAGGCATACATGAGAAACTGATTTTCATTCAAAATTGTATTTTTTCAATCACGTGCAAATTAACAGTTAGGAAAAACACTGTTAATTACAACCTCCATTTCCTAATTTTTCGTTTTCCCTCATTTCCTCATTTCAAATTGTAAATGCAATTTGAAATGCACTTTATTAGGCTTGTGGCTGTAAATCTAACGTTTTTAGATTGTTTTCTTCTTAGAGATGCGTGTGTGGCAGTTTTTTTTTTTTTTCTTTTTAAACATGGCGTTTTGACAGTTGCACTTATTTTCCAGAAGAAAGCACTGTTCTGGCCCCGAATCTTGTACTGGAAAGGCATACTGGACTGTTCCGGCGCACTTTTACCCGTGATTATGTGCTTATTTTTATGGTGCTTAATGTCTTACCGGCAAAAAGGATCGAGTCAAACTTACTTAACAGGCATAAATTTGACATGTCTGTCAGTATGATTTGTTTACAACAGTTTGTTTTTTTGCATGATATGAGCAGTGAACAGTGATAGTTGGCTATAGCAACTCCCCTTGATTGTCAAACTGACAATATACTGCTTGAAAGTTTTTATAGAAGTTCTAGCATTGGCAGAAGCTATCATGTACTGTTGTATTAACTGAGTTTCTCCATGAATTAAGGTGCAGAGCGACTGTGCGGCATCATAGCTGACATGACAGGAAAGCGTGCAAATGCGTACTTTAAAATCTGCTGGCGCTTCCTGACTCCATTTGTTTCACTGGTAAGTGTGATTCTAGTTAGGTGAATACAGAATATATCATATAGATTCACCCCTTTGGATCTTTTTCCCCTTTTTTGCATTTATAAATCTTTCATGGTTTAAAGAATTTGGCATTTCTGTCACAAAAATGTATTGGAATTTTTTTTTAATGCCAAAGTGAAAACGGATTTCTACAGAGTAATGTCAATGAAATAAAAATATATCAATGAAAACAATCGTTTGCAAAAATATTCAAGTATGTATTTCGTAGATTCACCTTTGGCTGCAATCCCATCAGTGAGTCTGTGTGGATAAGTCTCAATCAGTCTTGTACACCTGCCCACTGCAATTTGGCTCCATTCTTCTTGCAAAACTGTTCAAACTCTGTCATGTTGCGTTGGTATCCGGCATGAACAGCTCCTTACAAGTCCAGCCACAAATTCTCTATAGGACTGACGTCTGGGCTTTGACTTGGCCACTCTGGAACATTTACCTGGTTCTTTCTGAACCTTTCCTGTGTAAATTTTGCAGTATGCTTTGAATCACTGTCTTGCTGGAAAATAAATGTTCTCCCAAGCTGTAGTCAAAATATTTTTTTTTTCTTCCCAACCCTGCAATTTCAACGCATGCGGGTTGACGGATCAAATGCATGATCAGGACCCACTGGACCTGATCCACTGCATCAAGCAGAGGAGAAGCGCTTGAGATATTACATATATTTCTCACTTGAATGGATATCTTGAGAGATCTCCTGTTTCTTTGAGACATTGAATGAAATCAGCGTTCTACATACCCCACAAAGTGACAACCACCTAAGAATTTCAGTTTTGTTTTGTTGTATGACTTCTTAGTGTTAAGTTATTTTCATTGTGCTTTGTCTAATTTGCATTTTTCTTACAGTGTCCTCGGGTGTTTTGACAGGTGCTTTGAAATGAAATATATTATTATTAGCAGCAGTACAGGTATTCCCTGGGTTACGACATACCCGACTCGTCCGCTATTTTTGTCTCCAGTCATGTTTTTTTTTTTAGTCGTATAAAGTAGCAGTACCTAGTTCCTGATGCCGTTCTTCATGTCAGGATCACCGTTTTCCCCCAGCAGCCTCACTGCCGTCCTGCAGTTCCTTTAGGCCGGGAGATCTGCCGCTTCCTCATTCTCATGCTGCTGCGTCTCCCTTAGCGCCGATCTTCTTGCAAGTCCAAATCCGTTTTTTTTAGTTCAGACGGCGGGCTCGCATTGAGAGAGGTGACGCTGGCGACCCGAGCGGCCATGATTTCCCCCCATCTCACACCTCCCTACTCCTTCTAGAGCACCCTTTTCTTAAAGCAAGGTGACTCACACGCCATTAAAGCCCAAATAGTCATTGAATATAACAACATTTGTAACAACATTTAACACAACGTACATCACAGTACTTATTTTTTTTACTTTATTTTATTGATATGACATATATGTTTTTGGATAGTTATTTTGAGATATAGGGGATATTTAGGGGTACTTAAAGGGTTAGTTCTAACTTACGCGTACATTCGGGTTACGTCGCCACCGTGGTAACGGATCTCGTTCGTAGCAGGACTACCTGTATTGTTATTATTTTTATTAGCATCCACAAAACAAATCACCCTTTAGTTGTGTAACATGAATCCATGTTGTCCTTTTTTTCCAGGGCTCTTTTGTGTATTTCCTAGTTGAGTACAAGCCACTGACATTCAACCGCAGGTACCTATTCCCCACCTGGGCCCACGTAATGGGCTGGATGATGGCTCTCTCCTCCATCTTGCTGGTGCCAGGCTGGGCGTTGTACAAGCTAATCACCACCAAAGGAACTCTGAGACAGGTAGGCTTAGTCCACAATTGGCAACACACTGTAAAACATTTATGTGTGTTCTATGATTTAAAAAAGATGAGGAAAGCATTTTCGAATGTTAATTGAAGGAGGATTTTTCACATATTATAGTAAAGCAGTGTCATTTATCCATTTGCTAGCGCCTCCATCGCTTGTGCTGGCCCGAGGGACCTGACAGATCGCAGGACCCAAAGAGAGACACAGTGCTTCAACACATCACTGAAGAAGATCCAGTGGAAATCTGACAGCGCTAATAACAACAACAACAAAACAGAAGAAATTTTCATGAAACTTCACAATAAAAAACACTTACACTGGTGTTCCCCAAGGCTATGTTATTGGACCCCTCATATTTATCCTCTATCTTATTCCCCTTGGTCAGATATTGATAAAATACAACATTTACTTTCATGACAATGTGGACAACAACCTGGTCTACCTGTCCACTAAACCTAATTCTACCATTCCTTCTACTCACCTACAGTGGGGCAAATAAGTATTTAGTCAACCACTTATTGTGCAAGTTCTCCTACTTGAAAATATTAGAGAAGCCTGTAATTGTCAACATGGGTAAACCTCAACCATGAGAGACAAAATGTGGAAAACAAAAACAGAAAATCACAATGTTTGATTTTTAAAGAATTTATTTGCAAACCATGGTGGAAAATAAGTATTTGGTCAATACCAAAAGTTAATCTCAATACTTCGTTATGTACCCTTTGTTAGCAATAACGGAAGCCAAACGTTTTCTGTAACTCTTCACAATCTTTTCACACACTTTTGCTGGTATTTTGGCCCATTCCTCCATGCAGATCTATTCTAGAGCAGTGATGTTTTGTGGCTGTCGTTGGGCACCACGGACTTTCAACTCCCTCCACAAATTTTCTATGGAGTTGAGATCTGGAGACTGGCTAGGCCACTCCAGGACCTTGAAATGCTTCTTACGAAGCCACTCCGTTGTTGTCCTGGCTATGTGTTTGGGTTCATTGCCATGCTGAAAGACCCAGCCACGTCTCATCTTCAATGCCCTTGCTGATGGAAGAAAATTTTCACTCAAAATATCTCAATACACGGCCCCATTCATTCTTTCCTTTACACAGATCAGTCGTCCGGGTCCCTTCGCAGAAAAACAGCCCCAAAGCATGATGTTTCCACCCTCATGCTTCACAGTGGGTATGGTGCAATTCAGTATTCTTTCTCCTCCAAACAGGAGAACCTGTGTTTCTACCAAAAAGTTCTATTTTGGTTTCATCTGACCATAACACATTCTCCCAGTCCTCTTCTGGATCATCCAAATGCTCTCTAGCGAACCGCAGACGGGCCTGGACGTGTACTTTCTTCAGCAGGGGGACACGTCTGGCAGTGCAGGATTTGAGTCCCTGGCGGCGCATTGTGTTACTGATAGTAGCCTTTGTTAATGTGGTCTCAGCTCTCTGTAAATGATTCACTAGGTCCCCCCGTGTGGTTCTTGGATTTTTGCTCACAGTTCTTATTATCATTTTGACGCCACGGGGTGAGGAGGGAGTGGAAAGTCCGTAATGCCCAAGGACAGCCCCAAAACATCACTGCTCTAGAGGAGATCTGCATGGAGGAATGGGTCAAAATGCCAGCAACAGTGTGAAAAGTTTGTGAAGAGTTACAGAAAACGTTTGGCCTCCGTTATTGCCAACAAAGGGTACATAACAAAGTATTGAGATGAACTTTTGGTATTGACCAAATGCTTATTTTCCACCATGATTTGCAAATAAATTCTTTAAAAATCAAACAATGTGATTTTCTGTTTTTTTTTTTTTTTTTTTCACATTCTGTCTCTCATGGTTGAGGTTTACCCATGTTGACAATTACAGGCCTCTCTAATATTTTCAAGTGGGAGAACTTGCACAATTAGTGTTCGACTAAATACGTATTTACCCCACTGTATCTGACTATTTACAGCAAATAAGTACAGGGTTCTCTTTCAATTTTCTCAAACTCAACAGTAATAAAACTGAACTTCTTTGAACTGGCACTAAATCCACCATATCTAAAATAAACAACTTCCCAATTTCTATTGAAAACTCCTCTGTTTCCCTCTCACCCCAGGTTAAGAGTCTGGGTGTCATCCTCGATAGTATGCTTTTTTATCAGAGCCATATACTACTGTAAATAGCATTACCAGCTCAGCTTATTTTCACCTCAGCAATATCTCCCATCTACATCCTTCTCTCTCACCTAAGAACACTGCAACTTCTTTCCTTGTCACATTCTGCCTCGTTTACTGCAACTCTGTATTATTTGGTTTACTCAACATACCTGACTCTGCACCATGACTTTTTTCCTGTTCAGTATGCATGATCATCATCAAGTGGGCGTTGTACTTGTAAATGCTACAATATAATAATATTTTTATTACAGAAAATAGTCACCAGCGGTAAACTTTTCTTGGATGACGTATCCATAAACCTTGCGTGATTCTTTAAAAAAAAAAAAAATCAAAACAACGAGAGCAAAGATAGAAGAGAAGAGATTCAAAGCCTCACCTGCATATTGAAAAATATATCTATATATATTAGGGGTGTAAGAGTATACAAAAGTCACTGTCCAGTACGTACCTCGGTAGGGGGCTCACGGTTCAGTGTGGGTTCAGTACACCTGGAAAAACAAAAAGTTTGTATACCATTACAGTTTTATATAGGTGAAATTTAAGAAAATGTAAAAAGGGTGACCAATGTTTCTTTTGGAATGAAAAAAAATATTTCAATTCAATCAATTAAGATAAAAATATTTGATGTGAAAGACATGAAGTGGATCGTGTAGTAACGTGTAGAACATGAAAAGTAATGTCAGTTACTTTGCCGAGTAACTACTCTTATGTTGAGGTAACTGAATTACTAACTCAATTATATTTTGGGAGAAGTCATTTGTAACTGTAAGTAATTACTTTTTTAAAGTAAGATTAACAACACTGGTTGTAGCCTGCTTTATGTGTCTGGAAGTCTTCTTAGATGGTTTTGATCTTTGTAGGCCTACATTTAGTGAGGACAGTTAATTCAGAACTCCAAAAATTAGCATATAAAATGCCAATTTTCAGCTTTTCACCTGAGCAATGCCAGGCCATACTGCTTGATAAATCCATCCAGCATACGTTAAAAAAAAAAAAAATCATTGAACACAGGCAAATAAATGTAAATAAGGTGAGTTACCCAGCAATCAGTCAAAACAATGATACACTAATATTTGTTGTACATTGCCCCTTCTTATCCGGAGCTGTTCATAGATACCTTGCAATTGGGAGCTGACTTTGGTGGCTCTCTTTTACGTTGAAGTTATTGGAGATGGATTGCATAATCCTTAATTTTTGTTTTAAAACATTCTACCTAATCCTGTAACTCCAAATAAGAGAGATGCCCATGGTACGCTGAGTTGCTAGCCCGCTTCAGGTGAAGGATTGAAGAATTCCTCCACTACGGGTCAAAAACTATCACTAATTAATTTCTTTAGTGTCCCATCAAAATTCTATTAAAATGGTTGAGAATAACTCAAATATTGACTTTTGCCCTTCACAATCAATGTTTCGATAAGTGAAAATGTCAACAATTAAGTGCATAACATCAAAAATCCAGTAAAACACACACACACACACACACAAAAAAGACATAAACAAAATGTTAGGTTTTGTGTTGGTTTTTTCCTAGTGTGACTTGTCCCTGTGATTACCCATTGATTTCACCTGTTGTGTCTGCTCCTAGTGAATCCTCCTGTATTGCCCAGCTGTTCCTCGTTGTCTCGTTACCCCTTGTCTGCATGTGCGTATATAAGCACTAGAGATGTCCCGATCCGATATTTGGATCGGATCGGACGGCGATATGGGCAAAAAAATGCGCATAGGTATCGGATCGGCCGACACGGAAAAATTCCGATCCAGACTTCGGATCCAGTTTTTTTTTTAATCCGGTCCGGGTTTTACAGCGCACCGACTTACATAATCCATTCCAGTTTTTGCTTCGGTTTCCCTAAAATCCGGTCCGTATTTTACGGCACACCTTCAACACACTACATTACCGTCTCCCAATTTACCGAGAGACTTAATCCGTAAAAATGTCAGCTGTGTGGGATCATTTCACCTTAAAGGAGGACAAAGACAAAGAGGCAGAGTGCAACATATGCCACAATAAAGTCAAGCGTGGTGGTAAAGCTGTAAGAAGTTTTAATACAACCAACCTAATCAAGCATTTAGCGATTTACCACCACAAACAATATAAGACGTATGTTGAGAAAACCGAAGACAAAAACAAAGGTCCTACGCAACTAACACTGGCAGAAACTTTTGCTATGCGTGACAAACTGGCACCCGACAGTCGAGTCATTGCCGAAGAAGTCATTCTGGATGACGAGCCATTATCTCTCGTGAGTAAGGACGCACCATCCAACACTTAGAACCACGGTACAACATGCCCAACTGTCATTACATCCTTGAGTGATTCAGCCGTGGAAGATTCGAGAACGATTCCCAAACATCCAAATTCCGATTAGTGAAATATGTCAAGTATAGCGGAACTAATACACAGCGCGGTCTTCGGAACGCAATGAGAAACGGACCGCATTGCGTCCCGAAAGTAAACATCATTCTTGTCATAGACGCGGGTAATGCCGATGCTCAACTCACGGCTTTAGCTCAACTCATGCCGCTGGATAAAAAACACAAGAATAGCTGACTGCTGCTGACAGCCGCTACAAACTACGTCAACATCGTTTTACTGTAGATAATAGATATCATATGCATATAGAACTAGATGCAAGATGACAGACTCGACGGCGTTAAAACTAAACAGCCGCCATCTTAAAGCAGGAGACTTCCCTAGTCGGGTGTTGTGAACCTTCCAAGCAAACCTAATTAACTTTTTATCTAAAATACTCCTAAATCGGCAAAATCTTGACTTGAATCTATCTTCAAAACAGTTTTAAAACTTTCACATGACGGAAGTAGACAGAAGGGAAATTATGGAATAAGGGGAGCAATTTTAACAACTTTAACAGTTGATTCGCAAAATTAAATGAATTGAATGTAGTTTAAAGCTGCTGATACAGAATTGGGACTTGAGTATTTTATTTACTGTTTTAAAATGTTAACTTGATACTGAAATAGTCGTTTATTTAAACCTGAGAGGCTTTTTATACAATTATTGTAACTAATGCACAAAACATTAAAAGCATCTAATAGCTTGGGGGGAGGGGTTGTGGGATTTTCCACTGAGGTTGTTTGTGTGTTTTGCTTTTTTAAGACAGTTTACAATATTATTTGCACGTTTTACTGACTGACTATGCCATTTCTGTTTGTTATTTATAATGTTTTGTGTTTGTCATTGAATAAACAGGTCAGTTTCTTGTTACCAACCGTTGTGTGTTATTCAAACTCACCTAATTCAGCTGGCTAGTTGTTATCAAGAGTACTAAAACTCTTTTCATCATGAGTCTGACAACTAAGTAAGGAGGCTAAATAACTTTAAACTTTAACACATGCTCAGATAGGCCGGTATCGGTATCGGCCAGTATCGGTATCGGATCAGAAGTGCAAAACAATATCGGTATCGGATCGGAAGTGCAAAAACCTGGATCGGGACATCCCTAATAAGCACCCAGTTTCTTTTCACTCCTTGTTGCGTCATTGTCAATGTCAGAGTCTCTGTCAATGTCAATCTCCACGTTCATGTCAGCGTTTTTCCCCAGTTCCTCGTGTTCCTTGTCCTGCTTGGAAAGTAAGTTTATTAGTTAGCCTGACTTTTGTTTGTTAAGAGTTTTTGGATCACCACAGCCTTTGTTTTGTACTTTGTTTTTTGTTGGCTTGAATTAAATCATTTTTGCACTATCTGCCTCGCCTCTCTTTCCCTGCATTTGGGTCCACACACCACCTGCCTGCCTGCAAATCTGACAGAATAATCCTTGTAAAAATACAACCTTTCTAAAATTGTCCAAAACAAGTGTGAAAGAAAAAAAGAAACATTTATAAAAGCTCCATTAAGTACATAATAAAACTTTCTTATGAAAGAAAATTTCTTAAAGCTCTTATGACAGATTTTTTTGCCCAGAAGATGGAACCAAACAACGTCAAATTCAAGACCTTTCATTCAACCCATAAAGTGGTATAGTCTGCAGTCGTCTAATCCATTATCTTTTAGCTTTTTGTCTTTCAATTTTCAACAAATTTGCATGAGAATGTAATTCCTCCTTCGTTAACTAAGCAACCTTATGTACTGTGTTTGAAAGTATTTGTGGACTTGTTTTATTTCAAATTGTCTTGTTACAGCTTGGATTATGGTTATGACTGGTTAGGGTTAAAGTTAGGGTTAGGGCCACGGCTAAATTTAGGGTTATGAGTTTGGTTAGGTCAGGGGTCTGCAACCCTGGTCCTTGAGAGCCACTATCCAGCTTGTTTTCCATGTCCCCCTCCTTTAACACACCCGAATCAAATGATCAGCTAATCAGCAAGCTCTGCAGGAGCCTGATAACGATCCTGATTATTTGATTCAGGTGTGTTAAAGGAAAGAGACATGGAAAACAGGATGGATAGCGGCTCTCGAGGAACAGGGTTGCAGACCCCTGGGTTAGGTTTGTTTGAAGGAACTATGTTAGGGCTAGTTGATTCCAGTGACAGCCATTTACGTCCATGCCAATGACAGCCATATACGTCCATAGCAGGGGTGGCCAACCCTGGTCCTCGAGAGCCGCAATTCAGCTTGTTTTCCATGTCTCCCTCCTCCAACACACCTGAATCAAATTATCAGGATTATTATCAGGCAACTCCAGAGCTTGCTGATGAGCTGAACATTTGATTCAGGTGTGTTAAAGGAGGGAGACATTAAAAACAAGCTGGTTTGCGGCTCCCCACCTGGCCACCCATGGGCCATAGCATGCCAATGATGGCCATGTACGTCTATACCAGTGGTCTCCAAACTATTCCACACAGGGCCGCAGTGGGTAGTGATGGGTCCGTGAGACCTCATGAAGCGTGTCGACACAGTGACACACTGTGTTGACAGTGTGGATACTGTGTCATTGAATACTGACACCTGCTGGACATAAAAAATCCCTACAGGCAACCCACTTGACAGACTGACACTGAATTGACGACATAGTAAAATCAAATCATTTAAGTCTGCATTCATATTGCATTATTCCATATCTTTAAATTATGTGAACATATAATGTGAAAATGTAATAATGAATGGGTGAATGAGGATGCTTGTGGACTTTTTGTTCTGATAACATTTTATTCAAAAACATATATATATATATTTTTTAATGTTTAAAATTTAGTTGGTTCCTTTTTATTTATTTTTTTAAAACAAGCAATTTCACCTGCTGTGGACAACACACACTCGTATGGAACCAACGATGTCAGCATGCACAAGAATTTCTTAGCCAGTTGAAAGAGGTTTGGATAAGATGTCCATTGGCTCCTTTAGTATTGAAGACAATCTGCATTGCGTGCCATGTTCGGCTCAGCCATTCATCGTTGCACTTTTGCAATTTCATCTACAGTTGCATTGCCTCCTTGACTCCCCACTTCGTCATCTAAGTGTTACCATAGCCCATCAGAAAAAAAAAGAAGTGGACAATAAATTATAGCTTAATTACCGATTACTAACACATTACCAAAAAAAACTTCTGTGGGAAAGTAAAGGAATGGCTCTATACCTGTGTTTATCTTGGGATTATCAGAAACTTCATTCTCATGCTTGGCCCAATAATGCTAAAGCATTGAGGAGGTGGCTACTGTATGTATATGACAGGTTGAAAATACAAATGCGACATTTCACCTACAAAAAAAATAACGTTAATAAAATATCCAATGTCCTTAGAGCCGCGCCTTGCGATGCGATCTGTTTATCATGTTCAGACCAGGACTCGTACCTGCGCGCACGACGCGTCGAGGACGAAAGACATGTGCTCTGAATGCCAGCAAGTTGAATGCCCCCGGATCCTCATGAAGGCATCAAAAGGGATATTTCCGCGCACCACAAATGCGTGTAACCGTCACACTAATAAACTAAGAGTTACCTTAAAATGAATTGTATTTTGAATGGAAGATGACAAGTGCATTTTCCCTGTGTTACGTCCATTTCCACAGCATGTAGACAACGAAGTAACCGTGAGATGTGGATTATTTCAGCAGCTCCATCGCGTTGACAGACTCTCTTCCTTTTGAACCAGTTTGCCGCGTCATGACTGTGTCGACACAGTTCAATGAGTTCATGCATCGGTCACGTGATTTTCTTGTAGCGATACGCGCACCGACGCAGGGGTTGCTCCATGAGCTCGGCGCGCGTGCCGGCGCATTAGTGTCACTGGACCCATCACTAGCAGTGGGTGCAAGATTTCATTCCAACAAAACAAGTCCACACCTTTTCACCAATCTGGTGTTTTATAAGTTGATTGCAGTCAGGTGCTGCTCGTTTTAGTAGAAACCACATTGATTAAAAGGTCTGTGCTTGATCGGTATGAACAAAAACCAGGACCCACAGCGGCCCTCGAGGACTGGTTTGGAGCCCCCTGGTCTATACCATTGATGACCATGTACATCAGGGGTGCCCAAGTCCGGTCCTCGAGAGCCACTATCCAGCTTGTTTTCCACGTTGCCCTCCTCCAACACACCTGAATCAAATAATCCGGATCATTCTCAGGCTCCTGCAGCGCTTGCTGATCATTTGATTCAGGTGTGTTAACCCTTAGATGCATAAGTGGGTCAAAAATGACCCGGTGAGGTATTTTTCTTGAAATATCTTCGGAATGAAAAATTGTTATCAATTCATATTCCAGGTATTCCTCAAAAAACACGTTTTTGACATAATGCCATTCAAATTTTTGATGAACTTTTTATACATTTGAAGAAATTGTCCTTTTTGTATTACTACCCTAAGCTTCCACAAGTGGGTCAAAAATGACCCACATGCATTTTCTATGGAATCCAATGGGAATCTTTCGTTCTTATCATCTTTGGCTGTCAGGAATAAATTTACCCTCGACCACACAGACTAGGTATGTAAAAAGTGACATCCCTTAAGGAAGATTATTTTACACAGCAAGAGTATTAAGTATTATGTCCATATAGTATTTTGTGTGTGTGTTTTTCATGACTCTATATTATTATTAATCAACAAATTAACCTACTTCCTAACTAGCTAGCTAACTAAGGCTAGGTTCATACCTCTTGTCCTAATGCACAATTACGATTTTTTGTCATATCTGTTTTTTTGGCGTACCCGTTCAGACTGCCTTTGTCCATTGAGCCTGTTCAAGTTTCTGATGTTAATTGCTGCATGAATTCCAATTTGGGGGACTTGACAGTTCGGACTGCAGCCACATTCTGGATAAATGTGGCCCAGATGGGATTTTAACCACATACGAAAGTGACCTGGATCGAATTTGAAAATGGTCCACTTTTATGCGCCTTTGCACGTTCAGTCGAGTCGGAAAAACACGAAAGAAATCGGATTTGTGCTAGATTTACAGCCGAAATGGTCCTACAGATGTTGGATAATGGAGAGGCAGTGACGGGGTTGGACTCAAGAGTCTGACATTTCTGATGATGAGGACCCAGACTATTGTCCAGGTGGCACTGGCAGTTGTCCACCTGGAAATCCAATTGAACAGGAGACTCCTGACCCATAAGATTCCACCTATGCGTCCTCCGAAGAAGAAAGTGTCCAAATCATGGCCAACAGAATGAGTTGGTAGGGCTCTTACTAGAGAGAATTACCTCCCACCCAGGGCAGAACACAGAGCCACAATATCCTCAGAAAACGGTCAGTGCCTCCACAAGGGCTTAGCACCGCTGTCTCGCCAAAAAGATGCATGGGAGCTCTTCATCATTGATGATAAAATACACGGAAGGATGAAGTCTATTGCTGTTTTTTGTTTTTTTTTCTTTTAATGTTAATTAAATCATAAAGATATTTCAAGCATGAAATCACTCTTGTGTGGCCCTAAATATCATACTAATTAATATACAACTGATTATTCTTCACCAAAATGGCATAAAAACACATTAGTTCTAATATGGGTCATTTTTGACCCACTTATGGAAGAGTGTAGGGTCAAGTAACTTGTGCATCTAAGGGTTAAAGGAGGGAGACATGGAAAACAAGACGGATAAGGGCTCTCGAGGACCGGACTTGGGCACCCCTGATGTACATCCATGCCATTGATAGCCATGACCATCTATGTCAGTGGCGCCCATGTACATCCTTGCAAATCATACTCATGAACGTCGATGCCACTGATGCCACTGAACATCGTAGATAAACAGGAAGTGATGCAATATCAAAAGGAAGTAAGCCGAAATGCCCCCAAATCAGCAGGAAGTGGCCCTGAAATGCCCCCAAATGAACAGGATGTGACCCCAAAATGCCCTTAAATTAATGGGAGGTGATCCGATATCAGCAGAAAGTGAGCCCAAAATGCCCCAAAAATTAAATGGAAGTGACCACCAAAATTAAGAGGCAGTGGCTCCAAAATGTCCCAAATTCAACAAGAAGTGTCCAGCAGTTCATAGCAATGCTAACTGCACAATTTCTCCAGAAATTATATTTTCTAGTTGTTCAATAAAATTACCTGATATTGGTATCAATTTGAAGATTTTGACTGGCCCCAACTATCGGTGATGTTTTTTTTTGTTTTTTTTTCCTAATTAAAATTTGAAATTTTGGATTCATATACACAGTAGAAGGTGTTTTCTCCATGTTATCTGTGTGATTCAAATAAAGAGACAGGGCCATGACTTACCTGCTCTGGAAATGATTAAAATAATCATTCGGAAATTATTACCCACTTGGCTGGTTGCTCATTATACAATGTGAGAATAAAATTATAGATTGAACTGTAACACCCAGTGTTCTGTGTGTGTATGTACTTGTGGGCTACAAAACTGTCAGCGGTAAGCCAAATGCTCCTTTCTAAAAACTTTGAAACGATGTGTTGTGTCTTTTCCCACTACATCAAACTTTTTGATGTTTCACTGAGGTCACATCATTGTGGGGTGTTGTTTTATTACTATTACTCCAAAACTTTGTTAGAGAGGATTTGTCTGTCACTTTGTCACAAATCGATAGCGTCATGTGTAATATTTAATAGAACAGTTCAAAAATAGTGGAAGCACCGCTCATTGAGACAAAAATGTAATTGAATATGGTTTCAAGTATTGACAGGCACAAGTCATTGAAAGTGAATTGAAAATGAAATGAGTCAGATGGATTACCTAGTTGGGTCAAGGTTCAAATTGAAATGTGAAAGTTAAACAATGGGAAAAGCTTTTCTTATAATTCATTGTTGACCTGTTAAAAACTCAAACATTTACTTAAAGGTGATTCAATAGTTTCAAAAGGTAAATTCCAATCAAACTTAAATGATGAACGGCAGATCGAGATTGTAGCCAGGCATCAATTCATGTGAGTAGCGCTTGTTGTTTATGGCATCATCTACTCTTGAATATGTAATGCTAATCGACATGGTCCTGTTTGTTACAATTACCTTGTTTGCAAAGGCAAAATAAAATAAGAGAAGTGAGAGATCATATACTGCTTGATTTGTATACCTTTTGGTCTTTTACGACTGCATGAGAAAAGGTTGCACCCTTGTAGGTAAGATGATGATACATCTTTGCGGCATTTGAAACACTAACGTCATGTGCTTTTTTTCAGTTTGATAGATTATGTGGAGTGATGAAATTTTACAGATAATACTGTAAAAATGTGTTTTTAAAGAAAAAGAAAGCCATGGAGTGAAGTACAGTGCATAAATTTGGAATGTTTTATGTTGCTAACTTATACATTTGTCTAGCTAATACTAATGAAGGCGGAGCCATTACAGATCATTTTCAGCTTTCCGTAGAACATTTTCTCATTATCTTTATGATTTAGATAAAGAGACGAAGCCACGACCAGAGGTGGGTAGAAACACGTTACATTTACTTGAGTAAGTTTTGAGAAAAATGTATTTCTAAGAGTAGTTTTACTAAGCCATACTTTTTACTTGAGAACATTTGTGAAGAAAAAACACAACTCTTATTTTGGGCAACACAAGAGTCGTTACATTTTTTCTCTTTATTCCACGTATAGCCTAAACAAGTTTCTGAGGTACTTCCACTTTACTTCCTTATATCTGCAAGCAACTTCCGTTTTAGAATTTTTCCATTCAAAACAACAGTGGAGCTGGAGTAACATTACTTATCCAAACCCCCTAAAAAAGAACAATTTGGAAATACCGCATCCATCTGCCATCATCATGACAGGGGAGGACAACATGTTCATGAAGGCAGATGTGGAACCAAGCTCGTGCCACCACAAAAACCGGGTGGTTTTGTAGCCATGTTGCCGCTGTGTTTTGGAAGGTATCCCTGCAATTTTATGTGTCCCATGCTCAAAAATTGCACAAGAAACGACTTGTTGCCTTTAATATTGTTATTACCATGACAATTGTAATTATGATGATCTTTAGTATTATTTACAACAACTGCTGTATCTGCTGCTAGCCTGTTGCTAATCAGTACGTGTAGATGGCACAAACATGTCATCACATCACGTCACCGCATAAAAGCAAGTCCTACAAGTTTTTTCTTCGTTTGTTTACAGGTGGAAAACGTTGTTACGCAAGGGAAGATAAGTTGATGTTACTCACTTACTGTACGTTTATGGACATATATCAAGACTATGTGGGCGGCCGAGAGGCTGGGGCTGGAGTCGTCTCGCGGCTGAAACTTAAAGATGCGCTATTGTAGCTGGAATTACCGAGGATAGCGGGATAAAGCCCGTCTGGATGCCGTCGAGGGTCTCCGTAATGTCGGCTCAAAGTTTGGCGAGGTTCTCAAGCTCTGCTGACTGATATCACATTCTAGTATGCTATTTTTTCTAATAATTTTATGAATTGTGATTTATTAACCTGTTTTGCACATGCACTGATTGTTTTAAATAAAACAAGAAATGGAATCATGTGGTTCAAATGTTTTTTATTGTAATCAATATCTGCAATAGAAAAGAATGACATACTAGATTTGTTTAGATGTACTTAACTTGTAGTATTTCCTTGTAACAACAAAATCCATGTCAGCCCTTCTGCATTTGGCAAATGTAATATAATGTGTAATTTCTCAAATTTTGGTCACTCGATTGGCTGGCATATCAATTTATACCTCACGTCAACACAGGCTGACAGGTTGTTATAATTTTGTCCAGGAATGATCAACGAAGTGATAAGAACAATCATACAATCTCATCTGCGTCTTATCTACATCGTGCTGAATCCATTTTTGGAGGTTCCGTGGGTTTCTCTGGCTTGATTTTGCTGTTTTACCATCGTCAACACACTCCTGACTTCAACCGCAACTCATGAGGTTTTTTCTGAACCAGATGTTCGAAGCAGAAATTTTCCAAGATGGCGCCGCCCATATTTTTTTTGCCAGAGCTGCCAAGAGTAGCTCTCCCAATTTCACCAATGAGACATCGCAACAATAATCACATGACTCCAATCTGACTCAAGATTTCCGTTCTATGATTACTCCAGCCTGTTTAATCACGTGGCATTTTTAAAGCGCCTTAAAAAATGAAATATTTGACATAAAACACTGCCAACAACATGACTCGAAAGCGCGGATTTAAACCTCTCTCCCAGTTTTTATTTGGCACCAATTGACCACGGAAAACCAAAGGTATAATCCTTTTAATTTCATTATAGTAACTATGAAGGAACTATTCACGTTTTTCTCCACTAGAGGGCAATCATGCTGTTTGGACAAATAATGCTTCTTTTTTTTTTCTGTCGCCGTAATTCAATGATTTTTTTTTTTTTTTTTTGTAATTTTGTAATGGGTTATTGTACAGTATCGTTATAACAACAGTTCATATTGACAAGTTTCCTGAGCGAAATATGGGCGGCGCGCTTGGAAAATGTCTGCTCCGAGCTCCGAACGGTTTAGAAAGAACAACATGAATTGCGGTTGAAGTAAGCAGTGTGTTGACAAAGTTAAAAGTGCAAAATCAAAGCAGAGGAACCCACGGAATCCCCAAAAATGGATTCAGTATGACATAGATGAAATTGTATGATTGTTCTTATCGCTTCGTTGATCATTCGCGGACAAAATTGTAACAACCTGTTAGCCTGTGTTGATGTGAGGTGTAGATCAATACGCTGGCCACTTGAGGGACCAAAATTAGGTGAAATTACAAATTATATTACATTTGCCGAATGCACTAGGGCTGACATGGATTTTGTTGTTACAAGGAAATACTACAAAGTATGTACATATAAACAAAAATAGTATGTGATTCTTTTTTTATTGCAGAATTTGATCGCAATAAAACATTTGGACAAGATGATTCCATTTCATGTTTTATTTAAAACGATTGGTGCATGTGAAAAAAACGGTCAATAAATCACAGTTTATAAAATTATTGGAAAAAGCATACAAGAATGTGATGCCAGACTGCAATGCAACTTGATTTATGTCCGTCAACGTATAGTAAGTGTTGCTGTGAAGCACATCAACTTAATTTCCCTTGCCTAACAGCGTTTTCCACCTGTAAATAAACAAACAAAAAACCTGTAACACTTGTATTTATGCGTTGAAATAATTGTGCCATCTCCACGTACTGATTAGCAACACGCAAGCAGCCCTCTGCGGTACAGTAGTCGTAGTAAATAATATTACAGTTTTTCTCGATTGCTAAAGCACAATTTCTTGATCTCTGAGCACAATGACCAGTTGCCTAAACACATTTATTAAATCAGGCGGCTAGCTGGCTTAACTATAAACACATTTCACCTCAATCTACAATTTCACACAACTCTAAACACAATTGCCATTCTCTAAACACATTCACACTTAGGCTAAACACTTTCGCACTTGCTAAAACACACTTTGCGCAATCATATGAACACATTCTCATTCACTAAATTTTGCTCACAAAATGCAAAATGGTAGACTCAGACATCAAAAGTTGAACACAATGAAAGCACGGGCGTCATTGCTTAAACACGGTAACTCAAAATTGAAGACACATGACTCTATCCTTCAACAACCAGTGTCTCCTCACATTCTGGGAGAGCTACAGGATATCCTGATTGACCATGAGCAGCAGAATCTGGTTCCAGCACAGCCTCCTCCTATCTATGTCATCATCTGGGATAACATCGGCTTTCACCGCACCAACCAGATTAGAGAGTGGTTCAATATACACCAACAATTCCTCAGTGTATGTCTGCCACCCTACACACCTTTCCTCAACCTCATAGAGGAGTTCTTCTCATCATGGCGGTGGAAGGTGTATGACCGGGAACCATATAGTAGAGAGAACCTTCTCAGGGCCATAGACCTGGCCTGTGATGATGTGGGGGATTACTCAGGCTGGGTTCGGCATGCCAGAACTTCCTTCCCCCGCTGCCTGGCGACACAAAACATAGCCTGCAATGTGGACGAGGTCCTGTGGCCTGACCCCACCCGACGACGTGATGCGCAGGCCCCTGCACAGGACCCCCACATACACCATAGCACCTCTTTACTGTACATATACAAGAATTTGTGACATGTATCCCCATGTATGCTTTTGTTCTCTTTTGAAATATTTGTTTTAGGAAAAGTACATTTGTACAGGTTGTCATCAATAAATGGGGTTTAATCCCCCTAAAAATAATTTGTGACTTACTATTGATTACTATACAGATGATGGGGTAGTTAGAACATCACACCCTGAACATTGTTTTCAATTTTTATTGAAGTGTGCGATAGATATCTAATAGTGTTTACATTTTTGCAAGCTGTGAGGACCATTTTGTTGTCAAAGTTTGGTGTTGGCCATAGAAGCAACAGTTTTGTGGTGAAAGTTTGGGTTTTGTGGTTGGAAGTTTGGGTTTTGGAGTGAGAGTTTCGTTTTGCAAAGAGAATGCGAGTTTTTGTGGAGCTAGCTTAAGAAAAGTGTTTCGTGTTTAGAGTTTAGAGAAAACGGAGGGCATTTTCCTGAAATGTGTTCTGACATTCGAGAAAAACTGTAAAGATCCTCATAATTACAATATTCATCGTAATAACAGTGTTAAAGGCAATAAGTCGTTTCATGGGCAAGATTTTAGCTTCAGTATTTTATGAGCACCGGAAACATGAAAATGCAGGGATAAGAAGAACATACCTTCCATAACACTGCAGCAACATGGCTACAAAAACAACCGGTCTTTGTGGTGGCACGAGCTTGGTTCCACATCTGCCATTATAAACATGTTGTCCCCCCCTGTCAAGATTATGGCAGATGGATGCGGTATTTGCAAATTGTCTTTTTTAGGGTATTTTGATGAGTAATGTTACTCCAGCTCCACTGTTGTTTTGGATGGAGAAATTGTAAAACGGAAGCTGCTTGCAGACATAAGGAAGTGAAGCGGAAGTACCTCGGAAACTGTCTATAGGTAAGTTTGTGCTGAGAGAAAAAAATACCATTGTTTAAGAAAAAAATAACAATAAATAAGCAGTTACTCAAAATGTTGAGTATTGTTTTCACTGATTATTTTTTTTACTTGAGTACATTTTTTGGATGACTACTTTTACTTGAGTAATATTATTTTGAAGTAACGCGCTTACGTGAGTAAAATATTTGGCCACTCTACCCACCTCTGGCCACGACTCACATGTTCAGGGAGAAATTCAAATTTCCCCCCAAAACTGTTAAACACGTCAGATGTTTTTCTTATTATGTGAATTTATCACTTACAAGTTAAACTAGTAAGAGAGTCCCAGATCCTTTATGCATGTTTCTACAAGGAAAGTTTAATTCAGTTTTGAGCTCATTAGGAATGAAGGGGGACATTCTTCGAGTAAATTCAGGCCAAAATGCGCTGGAGGTGAGAGGACACTGGGGCAGCAAGGTGGAGTTTCTCCTTGCCGTTGCTGGGAATGTGGTGGGCCTAGGCAATGTGTGGAGATTTCCGTATTTGTGCTACAAAAACGGCGGGGGTAAGCAAATTTGGGGATCTGTTTTCTCCCCCAAAAAGTTGGGTCACATTCTCTGACAAGAGTACTTGTAATATTCAGGTGCATTCCTGGTGCCATACCTGGTGTTTGTGGTGACATGTGGTGTACCACTCTTCCTTTTGGAGACCTCAATGGGCCAGCACACCCAAGAGGGGAGTGTCACATGCTGGATGAAGCTTTGCCCACTGGCTGAAGGTGTGCAACATTCCGCAGACTACAAGCATGCTATTCTGGAACACAAACCATAAAGGAGGGTAAAAAACAAGACTAGTCAAGGCACTTTGATATTAATACGAATAAGCGTGTTGTCAACCAACAACCCAAATGACAGACAAAATGACAACTGGCTGGCTTTAACAAAAGAAAGAAAAAAAACAGCACGGCACTATGTGATATGTGTCAGGTATAGGCTATGGGGGACTGCTGATCTTGCTGTACAGCTGCATGACCTACATCATTGTTCTGTCCTGGGCTCTCTTCTATCTGGTGTTCTCCTTTACCTCTACATTGCCCTGGAGCACCTGTGACAACTATTGGAACACAGGTGAGGTCATATTTTTAAAACAATAAGCAAATTATACTTTTATATAGGAAAACACCTAGGAAGGAATTTTGTTAGAACATGAAGTGTGTATGACTTTTGTTGCTCTTGTTAGCGGATTGTGTCGAGACTACAATGAGGAATCACACAAATCACACTAAAGGGACCTCAGCAACGATTGAATTCTGGGAGTAAGGAAGATTTTAAATTAAACTATGATATTTGAAACATTGCACATTAGAATAACATTTCAAATATTGTGACATAATAAATTTCTTTTTATCCTATCCAGACGTCGAGTGTTAAAAATGTCAGGAGGTATTGAGGAAATTGGCAGCATCAGGTGGGAGGTGCTCCTGTGCCTTCTGGCTATGTGGTTCCTTTGTTACTTTTGCGTCTGGAAAGGAGTTAAATCAACTGGAAAGGTGAAAGCCATCAAACGACTACAATTTATATGTTTTCTGGATATGTATTGTATTTAAGCACATTCAAATGGCCTGTCTTGTGGCCCTTCTCTTAACCAGGTAGTGTATTTTACAGCCACATTCCCTTACGTGACGCTCCTCATTCTTTTGATCCGAGGGCTCACTCTTCCGGGAGCCAGACAGGGAGTGGAGTTTTATCTTTTGCCTGAGCTGTCGCGACTCAGTGACCCTCAAGTAGGACTGTTTTGTATCACAATTTTACTCTGATATATGACAAATGTACTAAAAATCAAGGGGTGTATTTCTTCAAAGGTGTGGATGGATGCCGGCTCGCAGATTTTTTTCTCATATAGCATCGGTGTGGGGACACTGACTGTACTGGGCAGCTACAACACCCAAAACAACAATTGCTACAAGTATGTTATGCATAGAAGCAAGGCGACTGTACTGGGCAGCTACAACACCCAAAACAACAATTGCTACAAGTATGTTATGCATAGAAGCAAGGCGGCGCAAAGGGATAGAGAGCTGTTATTGATATGAGGGGTCAAGACAAACCTGTGTTTTTAATGACCCATTAGAACTAATCAGATTTGTTTGAATCCTGCAGACATCACATTTTTAATTGAAAATTGAATGAAAACAAAGACAACAAAAATGAATAATCCAAATTGTCCGACATTTCATCATCAAATTTCATCAAATTTTAGTTACTTCAAATAAATAATATACAGTACTGTGCAAAAGTTTTAGGCAGGACACCTGCCTAAAACTTTTGCACAGTACTGTATATTTTTATTCTATTATTTATATACAGGATATACTGTATGTATATATTTTCCCCAAGTGGAAGCTTCCATGATCCTAATAAATTTAATAATTAAAAAAAATATATATACAGTACTGTGCAAAAGTTTTAGGCAGGTGTCCTGCCTAAAACTTTTGCACAGTACTGTATATCAAAAAATCGTTTTGCCTCTCCTATTTTTAACAAACTTTATATAACAGCCAATTTCAAAACAAAACACCTTGATGCACAGAGTAAATTTTCAGAAAAATGGAAGACTGCTTTCTGTTATGTCCACCAAGTAGCAAGAGTGGTCGGGGCAAGTTTTAATAGTCAGTCAACACCACTGATCACACACCCAGGTCTGCAGATTAAACTTTTATTGGTGATAACATATTTCTGTTTGTTTCTGTGCCTAATTTATTGGTTGTCCACCCTCAATAACATGCTGGTTGCTAAGGTGGTTGCATATCAGTAACTAAGCATAAATAGCAGGATCATAAGTATCCTTTACCTAATCAGGTTTCTCCTAATTTTAGATTTCCAAGATTCAAAGAAAACAATTTAAAGTCTGATATGATTGTGGGCAGTGAACCCCAAAACAGGCACGCGAGATGGCGAGGAGAGGCAGTCAAACAATTTATTTAATACAGGGCCGGGGAGTGGTACTAATTGACGAGAGGCATAGACGAGTTCCTAGGACAAAGCAAAAAGGTTGATGATCAAGTGAGTGGACTTGGAAATATTCACAATGCGACAAATCATTAACAGTGGACTGAAAGAGACAATTCAGCGATGTGGTGGAGCTCTAGCTGGTTTATGTAGGCAGACGGATATGGCATACACCTGTCGCTGCAAGGTCCAATTTGTTGCCGGCCACGTGGGCCAGACTCATGCTCCTGTGGTACAGGGACTGGATAGCCACAAATAAGGGGCCATCCACCCTATACTCTCAGAGTATCCTCCACAGGGTACTCATGGGGACATGGTCTTAAGCCCTCTCCAAATCCGCAAAACACATTTGGACTGAACTGGCAAACTCCATGCTCCCTCGAGAGGGTAAAGAGCTGGTCTGTGGTTCCACGTCCAAGACGAAAACCACGTACGACAAATTTGTCCCTGTCATTCTGTTTTCACAAATTGCTCACAGATGCGAGAATGAGCGTGTTCATCAGGTACTAATAAGCTAGGTTCCTTTTATATATCAAATCTGGTACAGTGAGTGGGGCAAATAAGTATTTAGTCAACCACTAATTGTGCAAGTTCTCCCACTTGAAAATATTAGAGAGGCCTGTAATTGTCAACATGGGTAAACCTCAACCATGAGAGACAGAATCTGGAAAAAAAAAACAGAAAATCTCATTCTTTGATTTTTAAAGAATTTATTTGCAAATCATGGTGGAAAATAAGTATTTGGTCAATACCAAAAGTTCATCTCAATACTTTGTTATGTACCCTTTGTTGGCAATAACGGATGCCAAACGTTTTCTGTAACTCTTCACACGCTTTTCACACACTGTTGGTATTTTGGCACATTCCTCCATGCAGATCTCCTCTAGAGCAGTGATGTTTTGGGGCTGTCATTGGGCAACACAGACTTTCAACTCCCTCCACAGATTTTCTATGGGGTTGAGATCTGGAGACTGGCTAGGCCACTCCAGGACCTTGAAATGCTTCTTACGAAGCCACTCCTTTGTTGCCCTGGCTGTGTGCTTGGGATCATTGTCATGCTGAAAGACCCAGACACGTCTCATTTTCAATGCCCTTGCTGATGGAAGGAGATTTTCACTCAAAATCTCTCGATACATGGCCCCATTCATTCTTTCCTTTACACAGATCAGTCGTCCTGGTCCCTTTGCAGAAAAACATCCCCAAAGCATGATATTTCCACCCCCATGCTTCACAGTGGGTATGGTGTTCTTCGGATACAATTCAGTATTGTTTCTCCTCCAAACACGAGAACCTGTGTTTCTACCTAAAAGTTCTTTTTTGGTTTCATCTGACCATAACACATTCTCCCAGTCTTCTTCTGGATCATCCAAATGCTCTCCAGCGAACCGCAGACAGGCCTGGATGTGTACTGGCTTCAGCAGGGGGACACGTCTGGTAGTGCAGGATTTGAGTCCCTGGCGGCGCATTGTGTTACTGATAGTAGCCTTTGTTACTGTGGTCCCAGCTCTCTGTAAGTCATTCACTAGGTCCCCCCGTATTGTTCTGGGATTTTTGCTCACCGTTCTTGTTATCATTTTGACGCCACGGGGTGAGATCTTGCATGGAGCCCCAGATCGAGGGAGATTATCAGTGGTCTTGTATGTCTTCCATTTTCTAATAATTGCTCCCACAGTTGATTTCTTTACACCAATCATTTTACCTATTGCAGATTCAGTCTTCCCAGCCTGGTGCAGGTCTACAATTTTGTCTCTGGTGTCCTTCGACAACCCTTTGGTCTTGGTCATAGTGGAGTTTGGAGTGTGACTGACTGAGATTGTGGACAGGTGTCTTTTATACCGATAATGAGTTAGAACAGGTGCCATTAATACAGGTAACGAGTGGAGCCTCGTTAGACCTTGTTAGACCTCGTTAGAAGAAGTTAGACATCTCTGACATTCAGAAATCTTGCTTGTTTGTAGGTAACCAAATACTTATTTTCCACTCTAATTTGGGAGTAAATTCTTTAAAAATCAAACAATGTGATTTGTCTCATGGTTGAGGTTTACCCATGTTGACAATTACAGGTCTCTCTAATATTTTCAAGTAGGCGAACTTGCACAATTGGTGGTTGACTAAATACTTATTTGCCCAAGTGTACATGCTTGTTCCAATGGGCAAAGTCAACTTTGAACCCTTTGTTAAGAAAAGATGTGTGTGTGTGTGTGTTTCAGGGACAGCTTTTGGCTGTGCTTGTTGAACAGTTGTACTAGTATGGTGGCTGGCTTTGCTGTCTTCTCGGTGCTAGGATTCATGGCTCACGAGCAAGGGGTTGCTGTCGCAGAGGTGGCTGAGTCAGGTAAGTCACAGTTCAGCATTCACAAATCTGTACATTGGAGGGACTATACATATGTCACTGCCGTTACTCGAGCTTTGATAAAGAAGAACGAAATGGCTGGCTGAATACTATTTTATCACTACTTGCACATTTCAGTAGTTATATGCATTGTGAAATCAAAACTGTTAAATAAACATTGACACGCCTGTTTCTTTCATATTGGATTGAATGTCGATATTTTAACATTTCTATTAACAACAACAACAACAAAAACAAACATAAAAACTGTTAAATATTATAATTTTCTTATCTTTTAAGAAAAGGGGATCATGTAGCTAAAAAAAACACCTACTTGATAGAGAAAAATTGAGATCGGTTTTGGATTTCGCATCACCAAAATGGTCAGGCTGTGGTGATGAGACGGACTCAGAATACGCGGAATACAGGCAATAAAGTTTATTAATGAAAACTACGGTTCTTCCGCTGGCATGCGGGGATGAGGAAAAGTATAAACATAAAGCTTTCCAACGGAGGAATGAGTCAGGACAATTAGGATAAAAAAGTTCAAACACAAAGCACTCCAAAAGGGAGGAAAGGCAAAAACATAAAATGCTCCAAATAGAGGAAAAAGTCAAGATAACTAGGATCAAAAGGTTCAAACACAAAGCGCTCCAAATGGAGGATAATATATAGGATAACTATGATAGCTGTGGCGAGAGACTGACATGACTGACCTGAGAAGAAAGACACTTCTGCACAAGACAAGGGAAATTAAGGTAGTATATACACACGAGGTAATGGGAAACAGGTGGAAACAATAGGTGATTATGTGACAAGAGGAAGAGCAAGTGTACAGACACAAGTAGGGTGAAGCCTTCAAAATAAAACAGGAAATGACACAACACAACTCCCCCATGACGTGACAGAGTCCCCCCTCTAGGACCGGGTACCAGACGGTCCAGGCTGGTCAGGATAGTCCCAATGGAAGTCTCTGATTAAGGCGGGGTCCAGGATAAACCGAGAGGGAACTCATTGTCTTTCCTCTGGACCGTAGCCCACCCAGTCCACAACACATTAGCGGCCTCGACCTCGGGGCCGCACTGCCAGTAGCCTCTTGACCTTGTATGCAGGGCCGCCGTCAATGTCCATAAGAGGTGGAGGGGACGGCGTAGCCACCAGGAGCTCTCCACCACAGGCTTGACCTGGCTGATATGGAAGGTGGGGCTGATAAGGAAGGAGGACCGAGCAAGCCTCGATGTACTCCCAGACCTCCGGCTCCATGCCTGGCCACATGGACCTCAGGGAGATGGCGTGCATGGTACGCCTGACTCCCGGGTGACTGGAAAACGGCATGGAGTGGGCCCATTCGATCACCCGGGGCCATAGTTTAGCCTGGACCAATAGTCGGTTCTCAGGGCACCCCCGAGGTGTCCGGACCCCCCCTCATGCCTGCTTAACCTCCGTTTCCATTTGCCAAGTTACCGCCCCTACCACACAATTCAGGTGCATGATGGGTTCAAGTTCCTTGGCTACAGGCTTGGGGTCATAGAGGCGAGAGAGGGCATCTGCTTTGATGTTCTGAGACCCCGGCCTGTTAGAGGTAGAGAAGGAGAATTGGTCAAAAAAGAGCGCCCACCTGTCCTGGCGAGAATTGAGTCGCTTAGCTGTCTTGAGATACTCTAGATTGTGACGATCTGTCCAGACTATGAAGGGTTGCTCCGCCCCCTCGAGCCAATGCCGCCACTCCTCCAGAGCAATCTTGATGGCGAGTAGTTCTCGATCGCCCACGTTGTAGTTCCGCTCTGCTGGAGACAGGCGGTGGGAAAGGAAGGCGCAGGGATGCATCGTCCCATCATGCTCTGCTTGCTGGGACAGTATAGCCCCAATGCCCTCACAGGAGGCGTCGACCTCCACCACAAACTGACAACGGGGATCAGGCATGGTCAGGATAAGGCCTGTGGTGAAGCGGATCTTCAAGGCCCGGAACGCTGCCTCTGCCGCAGGGGCCATTCGAAACGCACCTTGGTGGAGGTAAGAGTGTGGAGAGGGCCTGCAATCATACTAAAACTGCGGATAAACCGCCTGTAAAAATTGGCAAACCCAAGGAACTGCTGAACCTTCTTTTGACTGCCCGGTGTTGGCCAGTTAACTAGTGTGTTTACTTTAGCAGGGTCCATCAGAACACCCCGAGGGGTCACAATAAAGCCCAAAAAGGAAATCTTGTCGACATGGAATTCACTTTTCTCGGCTTTAACAAAAAGGTCGTTGGCAAGAAGACACTTTAAAACCAATTCAACATGTTGCTTATGGGTGATTATATCCGGGGAGTTAATAAAGATGCCATTTAGATAAACAAAAACAAAACGGTCAAGAGAGTCTCGGAGTACGTCATTGATCAACGCCTGGAAGAACGCAGGTGCGTTAGTGAAGCTGAAGGGCATGACCAGATGTTAATAGTGGCCATCTGGGATGTTAAAAGCAGTCTTCTACTCATTCCCCTCCCTGATGCGGACTAGATGGTAAGTTGCGTAGGTCTAACTTTGTGAAGACCTTGGCCCGCTGCAATTGGTCGAACACCGAAGACACGAGGGGGAGGGGATAGCGGTTCTTGACGGTGATGTCGTTGAGCTGGCGGTAGTCTATGCAGGGGCGGAGCGACCCGTCCTTTTTTCCGACAAAAAAAGAAACGTGCTCCAGCCGCGGATAAGGAAGGACGGATGAGCCCTGCTTTCAGGGAGGCCTGGATATATTTGCACATGGCGGCCTTCTCAGGTCCGGAGATGGGATAGAGGCGCCCCCTAGGGATGGTGGAGCCGGGGACAAGCTCAAAAGCGCATTCATAGGGGCAGTGGGGTGGCAGAGCCTGTGCTCGAGCCTTGTCAAAAACCTGGCGTAAATGGTGATAGCACTCGGGGACGGTGCTCAAGTCGATGTCTGGTTCTGGAGTGACAAAGAGAGAGAAAACTTGTTAATTGCAGTCTCGTCAATAACAGGACCTTTGACCCCAGGGTTCTTCTCCACAAGACAACGTCCCTTACAGTTCCCACCCCAGAGTTCCAATCTATATGAGGTTGGTGCTTGCGGAGCCATGAAAGCCCTAAAACCAGAGTCTGGGCTTGGGCAGAAAACAAATGGAATGACATTGTCTCAGTGTGTCCTTGGACAGTGACTTCCATTGGCTTGCATGAGTGGGCTATAGAAAACAGTCTCTCACCAATGGAGAGACCTGTCCACCAGGGGCCGATCGAGAAGGATAGCACGTAGGCCCATGAGATGGCAAAACCCCCAAGGCATCAGACAGTCGTCAGCGCCGGAGTCTATCAGAGCAGCGATTGCATATGTCAAAGCTCTGTGCTTTACCTGAACGGTGGTCATAGAGCGGGGGGTGGGGCTGGGTCTGCAGGCGGCGCAACCCGCCACCAGGTGTCCCGAGCTCCCGCAGTAGAAGCATAGCCTCTCCTGTTGTTGCCGCTTGCGTTCCTCTGGGGAGGTGCGCGTGGGACCAAGTTGCATGGGTATGGCATCGTTAGAATCCCTAGGAGGTGAGGCCGGCAGGGTGTGGGTCCGGCGAGGTCTGGACTGCTCCAGCGACTGGGGAGGTGGTCTCACAGCATGGATTGGCCGGCTCCTATTCAACTCCTCAAGGCGATGGTCGGTGCGTACGGCGAGGGGAATGAGGTCGTCCAACCCCTCTGGGAGGTCGAGTGGTACTAGGCAATCCCGGATAGTGGGGGAGAGCCCCTTAAAAAAGGTGTCATAGAGTGCCGTGTGGCACCAGCCACAACCTGCGGCAAGGGTACGGAACTGAATGGCATAGTCATTGACCGAGGCTTTAGCCTGACGCAGGCTGCTGAGCTCTCATGCTCTGTCTCTTTCGGAGCACACTGGGTCAAATGTGGTCTTTAGGGCGTCAATGAACGAGGACAAGTCGTGGCACGAATACAAATTGTCAGGACCGGCCAAATGTCAAAATGCATACTGCATTCCGTAATGAAAGCTTGGCTAGTACCTGGGTCCCCGCAGAATTACTCCGGTGGCGCCAATCTTGGTCCTCTTCGGAGAACCGGGGAAGAAGAAGCAGGAGGGGGGCAGGTACTGGCAACGGCAGCTGGTTGTGCTGGGAGCAGCCAGGCTGTGAGCTCCATCAGCTGATTGTTCATCTGGACCAGCTGTACAGCCATCGTGGCTTGGAAGTAGTGATGTGTCGCTCGCGAACGAGCCAGTACAAAGAGCCAGCTCATTGAAGTGAACGATGAGAGCCGGCACCCTCCCTCGAGAGCCGGCTCTGTCATTTTCCCTCCCCCCCCCTCACGCTCTCTCCCTCTCTATGTCGCTATTTCTTTTTCACATGTCTGAAACGAGGTTTGGCAGTAGCTCAGCTGCCGTGCTCAGAGAGGGAGACAGGAAGAGAAAGGGGAGGGGCATTTGGAGACATTTTAATAATTACTGAGAGAAGGAGCCGGATCAGCCCGTCCAAGTTAAAGTATTTAATTTTCTTGAATGCAAATTTAAAATAAAGCAAGCAGTAGCTTATGTTTGTTAAAATAAAGCAAGGAGTAACTTATGTTTGTTTTGTTGGCTGCTGCTGTTGCAGTTACTACTCACTATTTTTGTTACGATGCAGCATGTTTGTTGTTGAAGTTTTTTTTTTTTGCTTGTTTATTTTTTGGAGCCTTTTTAATGTTCAATAAAATAAGTAAAACCCTTTTCTTTGCTTGATAATTGTTGCTATTTGCAGTCAGTAGAGTGCTATATTTAGTTCACCAAGTCATTTATCAAAATGTATGCTAAATTTGTCATAAATATTTAAAAGAAAAGCTAAAGTTAAAAGAGCCGTTTGAGAGCCAAAAAGAGCCGGCTCTTTTCACTGAGCCGATCCAAATGAACCGGATCACTGAAAAGAGCCAAAAATCCCATCACTACTTGGAAGTCCTCCTGGCGAGTGAGACGAGCTGATTGCTATCGGAGCGTGGCAAACAATTTGGGAGACTCCACTGGGTCCATTTCTGGCAGAAGTGTTCTGTCAGGCTGTGGTGACGAGACTGACTCAGTTTCAGAGTACAGGCAATAAAGCTTATTAATGAAAACTAAGGCAGTGTTGTAGATTTGGAGCTTCATCTTCTGTGAGATGGCTTGGTGCAGCCAGTGTGGTTTCCAGAGAGACTGCACGTGTTGGGCAGTTCTTTTTCTGATCAGTTTCATAACAAAAAGGGGGGTTCCCTTGGGTGGGTTGTTAGCCCTCCACAGGACAGCCGGTTGGCTGGGCTGCCACCTCACAGTGTACCAAAACGTTGGGGTGTTGTTTGTCTAGAACCTACCTGGAGACCGTCCCGCCAAGGGTGACCCTACCAGGAGCGAGCTCCAGACGGTATCGGTCTCTAGGGTCACTAGAACGTGCAAGTCCCCTCACCACATCAATGCCAAGTCCCAGAGGGGGAAACAAACAAAGGCTACTGTACCAAATGTTAACATTCGTTTTCTCAGGTGTTCAAATACTTATTTGCAGCTGTATCACACAAATAAATTATTTTTAAAAATATCATACGTTGTGATTTCTGGATTTTTCTTTTGAGATGATCTTTCTCACAGTGGACATGCATTTAGGATGAAAATTTCAGACCCCTTAAAGATTTGTAAGTGGGAGAAGTTGCAAAATAGCAAGGTGTTCAAATACTTATTTTCTTCACTGTAAGTGTAAAACTTGATTTAAATGTTATAACTGGATGTTTGCGCTGCACTTGGATTATGGATGCAGGTCTAGGCTTGGCGTTCATTGCATACCCTCTGGCAGTGGCCATGATGCCGTGGCCTCAAGTGTGGTCCATCTGCTTCTTTGTCATGCTGATCCTCCTGGGACTAGACACAGAGGTTAGACATACATCTTTGGACTCCCTTTTGCTTTGAAGTAACTTTATGGCTTTGCTCTCTCTGCAGTTTGTTACCATTGAGGTGGTGATGACGTCTGTCTCGGACATATTTCCCAAAGTGATGCGTCAGGCAGGCAAGCGGGAATGGTTCCTTCTACTGTTCTGCATCATGTGTTTTTTTTTGCAGCTCGTCATGATCACCGAGGTAAGAATCTTGTATCTAATATTTCTATCTATGACATTAAAGCATATATTAATTAAGCACCGTGCTAGCTTATTATGAGATGAAATGTTTACTTCCCATGTGCAGTATTTCACAAGCGCACATATGCAAATGAAGAAATGGCTCTTTACGACAATGTGAAGTCAAGTGTACCACTTGTAAAACAGGGTAATTGTACTATGCCCCAAAATAATTTATAAAATATACAAACTAATACTCACATTGGACATTCTAATCTTCACAGGTATATGGGATAAAAGATGTATCCGTTATGTTGCACAGATTTAATTAATATTGTGGCCAATGAGTACCAATAATTCTCCCCGATGTCATCCTTAGGGAGGGATGTACTTTTTCCAGATTTTTGACTACTACGCTTGCAATGGGGCCTGCATCCTCTTTCTTTGTGTGTTTGAAAGCTTGGCAATGGGCTGGATATTTGGTAGGTTAATGTCTGTGCCATTTTCTTATTTTTATGGTCCTTAACATCTTAATTGCAAAAAGGATCTAGTAAACTTTACTCATACTCAACAGGCATTAATTTTTCATGTTAATCAGTATGGTTAAGAACATGAGCGGTAAACAGTGAACTAACTCCATTGTAATTCTCCTGATGGTAAAAGTAAATCAACAGACACACACAAAAAAAAAACTAATTAAGTGAACACCTATTAGCCTGGAACTCCAGGCGACCCTCCGGCGGATCAAATTCCCAGGACTGAACAAGCCAAACAGACAGCCGAGTGGACCAATCAGCAACGGACGGACATGACGTTGGTAAATCGACAAAAAACTAGCCAAGCGGAGAATGGAGAAGTTTATTCAACATGGCTAGTGCGAGAAAGGCTGTTGTCAATGACTTGTGTCGATGTGTTTTTGGTCATTTAAAACTGATTTTACCGCGGATTGGAACATATTCTTGCCTCCCCCGTTCGCCATCTGTGTTGTTGTGGAGACGACGCGCAATAGTGACGTCACGCAAATAATTGAATCTGATTTCGTTCGCCTCGAGAGGCCATTAAGGAGCTGGGTCCCAGACTATTCTCACAGTGTTTGAAAAATACAGGCAGAACAGTCTGGCCGTGCCAGGCAAAACAGCTATTATAGTGGTACCACTACTTACAAAATGAATTAGTTCTGAAAGTAGTTTCGAAAACTGAAAATTCGGTTAGTAGAGACGCGTTTACCATGTAAATGCCTCCATCTTTTCCGAGCTTCCAAAATTGAGACATACAGTAAATCTTTAATAAAGCATAAAAATGAATCAAAACACCTGTTTTGATTCATGTTTATGCTTTATAGAAGACAAAAGATGAGAGTTGTGCATAATGTAAAATAGAAAGAATAGAATAAAAGCTGTTGGAACACGAGGGGCAAATGCAAAGGACGCTGGGATACAACACAAAACTTTGGGAACTTCCATTAGCAGGCCATACTGTATTTTTGCCATTCGTGACCTGAAAATTCTGTATGTAGAGACGTTCGTAAGTAGAGGTACCACCGTATTAACCTTTACTATTATTTTAATTAATTCATTATTCATTTGACTGCTGGAAAGTTTTTGTACTAGTTCCAGCGTTGGCATCAGCATTAACTGAATTTCTCCATTAATTAAGGTGCAGAGCGACTGTGCAGCATCATAGCAGACATGACAGGCGAGCATGCAAATGTGTACTTTAAAGTCTGCTGGCGCTTCCTGACCCCATTTGTTTCACTGGTGAGTGGGATTTCAGTACGGTATATGAATGGTCAAATGTCCATATCCCCCTAAGTTTTTTCCCCTCCATTTTCCCGCAATTTCAATGCATCTGGGTCAGTGGATCAAAAGCATGACCAAACAGCACCCACTGGCCCTGTTGCACTGCGTGAAGCAGAGAAGAAGCACTTGAGATATTGCTGATATTACGTGATCGGATGGGATCTTAACAGATCTCATGTTTCTGTGAGATACTGAATGACATCAGCGTTGTATGCACCCCACAGTGACAACCGCCTTTCAATTCTAATTTTGTTGGATGATTTCTGAATGTTTTCATTGTGCTTTGTCTGTTTTAATTTGCATTTCTTGTACAGTGTTCTAAAGCCTTTTAAAAGATGTTTTGAAATATGATATTATATTCTAACCACCCACAAAACACATCACACTTTTGTTTTAGTAAGATGCATAAATGATTTTTTAAAAAATTTTCTTTTCAGGGCTCTTTTGTATATTTTCTAGTTGAGTACAAGCCACTTACATTCAACCGCAGGTACCGGTTCCCTACCTGGGCCCACGTAATGGGCTGGATGATGGCCCTCTCTTCCATCCTGCTGGTACCAGGTTGGGCGCTGTTCAAGCTAATCACCACAAAGGGAACTCTCAGTCAGGTAAGCTTAGTCATCAATTGGTTAATTAAAAGGAGTATTTTTTGCATGTTTCAGTGAAATAGTGTCATTTATCCAATTGCTAGCGCCTCCATCGTTTGTGCTGGCCCGAGCCAACTGACTGCTTGAGGGACCCAAACAGAGACACAGTGCTGCAACACATCACTGAAGATGAGCCAGAGGAATTCTGACAGAGAAAATAACGCCAACAATTAACAACAACAATTAACAAAAATTATCAATCATCTACAAAAAATGGATAATGACTTGTGAACGTTGCAGTAGTGTTACTGAAAGTAAGGTGAATGATCAACATAATTAGTAGAAATACATTTATTTAAAAAAAAAAAAAAAAAAATTAAAGTCCAATGTAGGCATGAGCTTTTTTACACACATGCCGGCATGATACATAGATGTCACTCCACACCCCACCTTATAATATATTTAGTTTAGTACATGCCACTGACATTCAACCGCTGGTATAGGCCTACGTCATGGCCTCGATGATGGGGCTCTCCTCCATTCTGTTGGTGCTGGGCTGGGCGTTGTACAAACTAATCCCAGCCACAGGAACCCCTAGACATGTACGGTAGTAGTAAATTGACAACATATTGTAAAAGATATTTAAATGATTGTCTATAAATAAATAAATAAATAAATAAAAATGAGTATCTTCAATGTTGCACTTAAATACGACAAAACATATTTGACAATAGACCCCACTCACCAACGTCACACAATGACGTGTCGCTGTATCCGGCCACCATATTGTCCGTCATTGTTTGTCCGTATTCTCAATGGTTTCAATTTGTCGTGCAATTTATAGTGCAATTCATGGAAGCCCCGGTGCTTTCAGACGCTGTGAACTCATTGGATGCGTTGCATAAAAGGCGTTATGTGGAAAAGCTTCAGTCTATCGATATTTTTCGACCCGCTGTCTTCGCCGTCTCTGCCGTCTCTGCCTGACATCTGCTACCCTGATATCTACAACTATCTTGTCCACAGAAACTCAGCCTATTCTCACGAAACTTTGAAAAACTTTAAGAGCAGCACTCTAAGCAACATTACCCCGTGTGACCCTTTACTTTCAATTTTCTAAAATGGCGACAATCAATAAAAAAAAAGTTGACTGCGATGGCCGACGCTTCAAGGATAGGTGGATATTGGACTATTTCTTCAATACAATACGCAACAACTGTGTCTGCCTCATTTGCAAAAAGACAGTCGCTGTTTTCAAAGAGGTCGATGTGAGGCAATATTTCCAAACAAGACACGCTGACATGTACGACAACATTACAAGGAAGATACGCAGCGAGAAATTATAGCAACTTGAAGCTAGTTTAATTTCATAGCAGCAGTATTTCGCAAGAGCCCGAGTGTCGAAAGAGAACGCCACAAAGGCGAGATTGTTCAAATTATGAATATTTAAAAAAAATAATAATAATAAAGCAAATGTAACACACAGAAGGGCTTGCTAAAAATTGTTTAAATATATTGTTCTACGTAAATCAGCCAAGGTAGACCCCCACATTTTTACCACACCAAATCTGGCCCCCTTTGCAAAACGTTTGGACACCCCTGTTTAACTGATGATCCGTAGATGAGGCCAGCTTCTTTCACTTGGTACCAGCTAAATATTACTCAAATAATAATGATGGCGGAAGAAATAAACATCTTGAATTTGAAACTGTATGTTGTCGGCGATTAGCCTCGCAATGATCTTAATCGTGGTTGTCAGCCCAAAACCATCTAAATATATATTAAATGCATCTTACCAGGTATAAAATGACTACTACATAGTCTGTGGTGACCGTTTGGTGCCCAGTTTTCTCGTCGAATTGCAGCAGTCCATCTCACTCTCCTCTCCGGGTCTCTCGGAATACGGGAGAACTTCAAGTCTCTCCGTCTATCTTTTCTGTTACTGTAACCAACCGCCACACACGCCTTCACCATTTTGATTATTAATGTTAACGAGCAGAAAAACACGCCATAATAGGAGGAATTTACGTAGCGGTAATGCGTAAACACGACGAGCTGACGGACAATATGGCGCGGAGGCGTGGTTGTGACGTCATGTGAGTGGGGTCTATAGTTCTTCTGTCCATTTGCATGCGCATCCACTGCCTTGCTGGCCTGAGACACTGCCGGACCCAAAGAGAGATAGTGCTGCAACATAACACTGAAGGATTTGTGAGAAAGCAAATGACAACAACAAAGATGAAATGATCCTAAAATTTACAATATAATCATTTATGTACAGCATAATATACCACTCCATTTTTTTTAAATTAGGGTTTTGTTTTCTAAATGGTAGCTTGCATCCTTCACATCGTAAGAGATATTAGTTACTCAGCAAAGTAACTGATGTTACTTTTCATGTTCTACACGTTATTACTGGGGTTGGGAATCTCTGGCATGAAGCCGATTCGATATGTATCTAGATACACAGGTTACGATTCGATTAAAAAATGATACATTTTTAAGGCCGAGCGATTCGATAAGGTTCGATACAGCTTAAGAACGATACGGTTCGATACAGAGTGAAAACGATACGATAGTAAACATTTGTGTGTGTTCGTACAGTATTTTAAACATATAAAAAAAATTAAAGATTAAATTAAACAACAAAATTTCATACCAATGTTATGTTGAATTTTTTTTTTTTTTTTTAATGAAAAAAAAATAAAGCTTACTATATGACCATCATTTTGTTGGATGGAATTGATAATAAATTAAAACTCCAGTGACAGACAACAATAAAGTTTAATTACTGTATTTCCTGGTGTTTTGAACACAATAGGTAAGTAATTGAAGTGCAAACTTTCAACGTAAACATCTTACAAGAAAAAAATAATTATATGCAGCAGCTCTACAAAAAAAAAGAATTAAACCTGCTTGTGTTATCATAAATAAATAATAAATTATGCTTTACCACTGGTATAACTGGGGGAATAAAAACATGGCATTTTAGACAGACGGGTCTATAATCCTTACTTCAACCGTATACACAGCAAAGTCTTATGCCTGTGCTTCCACATTTTTTTTATTCCTCATCACTGTCTATATCTTTTATGAAGGGCAGATTTTTCTTGAGGAAGATCAACTGATCCGCATGTTCATGTTTAAGTAGACTGCGTTTCGTGGAAACAATATGACGCCCTTTCCACCATTGTAATGGGTTATTTTTCAGGGTTAAAAACTCACGATCTCTGTACCGCTTCACACTTCACAGTAGCTCTGTCCCATGCGAACAGATCTGGCTGCCTTTGTCACTTCAAAGTCCGACTTTTGTTTTCCTGGGTACGTTGAAAATCAATCGCTGCACGTCGCTGGCGTGGTGCGCAAACTGTCAATTGTTTTAGCATGTTGCTTTGTTGCCACTACTAGTTTCGTTTTGGGTTGTGAAGAAAACGCTACGGGGCGTGCGTTTCAGTGGTTTTGTTTTTGTTAGCTCTCGTTGTTATGACACGCCCGTGATGATCGGGTAATAACGGCGACTACTAGCGGTTCTGCCGAAATGAATGGGAAGTTGAGGCAACCAAGACGGTGGTCACAATCTAAGTGGGTTGTGTGGTGAATGACACAAGCGCAGCATGTGAGGTAAAAGCTAAATTATTATCATATTAAGCAATCAATTAAACTAGGCATTAGAAGCCGATTCTTGTGCTCGCGATAGCCGAATTCTATCTCTACTATTGGTTTATTGAATATTTAATGGCTAATTCCTGTCGAATGGTAACTTTATTATCGATACAGCTGTCTCTCTCACCTGTAAAACCGGATATCCGGTTGTAAAGGTTTATCGTTCTCAAGCTTAGTTATTACATGATCCATTCTATATCTTCCACATCAAATATGTTTATATTAACTGATTGAACTTTTTCATTCTCCCTCAAAAAACACAGGTCACCCTTTTTACATTTTCTTAAATTTCACCTATATAAGAGTATAATGGTATATAAACTTTAACTTTTAAATGCTGTGAAAAAAAAAACCTTTTTGTTTTTCCTGTTGTACTGAACCCGCACCAAAGCGTGACCCCTTTCCAGAGGTACTGTACATACTGAACTGTGACTTGTGTGTACCGTCACACCCCAAATACATATATTTTTCAATATGCATGTGAGGGTCTGAATCTCTTCCCTCTTTGCTTTCGTTGTTTTGATTTAAAAAAAAAAAAAAAAAAAAAAAAAAAAAAACCACAAGGTTTATGGATACGTCATTCAAGAAAGGTTTACAGCAAATGACTATTTTATGTTATAAAAAAACAAATTATCATTACCTAGATAGCAGACCGATGTTGAATAAACGTTAATTTTCCATCAAAATCATCAGCAGTGTTGTCAGTAACAGTAACGCGTTACTGTAATCTGATTACTTTCTGTCAGTAACGAGCAATCTAACGCATTAGTTTTTCCAAGCCAGTAATCTGATAAAAGTTAGTTTCCTCAGTAACTGTGCGTTACTATTTTGTTTTAGCCTCATACTGTATGTAGAATGAAGAATACTGTAGTCATGTCCGAAGAGCATTTGAATAGAAAATACCGCATTTGAGTTTGGGAGTGACATCACATCTCACGTTTTCTCATCGGAAAAAAACGGTATGCGCGCCGTCTGCCACATAGCCTGGCTATCAGGATGCTAACAGTAAAGGAGCCGGAGAGATACAACAAACGCCTGCATTTGCTCACTGGAGATACAGCCATTACTTCACATATCCGTCCAGTAAAGATGGCAAAAATATCTCCGTGCGTTGCAAACTCTGCGCTGGCTCAGATGGACTGTCGACCGCTATATACTCGACATCCAATTCAACAAGGAAGCACTTGGAATTACAGCACAACGCGTCGCGAAAAAAACTCATAACAAGACGACAGGTAACGAGACAGCCAGCAACTAGCCTTTATAATATGTGTAATTATGTACATTTTATAGTTAGAGTTTGTAATTGTAGGCGGAGTTTTACATTTGTGGGACTGGGGGGAGAAGCATATTGAAGACTGAAACGAAAGTCAAAAGTTTGGACACACGTCATAATTTTTGCGTTTTATATATTTTCACTGCTATTGTAAATTCTCACTGAAGACGTCAAAACTATGAACGAAAATGTGGAATGGCAAAAAAAGTGAAATAACTGAAAATAGGTTTTGTATTCTACATTCTTCAAAGTATCCACCTTTGAGGTGTCTCCAAACTTTTGGCCAATACTGTAAAGTATATTGTATGTATATATATATATATGTATATACATATACATATATATATATACACACACACACACACACATCTTGATACTGTTCGAGTTCAATCAGCTGTTGAAGTTGTTGTTGCTAGCATTTGAAAGCTTAGGTTTAAAGAAATTCTAAATATCCATCTTGCCTCCTCTGGTGTAGTTTTGGCTAAGCAAAGCAAAGGATAGTCTCAAGGTGCTAGTCACATGATCTGTTCGAAAAATGATTTTGACACATTATGAAAACTGTACGTTGTAGGATTTTTGTTAATTTCATAATTTTTTGTTGTTTTATTGCTTTACAACTTTTATAGACAACATTTTAATGGCTAGGTCTTTATTTCAAAGGGGAAGTTCAGAATTTTTTACATTGGGCTTCATCTTGGAGTTAGCAGGGATTTAATTAGTCGTTGGACTTTATTTAAACAAATTTGGTGCAGTTTGTCAGTTATTTGTTAGTTTTAAGGCTCCGGGATGGCTAAGCTAGGGCGAGTCAATGGTGGTTGAAATCAACTCCATCGACTAATTAAACCCCCGCTAACTCAAAGATTAAGCCTTAGGTGAAAAATCTCAATTACACGTGATGAAATTTTTCTGTTATTTTTATGTTGAAGCAGCAAAAGGAGAAAAAGTGGTAAAAAGTAACTGATAAGTTACTTTTTACCAGTAACTTAGTTACTTTGATAATAAAGTAATCAGTAAAGTAACTAGATAACTTTTTTGAGGTGTAATCAGTAATTAAATTACTTTTTTAAGTAATCCGTGACAACACTGATCGTCAGTATGGTTGGCATTGAAATTTTCGACAATAAACAATGTTGAATCAACACCATAACACCATACTGATGACACCTGACAATGACTTTGAAACAACATTGTTCTATGGCAGGGGTGCCCAAGTCCGGTCCTCGAGAGCCCCTATCCAGCTTGTTTTCCATGTCTCCCTCCTCCAACACACCTGAATCAAATGATCAGCTCATTAGCAAGCTCTGCAGGAGCATGATAACGATCCTGATTATTTGATTCAGATGTGTTGGAGGAGGGAAACATGGAAAACAAGCTGGATAGGGGCTCTCAAGGGCCAGACTTGGGCACTCCTGTTGTATGGTGTGTCAGGTGATGGTGGGGTTAACATTTATTGTATGTTTATTTAATGCTGACAAATAGTTGAGTTTTAATTGACCTGGAAATATGATTGAAAAGTCATCAAATTATGGATGAGCGGGATTTATGGTAAAAAAATTGTGTTCGTGGCAGGAAGACAGCGTAAAACCTCAGACAAACTCCACTGGAAACGCCTTTTTTAAGGATAGCCATATTTAAAGGTAAGCCTGTTGCTTTTCTTCAGAGCCTTTACCAGAGAGAATGTCTTACGGTTGAATAAACTGCGTTTGTCATCAAAGTTGTATATAAAACAGTTTGCCTGACACAATGTGATAAAGTTGCCGAAATTGTAATAAACGGTGCATTTGCTTTGATTGGCATATAAGCGAAGACCTACTTAGCCTGGAAGTTAGCTAAGTAGAACTTAGTTCAGGCAAATGTAATTCTTTTTCTAATTAAAGCGCTAAAATCACTAGATATGACACTATCGAGCCTTGTCTAAACTAATTTATTGAACACCAAGACAGTGCGGTCATTTTTCCATCGTAGTTAGCTAACTAGCTCGCTCTGTTCCCATATGTAGCCCTAATTTGGTTTGGGATTGGTTGAGAAACTCATTTCACCACAAAATACGGAATTATGTTAAACTACTGGTAACCCATGATAACTGCTCGAATTCCTTGATATGAATTAATTGTGAATGCTGTTTTGTTTGTATTTTTCAGATTCACTGAAGAGACAGATATGGATGGACGCCTCGTAATATGCATTTGCTGCTGTTGTGCAGAAGTGGCTACGCTATGCCCCAGACCGCGTTAGTGGAAAAGTTCGCAGTGAAGCTCATCAGACTGAGGAGGAGGCATGCGTTTGAAATAACTTTACTGAGAGTTAATGAAGTTTTCTATTCTTGTGATTAAATTAAATTAATCAGCGTTGTTCCAATATTATTGTAAATGCAGCTAATCTGCCTCCCAACATATTATAATTTGATAATATGTATAAAGTTCAAAAGTTTGTTTTGAATGTAATTATTCATTTATGTCTGCTTGTCATTCTGTAATTTCTTGTAATTCCCATAAGCGCCATAGGGTGGCAACTTTGCGCAAGCTTCCCTCGTTTATCTGCGCGAAGTAGAAGTAGTGGGGAGGAAGGCAAAAGCTTCAGCCTGGTTCAGATTCAGAATGCGGGAGGCACCGCTCGTTGCGGCTGTAAGTTAGACAAGGCGGCAAAAAAAGTTCTAGAGGCGGAAGAAGAGATAAATAATAAACCTATAATAGTTCAAGGTAACCTTATTTAATCAATATAACATATTTTGTTGGTACTGTGTCACATTAGGTGCTCTATTTATTTGTTCAAGTACATTTTTGCCTGCTTTTTGTTTTGTCTAATGGCGCCCATTGTACATTTTCTCAGTGTCAGCTGCAGACCCAGGTCACATTGTTTTTAGCACCCTTGGTCGGCGGAATAAGGTATTAGATAGTGAATTATAATTGAAAATTTTATGTCTTGTTTGTGAATGTATGATTTTGTTTGCTCATAGTATTTTTGTATGTAAAACTGTCTAGCTTTCACGGTGCACCAGGTGCTTACGGTGCGAATGAGAGAGGAGAGAAAAATAAAAAACTGGAGCATCAGTCCAGACTTTGTCTTTTTGGACCGAGGGACAGCTACAATTATTAATAATCAAAATGACGTTTAGGTTTTGTAAGAATTTCAACGTTGAAACAACATTAATCGAGGGTGCAAAACTGATGACAAATAAACGTCCGGTGTCAACGTTGATTCAACGATATAAGATTGACAGCGGAATGTTGATTCAGCATCATTTCAATGTCTGTCTGCTATCTGGGTATATTGTAGCATCTACAACAGGGGTGGGCAAACCGGTCCTCGAGGGCTGCAGTGGGTCCTGGTCTTTGTTCCAACTGACCCAGCACAGATAGTATAACCAATGAGGTTTCAGCAGAAATGAGAAGCACCTGACTGCAATCGACTGATTGCATTTGTAAAACAGCAGATTGGTGAAAATGTGTCCTCTTAATGGGTTGCAACAAAAACCCGCACCCACTGCGGCCCTTTGTGGAATAGTTTGCCCACCCCTGATCTACAAGGACAACGACCACTTGATGATAATGCACACTGAACAGGAGAACAGTCCATTATTTTCCCCACCTGAACGCCACAAACTGAATGTAAAAGAAAAAAAAAAGCTCCCTGAGAGTTTCTCACCACATTAGCAAGAACGCGAATGTTGTGCCAACGCTCCGAGCCACATAGCATCGCGTTTCCAGCGGCGTCACAACCCCCTTCCCTCCTCCAAAGGATGACAAGCAAACTCGCGAAGCATTCCTAATTTTGTCAGACGCTAACACGAAGAACAATGAAGTTTTGAATCAGAAAGTCAGTCGGAGAATCATCACTTACAGGTGCTGGCCAGCAAATTAGAAAATCATCAAAAAGTTGAATTATTTCGATATATATATATATATATATTTTTTTTTTTTACATTGCAGGGGGAGTTGCAGTAAGAAGGAAGGAAGGAGTAGGTAGAAAGTTTTTTTTTTTTTGGGAGTAAGTAGAAAGTTCTCGGTCATGTGCAGATGAGCAAGGTATTTCTTGTGTCGCGTTCAAGAACTGCTCGGATTTCTAGCCATCAGCGACCTTGCTGTCCGCGACAATGTGGACCCCAGCAAGTCTACTGCACATCATTTGGTTAGATTTGTCATGTGTCGATATACTCGAAAGTGTCCGGACACGGCAACACGAACTTTACTCAACTAGCTATCGAGACGAGACTAAACAGCATTAATCCGCTACAAACATAAAAATCTAAGTACATAACACTATTTATTGTAGCTTTAAAGCCTAGGACCTGGGCTATATTATTTAAGCATCGAATGTATCCAATACATCTACTAGTATATCATTCCATAATAAGCAATCCAAACGGCAGCTGGGGTCGAAAAGATAATAGATAGCACACTAGTCAGCCTGCTGTGTCCATAATTCTTGCGCCAGCGTTCGACTGCAATGTACGTCGTTTTGTGGCTTTCCAGGAACTCAGGTGCGAGAATGAGTGAGCATAATTAAAGACACAGATTTTGACAAGATATCGCGCACTTGCCTTGTTTCGATCCAAAAACTCCACATATAAATGGTGGAAAACTAAGACAGGCTGAAAAAACAGTTTCTGCTCTTGCACCCCTCTTTAAAATAAACTGCTGTATTTTTAGCCATTTTCCCTCCAAAATGTCATGTGCCTTGTTACAGGAGTGCTATCAGCATTGCTGCAGAGATTGAAAAAGATGTGGGGTGGGGGGTGGGGGGGGGGGGTCATTCCCACCACCATGCTTGACTGTAGGCATGACACACTTATCTTTGTACTCCTCACCTGGTCACCGCCACACATGCTTGAGACCACAAAAGTGTCACGTTTTGAATAGTGATACAACAGTATAACCTATTTTTGTTAACATCGGTCATTACCTGCTTGGGTACAATATTGTTGATATAGGTGGGCTGAATTGCTTGGTCTTTTAGAATCCATTTAAAATAGCAAAATATTCCTTTTTCACAATCTTGGCTTTGGTCAGACGCAGCAGGCATGTGAGCGCTCTCTCGCATCTGGCATTTATTAATCTGCTGATCAATCTGCTGCTAATCTGAGCCATTGTCTAAAATAAAGGCATTTGGAGAAAAGATAGTATACTTAAGTATTACTGCAAATACATTCAGTGTCATGGTGAGTTGAATTTGTATTCGTTTCTGTGCCAGTCAGAGAAAACGTCACATGAAAACGGTGAGTGGGTTAAAGAAGGTTGGGCATTGCTCACTGCTTTAGATGGATTTCTCCAGTCATCATTCATGAAAAATAGCAATTACTAACAAAACAAAAAAAAAGGCAGGTGATTTAAGTAATCTCAACGGTTCCTATTCTTAACATTTAACTCACCGGAGTAACCAGTCTTTTTCTGAGCTGCAGCGAAAACCACATTCACTGCAGTCATGAGCGTCCTTTGTTTCTCTCATGGCCCTCAGAGTCAAACTGTTGCTCTTTTCTTTGGCATTCTTGTTGATTACAGGATGAGAAATGCACCCACCCAGGTGGAACATCTTTCATCATATTGGCTTCTGATTTACAAAACAGACAAAAAAAACAGTATTTATAAGCCACAATTAATTACTCATTTTCTATATCAAAGGGGCGTGCGTGTGCTAAAGCCCATCCCAGCTGGGCAAGAGGGCACACCATGGTGCATGGTCGCAGGCACACAGGGAACACATTCATCATTATAAATTGTATTCAATGTCCTCCTGATCATAAACTCTTGCGTAAAATATTCAGTATGCTTGGCGATATGAAACAGACTTGCATTTTACCCCTCAACGAACTGGAACAAATTGCCTGCGTTTTTTTCCTTTTACAACAATGTTACTAACAGTGAGATACATTTATAGACAGAAACAATCTGTTAAACCATTTCCTTGCCTCCTCCTACAGTGCATTGGTCAACCTAAGTCTGCATCGATAATGCTTAGGTTTGCAAAAGCACAGTAACCATGGCAGCTGTTACAGGCGTTTACATCATGTACTTAGCAACTCACTGACATGTTAACAAGAAAGTACAAATAGTTTCTTTGCATCACATGTAGCTACTAAAATTATTCCAAGCATTACAAGTTTTTCTCAATTTTCTGGACAGGTGCACCGTCTTGACATAATAGGATAGCACCTATGTATCGTGCATAGTATCGATTCCAGTGGATACTGTATCTTAGCGAGAACACCATGTCCTCATGTGTTCTGTGTAAATGTATTACGAATTGCACAAATCTAGCAATTGTCATGCATGCACCAGTCACAAAATGATGCACAACAGGGCCATGTCATCAGATGGAACAAAACTGCTGCCTCTACCATCTTATTTCCTAATTTAATGGTCAATAATTTTACCAAAGTATATTTATGTGCTTGTAAACTTTGTTACATTTAATGTAACCTTTTTTTTTTTTTTAATCTTGAATATTTGTACTGCAGAGAACCAAGAGGAAGAATTGCAATTCAGACTGTTGAGGTGAAGAGGAAATCTGCCTTTTCAGAATGATTGATTATATGCCTTATCTTCGTGCAATCCCCAACATTGTGGGTATGACAATCTTTTGTTACTATATGATGACCAGTTGGTCATTAAGTAATCTCTGGCTAAACTCAGTGGGGGTAAACAAGATACAACAAACGTAAAACCGGAAACAAGGTTCAAAGCAGCGGTTTTTTCGACAATGATGACAACATGTCGATGTATATTTCATTGAGCTCAAGGCATCCTATCTAAAGATGTGCCAAAGAGCCTTATTCTAACAGCTGCACACACTAGCTACACAGGTACAATGTTTACACCACAGGAGAAAAGGCAATCATGCAAACATGTTGCTGACCCCGAAACGACAGTGTCAGCGATAAAATTAACGTACAAGATATATACTCTGATAGTAGCTTAGCCCATGCTCATACATACTGGAATCCCAGCTGTGTGTGTGCATGCATGAGCGTGTGCGTTTTTCTGTCTTACCTAGTGAAGAAGTAGACACAGCTTTTTTTTTGACCGAATATTCCAGCCAGAATCTGTCCTCAGGTGGTTTTGGCTAAGCAAAGCAAATGGCAGGCTCCAAGGTGCTATTCACATGTGTTCGAAAAATTATTTTGACCCATTATAATTATTTATTTTTGTTCATTTGTTTTATTGCTTTACAACTTTTATGGACATTTCACCAGCAGCCTGAATTTTAAATTCATATATAGGAGTCAATTACATGCAGACATTTTTGCCACCAGGGGCATACCTCCTGCCCCCTCCCCCCCCGATCTTCGTGTTTGCTATTCACGTCCAATTATTTTTAGAATGTCAGGAGAGTAAAGAGATGCGGGAGTCAATCGCTCGTTTCATTGGTCAGTTAAGCAGCCATAAAAAAAATAAAATAAAATAATGAGCTTGCGTTTAAAAACAGTCTGACAATGCGACACTCGATTACAATTTGGTCCTTCCGTTTTTGATGACCAGCCTCTAGTGGTGGTGGTTGTGTAGTGCATATCTTGAAATGACCACGCACTGTCTCTACAAACAAGCCATACATTCATGGGTGAGGTCGTTTGAGGACAGCTGGTTCACCATGCTGCACGGAATCTCGGCAAGACCATTGTTGACTTGTTAGGTCACCGAATGCTTGAGTAACTCCAAAGCTGTTTGCAGCAGACACTTTATTTTTACATTAAAAGTTATACAATTTGACAAACAGCCCACATCCTTTTCATACAAATACAATTCAAATATTTTCTAAATGAGCTGCAATATAAGATCATAAAACAGAGTGCAACATTAGGCTAGTAACAATGTTTGCTATTACATTAATCACAGTTCTTCCTCTCCTACTCAGAGGTTTAAGAGTTAGGACTTGTGTCTAACCATTGTTTAGCATTAAGGACAAATGTCCGTCAAATGCAAATGCCCATCAGAGTAGAGACATTATTAAGACCAGGGTGTCTGCTAACATGCATTGTTTCTCGAGAGGAGAATTTGATAAAAGTAGGACTGGTCTCTCTGGTTTGAGCTCTGGCTGCAGCGCCAGCCAGAATTTGGATTATCCTCAGCAGGACGGTCTCACTATAATAATAGCAAACACCGATTACAATGACAGTGAATGTCAAGAATGCAAAAACAAAATAGCTGCATACCTGCCAGTGTGAATGCCAGAGGCGAGACACCAGGCAGCCTCACCCTCCGGGGTCTGGGGTTCCTTCAGGACATGCCGGGCCAAGCAAAGGGCCGCTCCCGCTAATTGCAAAGGCAGAAACGCCACACAACGGCCCTCCAGGAGCGACAACTCAAGCAGGTAGCGAGCCATCCACACCATCTGGTGGCACAGATCAGCGATGACACGATGCAAAGCTTTGATAATTGAAACGTCATTTTTTTTTTTTTTTTTGTATAACCTCCGTGAAGTTGCCCCCCCCCCTCCCAATCAGACGCAAACCTGTACAAAAATTATGTTAATCGTTTGTGCTGCTATCATTGATATATTTAGAATTCTTTTATAGGTCAATCAGTTCCCCATTTTGATAAAAAACTGGCTAAAAATGGTGTCAATCGTTTGTGCTGGTTTATAAAAACTTTCGTTTGTACTGCAAGGCTTTAGATATTCTCTCAATTTGCAGTGCTGACATTACGCAAATGTGAATTTCAATGGTGCCACGGTTTTACAATTTTCATTTTTTAAATTTTTTTTTTTTTTAAAGAAAATCCACAGTTCACCCAGCGCCCCATACAATGAATTGAAATCAGCATAAACTTATTTGTGGTGCAACTGCATCAGTGAGGTATGTTTAAAGTCTCCGCAAAAATTCAGCTGGGGCATATAAAAAAAATTGATAAGCATGCATGTGCCATTAGAGGCTGAAGGCAATAATTCTGCCCTGCCCTCTACTTGCAAATTCCTAACCAAGAGAAAGCGGCCCTTTACTTGCTAGCTGCTAACTATAATTTCAAAGTTAATCAACCTTGATACAAAATTAAAAAACTTTTTTTTTTTTTTTTTAGATTGGTTCATGAATGATGCAGGAGTAATACTTTAAAGTGCCTGTGACACAAAAAAAGCATGTTTATTTCATAATACATGCGGTGTTTTATGCTCCTGAATGAAATGGACTGCTTGGATGTGTGTGGACTGTGGAAGCGATCGCTATATTTTCAGTATTTAGTTTTTTGAATCCCGCACCATGAAAATGAATGACTTCCGGCAAGAGTCTCGAGTTGAGAAAGAAGGCGCTGTGACGTGTACGGAGGAAGGGGTCCTCTTCACTATATAGCCGTACTGTTGTATGAGAAGGACTAAGAATTCAGCGGATTAATACGTTTATTTTTCGCAAGACGCCAGCCAAACGGCTGCAGAAAAATCTTGCTGTAAGAGGGAGAGGCATGTGCCCTTTTCTGGGGTTTCAAAAGGTACTCATTTAATGGTGGATATTGGCCAAAACAAGCCCTACTACTGTGGGACCATTGGACTTACTAGGAAGTGAGTAAACATTGTGTTTTGTATTATGTCAAATACTGGGATCATTTTAATATGTAGGTGGCTTGCATTTTGTTGCTAACATGGTCCTTGCCCCTTCGGCGGCTTGCTGCACATACCCCCGCCGGGAGAGAGCTATAGACCCTACTCACATGACGTCACAACCACGCCTCCGCGCCATGTTTTCCGTCTACTTGTCGTGTATATGCATTACCATTACGTAAATTCCTCCTATTATGGCGCGTTTTTCTGCTCGTTAACATTAATAATTATAATGGTGAAGGCGTGTGTGGCGGTTGGTTGCAGTAACAGAGAAGATAGACGGAGAGACTTGAAGTTTTACCGTATTCTGAGAGACCCGGAGAGGAGAGGGAGATGGACTGCTGCAATTCGACGAGAAAACTGGGCTCCAAACGATTACCACGGATTATGTAGTAGTCATTTTATATCTGGTAAGATGCATTTAATATATATTTAGAGTGTTTTGGGCTGACAACCACAATTAAGATCATTGCGAGGCAAATCGCCGATTAGCCTCGCCGATTAGCCTGTGGTAAAAATGCGGGGGGCTACCTTGGCTGATTTACATAGAACAATATATTTAAACAAATTTTAGCAAGCCCTTCTGTGTGTCACATTTACTTTACTTTTTTTCATTAATTCATAATTTCAACAATCTCGCCTTTGTGGCGTTCTCTTTTAACACTCGGGCTCTTGCGAAATACTGCTGCTGGGAAATTAAACTAGCTTCTAGTTGCTATAATTTCTCGCTGCGTATCTTCCCTGTAATGTCGTACATGTCAGCGTCTTATTCGGTAATATCGCGTCACATCGAACTCTTTGAAAACAGCGACCGTCTCTTTGCAAATGAGGCAGACACAGTTGTTGCGTGTTATATTGAAGAAATAGTCCAATATCCACCTATCCTTGAAGCGTCGGCCATCGCAGTCAACTTTTTTTTTTTTTTTTTTTTTTTTGATTGTCGCCATTTTAGAAATCACACAGGGTAATGTTGCTTAGAGTGCTGCTCTTAAAGTTTTTCAAACTTTTGTGAGAACAGGCTGATTTTGTGTGGACAAGATATTTGTAGATATCAGGGTAGCAGATGTCAGACACAGAGGGCGAAGACAGCGGGTCGAAAAATATCGATTTAGGCATCAAATATGGATCTGGCGAATGGATAGACTGAAAAGCTTTTCCACATAACGCCTTTTATGCAACGCATCCAATGAGTTTACAGCGTCTGAAAGCACTGGGGCTTCCATGAATTGCTCTATAAACTGAGCGACTAATTGAAATCATTGAGAATAGGGCTAAACAGAGACGGACAATATGGCGGCCAGATACAGCGACACGTCATTCTGTGACGTCAGTGAGTAGGGTCTATACTCAGCTTATTCCCCTCTTCATGCACCCAGTGTTCTGTCAAATTTTCCGATCAGAAATTGCAACTTTGAGTTAAAAATAGCTGCGAATACAGCGATTACAAAGTAAACAGTAGAAACTTTCTTTAAATAAAGTACTTACGTTTGATCATGGATTGACATGTCATTGTCATTGATTGGCAGCGGTCATTGTCTAGCTGATTCCCCTGCGAGCTCCCCTGTCCGTAGTAGCTAGGAACTAGCTGTAAATTGCTCTCCGCCGGGCGGTTTGCCGATCAGCGAAGACAATCGACAAACCAGTCATCATGTGAAATTATCCGGGCTAGTTATGTTTTATTTTCCGCTTCGAAGACTTTGAAACATCACTCAGTTAGGGTTAGCATGTCGGCTAGTTTTCACGCCTCTTGGTTTGTTTACATTCTCAAGCCGGGGAAGGGAAATGACATAAGCCTGATTTAGGTGGCATAAAATATCGTTCGGGAGGTGCAACAGTAAAGGTGAAGTCGACAGTTTTGACCATTATGAAGTAATTTTGCCATGTCGTCTTGAATAAATGCATTTTTATTATTTCATATTCCATTTAGCACAAGACTTATTTGTCATGACCATGCCATTTATTTAGCTATTGGGGAAAAATATTTGGATAAAAATAATATCCTGTAAAAATATTGGAGAGACAAACAATGACATTTTGCGGCTCTCGTCACGTTTTCCTCGTTCTGAATAATCCCCCCTCAACGGGCTGACTGGTCCTTCTCAAGCCATTTATTTAGCTATTTGGGAAAATACTTGGATAAAAAGAATATCCTGTAAAAATATTGGAGTAGAGAGACTGAAACGATGACATTTTGCTGCTCTCTTTGTCGTGTTTTCCTCGTTGTGAATAATTCCCCCTCAGTGGGTAGCATACTAAATCAGATGAAATCGTGACTCCGCCGACGTCGTCCACCTGTTGGGCACGCTAGAGCCCTATAACGGTAGGTGTGGCTAACCTGCAGATTAAAAGACTAATTTCTCGTCATCTGCGCTTTGCTAAATTGTTGTATATAGTCGATTCATTTCAAAATATGATTCTGATTCACATAATAATCCTATTTAGGACTTCGTGTCGTACGCACTTTAAAGTTGGTGTCTACAACAACAACAACCTTCCAGCACTAAATAAAGAAAAATGCCTTCGTGTAGGTACTTTTAGAAGTGGGGTCACTCAATTTTTTGTTATTTTGCCAGCAGCAGTTTGGTACATGAACAACCCCTTTATTTAAAAAAAAAAATTAAACAAAAATAGAACGAACCATTCGTGTTGTCTTTAAGTGATATTTGAAAATTAAAGCTAATCTGCCAAATTTCCACATCTGGAATCTTATGAATCATACTGGCCTCTAGCGGCCAACGCATATAAAGAGCAAGCCAATGCCTACTGAATGAATTTTGTGTGTCATCACAAAAGCTACAGAAAAACAAATTGGCCAACATTTGTTGCATAAGCTTTTTTTTTTTTTAACCGATTGTATCCAATTTTTAGTCACCGATTTCAAATGCCATCACTTTTTTGTCTGCTTTAGTTTTATGCCATTAGCATTTTTAACACAGTTTTCTTAGATTCTTCATACATTTTCACTCAGTACCAGTTCAACTTTAACCTATTCCACATAGGGCCGCAGTGAGCACAGGATTTCATTCCAACCAAACAAGATGACACCTTTTCACCAATCCGGTGTTATAAAAGTACAATCAGTCGTTTGCAGTCAGATGGTGCTTGTTTTAGCAGAAACGTCATTGGTTCAACTATGTGCTGGATCGGTTGGAACAAAAATAAGGGCCCACAACAGGTCTATAGGACCAGTTTGAAGAGTCCTACAGTACAGCACGTCACATTGTCCATTGTTGGTTGTTTCTGTAGGTATTTTTACAACAGTTTCTTTCAAGCTATACACCCACTTGAAAAATATTGCCTCGCAATAATTTTACATCACATGAAAAAGAATCTTGATTTGGAGAGGAAAAACGAATAAATAAACTAGACATTACTAGACATAAAAAACTAAGGTCAGGATTGGATAGGGCACCCCGAAATTATATAAAAAGTTTATGCACCAAATTTTGTCAAACGCGTTATCAGAGTCAACGCTTTGGGGTTTCTGGAGGGTAACCGATAACTTGTGAGTAGCTTCTACATTGACCATTTCTGAGTTTGTGCTTGCCAGGGTAAGAAACAGTGAATGAAACCTTTTTAAAAACAAAATAAATGGATTTTCCAGACGGGTTATTAATGGCCTCTACAAGTGGGAACCAACTAGCACAAACAGGTTTTTTCACCTCATTACCATTTGCTCCATGTAAAGGTCACTGCACAATTTAAGCAGACCAATGAAAAGTATAATTACTTCAAGTGAACTGAAATGGGTGTTTCGATGCATAAATTGATCTTTTTCCACAATGCCGTCAACCAACAAAATCTAAACCTCATGATTTTATCTTAGCAGAGGTAATAAAAAATGAAAATTAACAGTCACCTGAGCACTGCAGCGGGCAATGGAGGAGAGCAGCAGTAGAAAATGCAAAGGCGGACAGTAGGACAAGTTAAACTTCAGGCCGGTGAGGACTTTTCTCTCCATGCGTAGCAGTTGATGCTTAGTGTAGGCATGATCCATTAGGTAGCAAAGTCCAGACACTTCAGGCAGGAGGCACTCTTCTTTCTTAGCTGCCAAGAAGAGACAAACTATACCAAGGAGCTGCAGGTTTGCTGTGGTGACTTTGACCAGACGGAGGGAGCGGTTGAGGAGGTGAATGGCCAGATAGAGAGTCTCCTCCTGGAAGTGCAACATCTCCTGATGGGAAACATGCATATATGGCTGGCATCAATTAAAATGTATGAATTACAATTTAGTGTGGTTTTCGTTTGACAAAAAAGGCCCAGCATTATCTGCTGTTGGCTTTTAATCCCAACTGAAATGTGATTTAGAGGCACTTTTCAAGCAACGGCAACAAAGTGCTGTACATTAACACAACTCAAATATAAGGAGAAACATTTTCAAAAGAAACCAAGTTACTAATAGGAAAAGCCTAAGCCTAGAGCTGCAACCAACCATTTTTTTTTTTTTTTTTTTTTTTAAATAGTTGATTAATCAAATAAATGTTACCTTTTCCAATTACCTTTACAATTTGAAGTTTATTGTTACTTACAACATACCTAAAAGACAAAATGGATGACTATTTTCTTCAAAAATATTTTATTACACCTTCCTGACTTAACTGTACTGAGTCAACAACTGTACCGTTTTAAGTACATAAACTTGCTTTTAGGTGTTTTAAGTTTTTAATAAAAGGTTCCGAGTATTAAAAAAAAATCTCAGTACACAAATCAGACAAAAGTCCTGCTCATTCAAATAAAAATAAAGTGCTGCTGATTGACATTTTTTTCTTCTTGGGCAAAACGCGGATATTAATTTTGTCAACGACTCATTTTCTTTAAACAAACTAAAAAAGTCGAAAAAAGAGGAGGCAGACTAATGAATCAGTTTTCTTCATCTAACAGTTGTTCATAAATACAATCCAAATCCAATTTTAAAGCACACTCTTGGATGACCATTTACAGTTTGTGTTGAAGGGAGACCAAGCTGTTATATGAATCTGTTTATGTGTGGTTTTTGTATAAAAACAAATGAGACAACTTTACTATCTAACAATAACTCAAGTGCTAGTATGGATCTCCAAAACAATACAAACGGACAATTAAGACACTAATTAGCATAATTGCTTGCTAGCTTAGTGCTCTGTGCCAAGTAGTCACATCACATCGGCAAAGAATACAAACAATACAATTGGCTTATTTAATCACCACTGACTGACGTACACTGGCTCAAACAACAACAAAAAATAATCCAATTCTCAACACTTTTGTCAGATAATTGATTCAGCAACCAAACAGCAGCAGTTGCAGTAGTGAACTCCCTCTCTCTTGTTGTAATCATTGACGCGGTTGTGGCCTTACACACAAACAATGACCCAAATGGCACTGCTAATAGCTGCCGGCAAAAAAATCAATTATCAAATTAGTTGGCAACTAATTTTATTAGTCGTTGCTGCCTTACCCAAGACTACACTGTAGTTTAAATTAATCAGGAAGTGTGTTTCTGTGATGAGGAGAGTGGGCTCTGTGGGAGCAGTCCTATAAAGAATGAGGACGCTTGCAAAGCATCCTGAAAAACACAGGGTACCTGCACTGCCCAACTCCGTCTGCTTAGAGGGGCAATCACTGTGACAGGTTGCCTCTCATCGGTGCAGATTCACTCATCAATCATGAAATCATTTGTCCCTGCTGCTATAAGACTGTACAACAGTTCAGACTTGATATGCGCATCTTTTTTTATCATCTTTTACACGATTACTATTGTCAGGAGCTTTTACTTATGCTGAACTGAAAGTTCATTTGTGTAATTGTATGACTGAAGTATCTTTACCTTACACTTTATTGCTATGCCTTCTTAATTTATCATTGAAGTTAAATCATGTAAGAAACAAGCAATGTTTTAACATTGTTCAAATGAAACCAAAATTAACTCACATGCACTTGAATGAGCCAGTCAACCAGTACAGCTCGAGTCACGTCACTGAAGTGTCTTGTCATCTCTGTGTTAGGTAAGGTTTGCCATGTTTGACTTCTCTGCACACATCATAAAGTAAATCTTTAAGAACACATACTAGAAGAAATCTTGTTTAAGTTTATATGCAGAGACTCACAGAAAATTGACTTTTTACTTGCCGTTACATAAACAGACTAGGGCCTGGAGTAAAAGATCAGACATCAGGTGTGCTGTGTAAAATGATCTAATTTCATTAAATGTTTTAGAAAAATAAAACTGACCAACTTAATTAAATTTGATAAACTACGCCAGCGACATGAAAGGCAAAACAGTTCAATTCTCTTCCATTCAATGGAAGTTGGATTTTGAAGAGTAATTGAATTTGAGTACATTTTTGTCAGTGAAGTGAAAATTGGGAAACACTGTACTACATTGTATGAGGCAAATTGACAAAGTCAAACCCAACACCACATTTTTTACCTTGTCAATTTAAACGAGGAACCCAGTGTGTCGCTCATCAGAAGCTGCTAATTGGCAAATGCTGTACTGCGCAAACAACCAAATCTCAATACAACTATGCATAAATCTTATGTTCTGTAAATTTGTTCAACTATTTTGTAACAGTAAAACAAACATCTGGCTATTAATGCATTAAATTCACAGTACGTCTGTTGGGAGTCACTAATGCAGTGTATGAAGTGCAGCCTTCATGAATGCTTTTGTCCTTAACGGTGCAAATAGACGGCAAGTCTACCACTAGTAGTCATTAGAGTTGTCTGACAAAAAGTTTTTAACCAATAACCCGATATTGTCCAAGTCCAAAAATCTGATACAGATATGGATATGTGCGGTCATGCACTTAACGTGTTACTGCTAATAGAGTACCGCACGAGTGCTATTTTTAGACCGCAAGCCAGCGTGACGTCACCATCGTAAACTGGACGCGGGTCAACATAGAAGCTCCCTTGCATACGACCCATGTTAGTACTGCTTGTTTCCTGCCAGTAATCTTTCAATTGTTTTCTTTCAAAAAAATAACATGCCGAGTAAACACTGCTGCTATAGAACTTGTAGAAACGACTAGACATTACTACCGTCCACATATAAAGGATATTTTCTTCATTCGTTTCCCGAAGCCAAAAACTCAGAAGGATAAATGTACGATGGATCAACTTGCCCGAACGTCGAAAAGACCAATTTAACGCCAGCAAGGTGAATTCATTCACCTTAATATGTAGCAAACATTTTTTTGGAGGCGATGGTCCTAAAGATGACAATCTTGATCTATTGCCTGCCCAAAAGAGGTAAGCCATTTTGATAATTTTACGTATTTTTTAGCTTGGTGTTTTGCCGTGCTGCTTCGGTCTGACAATGAATGGCCTGGAAAAAAAAAAAAAAAAAGTGACTGCCACTGTTGTTCTGACCCATGTTGCCAACAGTCAGATTGTTCATAAATATCAAGATTGATGTGTGAGGCAATCTTTTCTATTTAGCTGTTGAGAATTGGGAATTAAGAATTTGTTTTTGAGAACTAAGGCCTCACCTTCAGTGACATGTTTGAGAAGTTGTGTTTTTGTAAAGTTCTGTAAAGAATTTTGGTTTATTGTTGCAGATTGAACGTATTGTAAGGCGCAAGAGAAAAGCACTAACACCACGGCCATTCTCAAGCACTTTATTCTCTAAATTCTTTATTCGGCCAATGTTATCTGGTAGCAAATAATTTGGGACAACTCTAATCGTTATTGTAATAAAATTTCCAAGCAGTGTACAGACAACGGTAAACAGTGGCTCACACGAATGAAGCAGGGATTGGCCCTTATAATGAGTGGATTTCAACACAGAAAAAATGGTGTGTTTATGTAATGTAATTCTTGATCCATGAGTTGTGATTTTCGCATGTCATTTATATATATAAAAAAAGGGGGGAATTGTTTTGTATGGTAAAAGTGAAGTTCAGCCTCACCATCATATCCAAGAACATTTCCCAAGCAAATGTGCGGTCCCATACAAGTTCCAGCTTCTCAAGGGCGAGCTCCACTTCATGGCGCAACAGGCTGGGCACCAGCGCCTGGAGGCTGTGGAGGCCTGGCAGGCTGAGATTGTGACGAAGCAAAGGCTCCTCCAGACATCCATCTGTTACACTCGGATCAAAAGGAGGACACGTAGGGGGAAGTATAAACAAAACAAGCACATTATTCGACAATCGATTGCCTTCATTTTTGTTTCAACACCTTTAGACGGAACGATGGTACCAGAAGAGTATGTCCATGTTTTGTCCATGAACCCTACAAAGACACTGTTGATCATTTTGGCTGATAGTATCCCATCCTACAAGTAGAAAATGTATTAAGGGGTGACTCCCACAATAAAAATTGCACAATTTATGTAGCCATGTACAATAATATTCAGAACAAAATCAGGAAGGAATAGATTTGTAATTTTCCCAACATTTCTGGAGATTCATACATACATAAATACAGCAATGAGGGCTTTTAAAAGTAGTAGGCCATTATGAAAGTGACAGTACACCCAAGTGTTAAAATGCTATTAACTAGTCACCTACTCATTGTTTTGGAACCTTAAATTTAACAGATTTCCCCCCCCTCGTTAAAAAAGTATGATACGAGTTAGATCAAATACATCCAGACTTTCATTTAGTTTTAATTATTTATTTTAAAAGTGATGTTATTTGCCTGAATTTTTTAGATGGGGTCAGTTTGACTAAGTATGAAGTAACATATTGAATATTTTTTCAATTGGAAAAACCTTTTAAAAGACATCACAGGGAACATTGCAGGCATAAAATATGGCTAAAGTACCACATAGCGGGAGGGCAGAACAGGTATCCATCTGGGTTCTGGGTCCTTTTCTGGCACTAGCCTGGACTCAGACTCCTCCACTGGCTGCCAGCGATCAGTGGGCCCACAGGCAACCTGCAAAGTTTTTATGAGCCCTTGCCTGTCGTCCGCCTGAGGGATTTAAAAAAAAAAAAAAAAAAAAAGGCTACAAATAGATTGTTTTTACAATTGTTTAAAACACAAATTGCACTATTGCCAATGTCATCAGTACCGATCCGAATAAGGATTGTTTGGCTTGGTAGGGGTCAATTTAGTGCCACACGCTTGTGTAGTACTATAATTATGTTGTTGTAAAGGTGTTGAATGTCATTAGCCGGTAAGCATAGAAGCATGACGCCATGCCAACATGAACCTGATTCATACACTACTTATAGGACCGTGCTAAAACCAGCCTATTTATACTTATGTTTTATTTATTAACCTTATCAAATAAATATGAAACTAAAGTAAACACATGAGACATAACATTAATGCTTAGATTTGCTAATAAATAATATTTAAACAACAACAAAAAACAGACCACTATTTCGGGGTAAAAAACGCTGATTACATCCATTAAAGTTTTAAGATGTGAAAACCTCTGAGAAAACGCGGTCAATATTCTTAGAAACTCTGACCTTGTGTAAGTCCAGCAGAGGCTTGGTGTCACGGAACCCAGTCCTGGCCATGTTCACAGCCTGAGACGGAGTTACCTGGCGGGCCACTGCAGCTACTTAAGCAAGGCAGGCGACGGAGGCTCGGAAAACAATGAGACGACATGACCCGCTACAACTGGCGCCAATTATGATGAAAAAAACCTCAGGTGGGCCAGCCAGGACTGATTGCTGGGTGTGACGTCGTTTGCCAGTTACCAGAAAACGACTTCCGGGTGACGCTTCGCAAACTCATTTTTATTCATGCATCCATATCTGTATCACTTAACCATAAACATTTTTGCTACATTTTATTTTTATTTTTTTAAGTAAGCATTTAGGTTAATTCCCTTTAGAACAGACATTTTTCTCAACGATTTTATTTTTAGTCCCCCGTGCCTTTTAACAACTGTAGAAGAACACATGGTCCACCAGTTATACAACTATACCCGTGTCCACAATGACAGTCCACCAATCCAGTTTTAGTCTTTTATCTATCTTTTAACCCATAAGAACCCAGAAAATGACTATCTTTTAACCCATAAGAACCCAGACCCATTTTTCCTTGAAGGAAAATTATGTGGACAACATAAAGCACATTTTGATGTTTTTTTTTTTTTCCAAAATAAGAGTTTTTCATACCAAAGATCTGCATTGTTACATATTCGCCACATTTGGCGTTAGTAGTAAAGATGTTCTTAATGGCATACCGCACGCATGCTATTATTTTTAGACCGTGACGTCACATCGTAAAGCGGAAGTAAAGCCGAAGTGGGACATTATAGACCCGCCCTCGCATAGACACAACGTAATTTGTGCTACTTTTCTCCGGTAATCTTTCAAAAACGAACATGCCGATCACGCATTGCTTTTTTGGAACTTGTAGAAACGACTCTAGACATTACGACACATGAAGGATGTTTTCTTCATACGTTTCCGGAAACCAAAAACTCTGGAGGGAAAAAATGTGAAGACCGAATCAACGGACTTTAACACCAGCTCGGTGAATCCATTCACATTTCATATGCAGTAAATATTATGTTGGGTTGGCATGGTCTTTCAGAGGACAAAGAAGTACGCCATTTTTATATTTTTAACTTATTTTTATCGCTTAACGTTGTGCCGTACGGCGTCTGTCTGACAATGAATGACCTGAAAAGAATTATAATGGTATCTGACTGCCACTGTTACCGTTTCTTTTATATATATATATATTAGGCTCGAGCGTATGACGTGGCACTCACGAGGTTTCCGCCCCTATCGCCATGTTGGAAGCAGGAAGTTCGGTGTCAGAACTCCGGGAAACATAAACAGTGAGGCATTTCGACTCAGGTCGCTCTTTAAAAATGATAGGAAATTATTGTTCGACAAAGAATTGCAACAACCGATCGAATAGAAAGGAGAATGTACAGCTCGACGGAACCCCACTGAGTTTCTTCCGGATCCCTACATGGAGAAAAGGCAAGGGAAAGCTCATATTTGAACTTACCCAACGTCGAAGAATGGCATGGGTGGCCTCGATCAGAAGGAAGGGCATAACGTTTGATTCTCCAGTTACACACATAGTTTGCTCTATGCACTTCCACTGTTGTAAGTTAATTTCGTTTGTCTACGCAAATTTCGGTAACTTTATGCCCTAAGTCGGCCTGTTGTTAGCTATAGCTACAGCTAAACAACTAGCATGCATACATGTGCATTGTCTTCATAAGACATAATTCCTGTCGTTTCTAAATGAAAAAGCTATAACTTGTTGCCGTGAGATAGTGGCAAAGAATTTGTACACAGGCTACATTGTCTGCAACAAATCTGTTTTCTAAAATATAGCATAGATTTGTCACTTAACTATCACAGCTCAGCACAGCACAAATTCAGATGTTCATGACAATGAAAATGTAAACACACATTGCCTGCCTTTGAAGAACGATGGTGTTGCCGTTTGCTACGGTCATAATGTGCAGGTCCTGCACCGATCCGCAGCAAAACTGTTCGTAGCTTTGTAGCGATTTGTAGTTTCGGAATTGCTGATGAATGTAGTAACTTATACCAAACAGTAAATACAGCATGATGTCAATTTCGCGTAGTGTTGGAAGCTTGTCGACATCTTTATTCCATTTGTGTTCGGCTTGCTGGTAAGGGTCAACATTGTTCACATCCTTAAGTTTGCCCACATATCTGTCCTTCGCCGTGGTAACAAGTTTGTCTCTGTATCGAACTGGCAAGTTTTCCTTACTTTTTTCCATCTTTGGCACTCGTAGTTGAATTGTATTTGCCGTTAAGTTTATATGTCCCGTGATGCAGACGTGCTTCCAATATGGCTGCGTTGTCGCAAATCTCGCATGATCCCGTGTTGCTGTGACGTAAACGCTCGAGCCTAATAAAAAAACAACTTTAGTAAGGGGTAAGTGTAAATAAATTATAGAATTAAGATGTGTTATCAATGAAAAAATTAAAAGTGTTCATTGGCTCTCACTGAGTAGCATTTGCGATCGCTACACAAAGCTAACTAAATTACCCCCAAGAACGGTAAGAGACGTAGGACAACCAGATGATATATAAGAAAGACAGGGCTGATGGTAAAGGATAGCTTGTTGAAACAGGAGAATGTCATTGTCAGTCGCGTCGATAAAAAAGCTAAAGCTATGCTTAGGTCGGCTCGTTTTTTTCGTCTTTTTCAGCCTTCGACACTAAAGGTGTCTCTCTAACTGAACATTTTTATGTTCTTCCACATCTTTTCCAGTCAATTTGGCACCAGGCACATCATTTTCGGAGAGAATTGGTAGGTTTAGCTCTGTAAACATCTCCTTCGTACACGATTTCCATTCATTTCCTATTAGGGACAAACGGTGTCTTGTCCCTACTTAGCAACAGTAGCTAATGTCATGAAAATTAATGAGCGGAAGTGACGTGTTGCTTGCGGTACGCCATTCTTAGTGCTCAGTAACATGTAAACTGCCCCTTTTATTTGCATTTTAACAACATATAACAAAGCTCTGACTTTAATAACAAGATTTAACATAAAATATTCAGCTTGCTTAGTGTAACAAAATAAATACTGGAATTGTATCAAAAATGAATAATACTGCCTATTTTGGGGCATTTAACAAGCTACCACGGGTACAGAGAACTGAAAACAAATCTGTAAACATTAGTTGTGCAAATAATAAAAAATGCTGAAGAAAAATAGAACCCACATCATCAGCACCATGTCTGAAAAATTTTCAAAGTTCATTTGTCTGTTAAGTATCGGGCAAGCCTTTTAGCATAGGCGGAGTCTGACTTTTAGGGCAAGGGGGGCACAACACGTTGATGACCCCGAAACGCAGTGTCAGCAATAAAATTCAGAATATTATACAGAATATTTATAATAATAAGTTGACAATGAGCATTTTTGTTTCCCATCATTCTAGAGGGGAATTCAAAATCAGGCTGCTTAGGCAATACTTTTCACCAAGATCGTCATCCATTGAATATGGTACGCCCGCCGGTGTCGTGCCAATGTAGTTACCCCAGTCAAAAATTATATCCCCTGGGGGGGAGCCATATGGAGGTAGATTTGTGTCTTTATTATTTGATCAAAAAAAGTTGCTTCAATCAAAATATATATTTTCTACCCAAAAAAGTTGCTTCAGTAAAAAAAAAAAGTTTGAATGCAAAAATGAATGTAAAACTAAAAAAAAAATTTCTTTGATTTTTTTTTTTTTTTTTTTTTTTTTTGATTTATTGAAGCAACTTTTTTGATTGAAGTAATGTTGATTTGGGTTTGGGCCACATTTTGGCTAGGACATATTTGTCTTTATTATTCAATCCAGAAATAAGTTGCTTCAAAAAGTATATTTTCAAAAAGAAAAATCACTTCAATCAAAAAAAAAAAAAATCAATCATGGAAAAACTTTTTGAATGCGAAAAAATATTTGAGATTGAAAAATTTGCATTTGAACACAAAATTTTTCATTGAAAAAGTTTTCTTTGATTGAAGCAATCCTTTATGTGTTTGGGCCATATTATAAGTAGGACATGTGTCTAAATCATTTGTCCCCCCAAAAAGTTGCTTCAATCAAAAAAAAAAAAAAAAATTCAAAGAAAAAAAATCATTTGAAAAATAAAATTGCCCTACCCTAAATTTTTTGTTGTTGAAAATTATATGGATAGCAACTGAGCGTCTAATTTGCTAGTCACATGATCTGTTCGAAAAAATAATTTTGACCCATTATAAATTTTTTTTTTTTTTTTTGTTCACTTCATTTTTTGCAGTTTTATTGCTTTACAACTTTTATATATATAGTAAAGTCAATTACATGCAATCATACTTTTCGGCCATAACGAGGGCCTGCCCCCCCCCCTTAAAATCCGCTGATGCCTTTTAGCCTATGCCAAATAGTAAAACTTGAAACAGTTTCGTTCCTCAGTGAAGCAAAGACGCACATCACATTTCTCACAGAGGGTGGTAGTTGAGTAGACTTTGCAGAGTTTGCAGCGTCCATGTTTTTCACATGTCAGAGGCCAGTGTGCAACTTGATCAGAGCGAACATCATCTGGAACTCCAACACGAACCCTCTTGGTGGGGGGGGGGGGGGGGGTGCTTCGCTAAGTGATGGTCGGCCTCTTCGTGCCTGTGTAAGAATGAGGCTAGTGAAAACCTCCGCCTGGAAGCTCTTTTGTTGCAGTGTATTTTCGACACTGTTTACAGTCACGGCGGTAGATCAACCATGCATTAAGCAGACCTGACATGATGGTGTGGCAGAACAAGTAGGGGTACCACCTCCGTGACCTCATGTGGTACTTGCACCTTGCAATGCATCCATCAAGGAGATCTACTCCTCCCATGAATGTGTTGTACTCCCTCACAATGTGTGGCCTTCTGACCTCTAAAAATTTCTTGTCTGCTTTGCTCCAGCGTCGGGCAGTATCTTGAGGCTCAACTGCACAGTAGGATGAGATCAAGGTAACAGATTTGTTGTCATACCACTTGACAATGGCCAGCCTTTCTTCTTTTTCCACCCTGGCGTCAACAGATCATCTTCCTGTCTTGGCAAGACTTTTCTCATCTTCAAGCTGACACCCAGCCAAGCGATTGCCACGCAGAGTTCCCACAAAGTAGATCTTTTGTTGAAGAAGGTTGAGCACCGGCGGTGCTGAAGAAAAAAAGATTGTCGGCAAACACTTTGTACAGTGCCTTGCAAAAGTATTCGGCCCCCTTGAACTTTGCAACCTTTCGCCACATTTCAGGCTTCAAACATAAAGATATAAAATTTTAATTTTTTGTCAAGAATCAACAACAAGTGGGACACAATCGTGAAGTGGAACAAAATTTATTGGATAATTTAAACTTTTTTAACAAATAAAAAACTGAAAAGTGGGGCGTGCAATATTATTCGGCCCCCTTGCGTTAATACTTTGTAGCGCCACCTTTTGCTCCAGTTACAGCTGCAAGTCGCTTGGGGTATGTTTCTATCAGTTTTGCACATCGAGAGACTGACATTCTTGCCCATTCTTCCTTGCAAAACAGCTCGAGCTCAGTGAGGTTGGATGGAGAGTGTTTGTAAACAGCAGTCTTCAGCTCTTTCCACAGATTCTCGATTGGATTCAGGTCTGGACTTTGACTTGGCCATTCTAACACCTGGATACGTTTATTTTTGAACCATTCCATTGTAGATTTGGCTTTATGTTTTGGATCATTGTCCTGTTGGACGATAAATCTCCGTCCCAGTCTCAGGTCTTGCGCAGATACCAACAGGTTTTCTTCCAGAATGTTCCTGTATTTGGCTGCATCCATCTTCCCGTCAATTTTAACCATCTTCCCTGTCCCTGCTGAAGAAAAGCAGGCCCAAACCATGATGCTGCCACCACCATGTTTGACAGTGGGGATGGTGTGTTCAGGGTGATGAGCTGTGTTGCTTTTACGCCAAACATATTGTTTTGCATTGTGGCCAAAAAGTTCAATTTTGGTTTCATCTGACCAGAGCACCTTCTTCCACATGTTTGGTGTGTCTCCCAGGTGGCTTGTGGCAAACTTTAAACGAGACTTTTTATGGATATCTTTGAGAAATGGCTGTCTTCTTGCCACTCTTCCATAAAGGCCAGATTTGTGCAGTGTACGACTGATTGTTGTCCTATGGACAGACTCTCCAACCTCAGCTGTAGATCTCTGCAGTTCATCCAGAGTGATCATGGGCCTCTTGGCTGCATCTCTGATCAGTTTTCTCCTTGTTTGAGAAGAAAGTTTGGAAGGACGGCCGGGTCTTGGTAGATTTGCAGTGATCTGATGCTCCTTCCATTTCAATATGATGGCTTGCACAGTGCTCCTTGAGATGTTTAAAGCTTGGGAAATCTTTTTGTATCCAAATCCGGCTTTAAACTTCTCCACAACAGTATCTCGGACCTGCCTGGTGTGTTCCTTGGTTTTCATAATGCTCTCTGCACTTTAAACAGAACCCTGAGACTATCACAGAGCAGGTGCATTTATACGGAGACTTGATTACACACAGGTGGATTCTATTTATCATCATCGGTCATTTAGGACAACATTGGATCATTCAGAGATCCTCACTGAACTTCTGGAGTGAGTTTGCTGCACTGAAAGTAAAGGGGCCGAATAATATTGCACGCCCCACTTTTCAGTTTTTTATTTGTTAAAAAAGTTTCAATTATCCAATAAATGTTGTTCCACTTCACGATTGTGTCCCACTTGTTGTTTCTTAACAAAAAAATTAAATTTCATATCTTTATGTTTGAAGCCTGAAATGTGGCGAAAGGTTGCAAGATTCAAGGGGGCCAAATACTTTTGCAAGGCACTGTAATTCTGGTCTGACGGAAGAGTTTCACAAAGCTTGACCACGACATCACCTCCCATGCCAAGTGAGGATTTTTTTCCCATTGCGACTGGTGTGCGCTGGGTGATTGACTATAACAGCCGCGTTTCACTGCGGCATCGATGTTGCACCATAAACGTGCCTGGTGTACTACCAGAGTTACCAGGGATTATACACCGGGCACGTGTCCACCTCACAGTTCTGTGCGCCTACATTTTGTGTTGGTGCTCCTGAACAAAAAAGGCGCAGCAAAAAATAAGGGTGGAGCTTTATCGCAATGTTAATTTTTTCCATTATGATTCAGGCCTAATATATATATATACATATATATATATATATGTATATTCATTCATTCATTCATATATACACATATATATATATATATACACATATATATATATATATTAAAAATACACGATAATATCGGTCGCCAATAATTATCGGCCGATAATGGCAATTATGACATCCCACAGATAATCCAGATAATAAAAAAATTTAACCGATAATGCAATCCGATAATTATATACTTGATTTAGCCTCCAAATGTGCACAACCGAAGAATTCAGCACGCCGCCTCCTCAACCCCTCCCCTCTCTGAAGCCCCTGAGGGAGGAGGGGTTGAGGAGGCGGAGTTACACGACAAGAAATAGTTGAATATTATGGCGGCTGTTACTAAAAAAACGACGCTCTCGCCATCTGCGAATCATGTACCGCAGAAGTTCCACGAAGCCGAAAGAAAGCGTCCTCATTCAAAACTACTAACCCAGCATCCATTTAAAACTGCATCACAAACATTTTTGGAACGAATACGAGGCTGCTGCTAGCGGGAATGCTAAAGCTATTGTAAACACTAAGTTACACTACAGGGCTTGTGACGATACAGAGTCGGGTTGTTTGGGAAAGCAGCCCAAGGCGAGTGGTAAACTCGCATCTATGGCTAAACATTGCACAACTGGAGACCGATAGTCGGCAAGTAGCCGTCTTCTGACGGAGCCCGCCGCTCTGGCCGGTCCGCCAGGCCGCCGCCGCCTCGCCGTTGGCAGGACGGGCAGAGCCCGGTTCCCCGGCTTCAGGACCTCTGGCGAACACCCCGGTTTCTCGAGCGTTCCCTCACAGCGTGTGAGCAGAGCCAGGCCCCGAACACGCTGCGGCGAACCGGCCGGTGCGGGCGGATTATCCGGTACGAACGTAGCCGCCGCCAAGACGAGACACGATTTTTTAAAACCGAAATGACCCTAGAGCCAAAGCCCTGGATAAAAAATAATGCAGTTTATACGACCACCATTCTTCATGAAAAACATGCCAATCACATTTTCACCACATACATTTGGAAAAGTGATGTCCAGTAAGCAAGCTTATCATTACGGCACAGTGGTTAGATGATAATTTAAACATGGAGAAAACGAAGTCAGCCAGTCAATAATGCATTCAGTACGTAAAATGACGAGCGGTCAGTTGACTTTGTAACGCTGCCTTTATTTTCGGCTTAACAAAACTCAGGCACAAAACAACACGCACGGAGATGCGAGCTCCAACTCCATCCAAATAGTACTGCCGTGTATCAGTTTAGCTGCTGTAAAGCAAATGTCGTGAGTGCCGCAAATGTAAACAAAGCGCTGCAGAATGGGTACATGACATCTCGCCCTTTTGAATTAATCATTTTCACAGTGTGCAACAAAGCATATAACATTCAACATAGCAATCACTTTTCAAATTGATTTAACTTATTTGTCTGCTCAATTACAGTCACAGTAGATTATCAAAACTTATTGGCACTTATTAACACTAATCAATTTGAATATGCACATTCCTGTTGTAATGAAATAACAATAATATTCTGTAGCCACAAATATTATTCAAAATCTTTTCTTCTTCCAAGTTTTTTTTTTAGGATGAAGTATAATAATGTATTGCTTAAAATAAGGCTGTTAAGATTATTTTCAGCTAGCTATTTTTCTTCCAAGAAATCTGAAATACATTTGAAGCGCTGGCAGATAATTTCACTTATTTCCAATAGATTTACACTTAAAACTGACTAGTTTTAAGGAGGTGTGTTTTGCAGTGTATTAATGTTATATACAAGGGAAACGCACTGGAAAGCCAGTCTACTTGGAGAGACCCATCCATAAGACGGTCACTTTGATTGAAGTGGGGTAATGCAATCACATTTCCTTGCAATGTTTATGATCATCCATATGTTAGGAATGGCTTACCTTTAAAGGCATTTTTAGGTATTTACTCTGTAAGTAATTGTTGCCAAAAGTTTACCATTACACAATGTCAGACAATCTGTCATTATTTAGATGTTGGAATTGACTTGTTCATATTTTATGTTGAAAAAAAGAGCAATAAATTATATTTTTGCACAGTAATATTTTCTTTTGTGTACACTTTAAAATTTTACATAAATCTTTTAATAGAATTACCGGCTTGACATCGGTTATTGGTTGGAATGAGGAGGAAATTATCGGTTATCGGTATCGGTTGAAAAATGTATTATCGTGCATCACTAATATATATATGTTTTTTTTTTACTTTTTAAGGGCGAAAAAAGCAACAAAATGATCCAGAAATAGACTGGAATTTGCCAAAAAAGATACAAAAAAATTTCCGTTTTATACTCAACACTCCTGGAAATAAAGGAAGTACAGTACAAAGTATGGTACTGTAACATGTTTGGAGCTTAAGTTGGGAAAAAAAAAAAAAAAAAAAAATCGGTATCGGCAGATTTTCAAAATCAAGTGAGACTTCCGCAAAAATATGTGTTCGGGACATCCTTACCAAGGATATACACAGTTGGCCAAAAGTATTGGCACTCCTGCAGTTCTGTCAGATAATGCTTAATTTCTCCCAGAAAATGATTGCAATTACAAACGCTTTTGTAGTAATATCTTCATTTATTTTCTTGTAATGACAAAACACAAAAGAGAACGGATTTTTTTTTTTTTTTAATCATTATCATCTTACACAAAACTCCAAAAATGGGCCGGACAAATGTATTGGCACCCTTTGAAAAATCATGTGCTTCTCTAATTTGCGTAATTAACAGCACCTGTTACTTAACCGTGGCAGATAACAGGTGGTGGCAGTAAATAAATCACACTTCCTGCCAGTTATAATGGATTAAAGTTAGCTCAACCACTGTCCTGTGTCGTGTTTACCAAATTGAGCATGGAGAAAAGAAAGAATACCAAAGAACTGTCTGAGGACTTGAGAGGAAAAATTGTGAGGGGGCATGGTCAATCTCAAGGCTACAAGTCCATCTCCAAAGACCTGAATGTTCCTGTGTCTACCGTGTGCAATGTCATCATCAATAAGTGTAAAGCCCATGGCACTGTGGGTAATCTCCCTAGATGTGGACAAAAAACACAAAAGAGATTTCAACGAAAGATTGTGCGGATGGTGGATAAAGAACCTCGACTAACATCCAAACATGTTCAAGCTGTCCTGCAGTCTGAGGGTACAACAGTGTGAACCCGTACTATCAGTCGGTGTCTGAATGAAAAAGGGACTCTACGGTAGGATACCCAGGAAGACCCCACTTCTGTCCCAGAGACATAAAAAAGCTAGGTTGGAGTTCGCCAAAACTTACCCGAGACAGCCAAAAATGTTTTGGAAGAATATTCTCTGGTCAGATGAAACAAAGGTAGACCTTTTTGTGAAAAAGGCGTCAACAGAGTTTACAGGGAAAAAAACGAGGCTTTCAAAGAAAAGAACACGGTCCCCACAGTCAAACATGGCGGAGATTCCCTGATATATTGGGGTTACTTTCCTGCCTCTGGCACTGGACTGCTTGACTGTGTGCATGACATTATGAAGTCTGAAGACTACCAACAAATTTTGCAGCATATTGTAGGGCCCAGTGTGAGAAAGCTGGGTCTCCCTCAGAGGTCATGGGTCTTCCAGCATCAACATGACCTAAAGCACACTTCAAAAAGCACTAGAAAAACATTTGAGAGAAAGCACTGGAGACTTCTAAAGTGGCCAGCAATGAGTCCAGATCTGAATCCCATAGAAAACCTGTGAAGAGATCTGAAAATGGCAGTTTGGAGAAGGCAACTTTCAAATCTCAGAGACCTGGAGCAGTTGGCCAAAGAAGAATGGTCTAAAACTCCAGCAGAGAATTGTAAGAAACTCACTGATGGATACCAGAAGCGGTTGTTCGCAATTATTTTGTCTAAAGGTTGTGCTACCAAGTATTAGGCTGAGGGTGCCAATACATTCGTCTGGCCCATTGAGTTTTCCATAATTTGATTATATTTTTTCCCATTTCTCTTTTGTTTTTTCATTGCAAGCAAAATAATTGAAGATATTACTACAAAAGCATTTGTAATTGCAATCATTTCCTGGGAAAAATTGAGCATTATCTGACAGAATTCCAAGGGTGCCAATACTTTTGGCCAGAAGTGTATGTAACAATGTTTCATTGAGTAATTATTTCCCCATATGATCCATAATATGGGTCTTAACGAAAAAATGAACTAGCCCAGTATACTAGTACCAGTCCTTCTAAAAAAATTAGTATATTGTGATAATGTTCATTATTTTCTGTAATGTACTGATAAACGTTAGAATTTCATATATTTTAGATTCATTACACACAGCTGAAGTAGTTCAAGCCTTTTATTGTTTTAATATTGATTTTGGCAAAAAAGTCAAGAAAAAAACAAAAATCCCTATCTCAAAAAATTAGCATATCATGAAAAGGTACTCTAAAGAAGCTACTAACCTAATCATCTAAATCAACGAAGCAACTCAAAACCCCTGTGAAAGATTCCTGAGGCTTTTAAAAACTCTCAGCCTGGTTCATTACTCAAAACCGCAATCATGGGCAAGACTGACGACCTGACTGCTGTCCAGAAGGCCATCATTGACACCCTCAAGCAAGAGGCTAAGACACAGAAAGAAATTTCTGAGCGAATAGACTGTTCCCAGAGTGCTGTATCAAGGAACCTCAGTGGGAAGGAAAAAGTGCGACAGGAAACGCTGCACTATCAGAAAAGGGGACCGCACCCTGAGAAAGATTGTAGAGAAGGGCCGATTCCAGACCTTGGGGGACCTGCAGAAACAGTGGACTGAGTCTGGAGTAGAAACATCCAGAGCCACCGTTCACAGGTGTGTGCTGGAAATGGCAGAAGCTCCTGACCTGGGCAACAGAGAAGCAGCACTGGACTGTTGCTCAGTGGTCCAAAGTACTTTTTTCAGATGAAAGCAAATTTTGCATGCCATTCGGAAATCAAGGTGCCAGAGTTTGGAGGAAGACTGGGAAGAAGGAAATGCCAAAATGCCTGAAGTCCAGAGTCAATTACCCACAGTCAGTGATGGTCTGGGGTGCCATGTCAGCTGCTGCTGTTTGTCTACTGTGTTTTATCAAGGGCAGGGTCAATGCAACTAGCTATCAGGAGATTTTGGAGCACTTCATGCTTCCATCTGCTGAAAAGCTTTATTGAGATGATTTCATTTTCCAGCCCGACCTGGCACCTGCTCACAGTGTCAAAACAACTGGTAAATGGTCTACTGACCATGGCAGTACTGTGCTCAATTGGCCTGTCAACTCTCCTGACCTGAACCCCATAGAGCAGGGGTGGGCAAACCGGTCCTCGAGGGCCGCAGTGGGTCCTGGTCTTTATTCCAACTGACCCAGCACAGATAGTATAACCAATGAGGTTTCAGCAGAAATGAGAAGCACCTGACTGCAATCAACTGATTGCACTTCTAAAACAGCTGATTGGTGAAACTGTGTCGTCTTAATGGGTTGCAACAAAAACCCGCACCCACTGCGGCCCTTTGTGGAATAGTTTGCCCACCCCTGCCATAGAGAATCTGTGGGATACTGTGAAGAGGAAGTTGAGAGACACCAGACCCAACACTGTGGATGAGCTTAAGGCCGCTATCGCAGCATCAAGGGCCTCTGTAACACCTCAGAAGTGCCACAGGCTGATTGCCTCCATGCCACACAATTTGAAGCAGTCATTTCTGCTTATTAAGTATTATAAATAATTAAGTATTGAGTGCATAGCTGATATAATTAATTGAAGGTTGACTTTTTTTTGTATTAAAAACCACTTTTTTTGTATTGGTTGGATGAAAAATGCTATTTTTTTTAGATGGGATTTTTGGTTTTTCTTGACTTTTTTGCCAAAATCATTAATATTAAAACAATAAAAGGCTTGAACTATTTAAGTTGTGTGTAATGAATCTAAAATATATGAACGTGTTTATCAGCGCATTACAGAAAATAATGAAACTTTGTCACAATATGCAAATTTTTTTGAGAAGGACTAGTATATGTATTCTGATGCTTAAAATTTTCAAATGTATAATTTATGTCCAATGATTACCTGGTGACTGAGAAATTAGGTCAATTTAAGTAATGAAATTATATTGGACTGTCACTGTACATTTAAATGGTGTGAACGTGTAATTAAAACACATACACAGAGATTGGTTCAGTAAAATGTTTACTGGCACATTTTGAAAATGTCATGAGCTACTGTGCTGTAGCAGGGTGCACCCGTTACATTGTCTTGCAAATAGCAGGCTTGAGCTGTCCAATAGGACAATGACTAGCCATCAAAAAGATTGCTTTTTTTAGTTGCTCTTTGAGCCTTAACTGCAGTAAGCAAAATGAAAGAAACCACAAAATAAGTCTTATTACACCAGCATCAGGTGCCACATTCGTGACAGAGGATCACATTCAAATACCGAGAAGCTAGATAAAGCTGCAAATCATATTTTACAAAATCTGCACACCTCCAAGATCTTTTGGGGGGTATTTACATACGGTAATAATATTGAGGCACTTGTTGTGCCAGTGTATGCCCTACAGGAGGTCCACTTGCATGTTCAGCCATGAAGCATTGCTTTAATAGCGTGACCAGCAGCGAGGTTTAGTGTATGGCTTCACAACCAATACAATAAAAATAAAATGAAATCCAAAAATAATTTCAGCAGTGCCCTCAAATGGCAGCAAATGAAGGCAAATCCACAGTGGAGTCAATCAGTGCAGTGTTTCTGATGTTCAGCTTGTGACCCACTTGAAAGCAGGACACGAGGCTTTAGGCTGCGATGGCGAGGTGCTGCAGTTGTCAACTGGAGACTCAAAGCAATTTGATCACAGAAAGGGTGGGGAACCACTTTCCAATTAGATGCAGTTTCTTTCTATTAAGTCCTTAGTGGGCCAGACTCAGTTATAAAAAATGTTTCCACCCGAAACATTTTGCACTACTGTACAGTATATTATTGTGGATTCAATGTTTTGGGTTTATTTTATATTGTTATAATTATAATAATAATAACAATTTTTTAAACAAAAGTTTCTCTGGGGTTATTTATAGAATTTCAAGGTAAATTATCCTGTAGGCCATATACCTTGGCATGCAAAAAAACTGGACACCCCTGGTCAAATATTCAGCTTTTCAAAATGTTTTGAGTGTAGTCAACCAAGTGGAAGGTCAAAATATTTCATCTTTCAATGACATATTTAAGCAGTGGAAATTGGTATGAGAAATCGCCTTGCTCTCTTGTCCATACTTTTTTTTTTTGTCGACATCAATTTTGTTTAGGTCAAGGTAACTGCTTAGAGGCTCCCCATGTCTGTTGACTGTTGGGATAAGGTCTGGAAAGTCTACTTTTTTTGGAAATAGCTTTTATCTTCCGCTTGCTTAGTTTTACACATTACAAAACTTTGTCCAGAGGTGCTCAAACCTTTTTCATGCCATTGTACAGTATATACAGGCTATAGGTTCCCCACCCCTGGACTATGTCATCATTCGTAGGAAACCGTGGTGCCTCAGGCAGCCACTTAAAAAAATAAAATTAAAAATATATATTCTCTCACTTTAACATCTCACATAATCACAGTCACTCAAAGGGTGAAAGTAAATGAATGAGTCATGAGGATGCCCAGTGATTCATTTGGTTCAGGGTCGAGTGGTGGCTTGGTGGAAAATCCATAAAATGAAAATGAAAAATGAAAGCAGTTTAAAACATTTTAATATATATTTTATAGAATGTATAGTTAAACAGGAAATTTTCCAAATTGTATTTAGAAATATATGGACAAAAAAGGGGGACACACAAAGAATGACAAAAACAGAAAAAAAAATTGATTCAAATTTTAGCCAGCATATTCTCCAGCAATAATAAAATACAAGCACGATTTCATAAAAATCCGTCCAGAACTTGATTGAACTAGACGATCTATACATCAGCCGAAATGAGACCATTTTAAAGGAATACCTCTATATTGCTTCATTAGAACCCAAACAAGATACATTTATCTGCATTTACCTTTTACACAAAACTCAGCGAAGCAGGACATTGCCTGCAAAAGCGCCAGTGTTCGGTATGTTTAATAAAAAGTTTCAGACAGCAGTAATTGCTTTCACTTCCACTGCAGAATGTTCTTACACAAGGAACTCACACATGAATTGGCATTCCTGTCATGGCTCTGATACTATGTCCAAAGGCAGAAAAATTGCTGGGTATACTTGCCCTGCTACCCCATTCCATGCTGGTGATGTTAATAAAGCACAGAGACATGGGAGAAGGGCTTGAATATGGCGGTGTAAAAAGGGTTTATTGATTAATATATACCCCTCTGTTTCAGTTTAAGATTGCTTGAGATGCTCGTGTGTGTCTCATTGTTTTGAAACCGAGTGCTTCAGGCAGGTTTACAGTGCCATGTTAAAATATTCAAGCCCTTCTCCTTTTTTTCTACCCCTGCATTTTACCACTTTAGTGAGAAAAAGTAATTGTCTCCTAAATGTAATAGCTGGTTAGCATCTCTGTTATTCTGGCCCACTCATTCTCACAGAATTATTAAAAAGATATTAATCAATGCTTTGCGCTTCAATTTTCATTTGATTGTGCTCAACAAATTGATAAAGTGGTGAAACTATGCAAAAAAAAATAAATTAAAATAAGTGACATACAGTAGAGTTTTCCACGGCACTATAGATTTAAGTGCTTAGGAGATAATTTCCCAGGAAACACAAGACCAACATCCAACGTGGAATCATTTGAAGTGTTAAACATCCACCTAGTCAGTCAATAAGTTGTCTTTTGGATATATTATAAAGACTTAACACTTTTTGTTCTTGAACAAGGGGACATTCAAAAGACTACTTTTCTAACAAATGAAATATGGAATTACAAACGGAAAGATGGGTAGCTAATCTGAATGAAGCCTGGCAGTGAAGATGAATGGACTGATGGTGGTAAATGGCTGAGGTCAAGTTGTCTCTGACACGTCGGGCAAGTGACCTTAAACTTGTCTTGTTCATGTGACTGTGTTTGTGAAATGCAACTACGCAGAACATACAAGTGTTTGACATTTGCTTTTAAAAAAAAGATTTAAAAAGCCATGCACAAGAAGCCAAACAGCAAATTTAGCGCCAAGTCGCGCACTACAATTTTTTTTTTTTTCAAATATAAATAACACACTTGTTCCCTTTAGGTCATCACTGTGTAGTGTTCATGCTTGCCCATGTTCAGCATCCATGAAAAACAAACAAAATGGATGGTTGCAAAACAAAATTGTTCGAAAGTTCTCTAGCACATTCATTCGGACGTCAACACATATGCAGTGCATACACAGAAATGGCAAACTTGCCCTTCCCCCACTCTCTCCATTGCAGGCACGCGCACACACACAATTGATTTGTAACAGCAAGTTCCAGAAAGAGCACTTATTTAAAAAAAAAAAAAAAGCTGAAATATGGCTTTATATTTAAAACCGTAACAATTGATGAAGCTCAATTGGTCAATTATCACCCAATATCTCATCAAGACGTCTAATTTTTGATTTTAAAAAATGTATCAACAAGGTTTCTATATAAGATGCAGTCTATGCGTCATGTTTTTGTGTCTACGGCTGGTAACGAGCTGGTACTTGCTGGCATAACCTGGTTTTAAAGTGTGCTCAGTGTAGAGCAGCAATAGCCCCCCTGAGAGGATGTACGGAGACTAAGCTGCCCGTCCGTCCACGTAAAACCCGCTGAGGTCCATCACTCGCAAACTTGAAGACTCACAGCCCGCGTGTTAATCGTGTACATTATTTTCTGCTGGTCTATGTGTTTGCAGGGTGAGCAAAGGAGAGGGGGTCAAAGGCTGGATGAGAATGTGTCTTGTGCCAGTTTATTTGTGTGTGTCTTTTGATTTGTCCTCAGCAGTGCAAGTGCGTACGTGAGATTTGGGTTGTGTGTTAGCCTGCCTGTTTGGTCAAAAGTCTGAGCCACTATTCTCGTATGCTGGCAGAGTAAGAGAACTGAGGGAAGTGTGTACGCTGATCTGAGTCCTCTGCGTCTAAACTGTCATCTGTGGAAAAGAAAAAAAATATGCACACACATAAAAAATAAGACAAAGCCAAACAATTGTGACACTAGATTAGCCATGTCTGTTTTATCGCTTATCCGAGCTGGAGTATAACCCAGTTTGTGTATAAACTATTTGTATACAAAGCATTGCGATATATCACCATATCGAGATATTAGTTTCTTAGAAAATCTCATAAGACCAATAAAAAATTATGTCAGCAGATGTCTTACACTTATCTGGTGGGGTTATGGTGATAGTTTGTGCTGTGAACTCGTCGTCGAAATATCTCGTATCCGTTTCTGAAGTTACCTGGGGCTTGAACGGTGGGACAAGCTGGACAGAAGTATAACAAGCAAAGCAATGTTGACGTCCATATCATGCCAACTACAAACGTTAAACTGGTGCCATCCCCTCATAGTGTGTCACCTTCTTCTCCAGGACATCTTGCCAATTCATGGAGGTAAAGAACTTGTGGGTCATCACTTCTTTGGCATCGTCAGGTCCGCCTCCGAGCCTGGAAACAAAAACACATAAAGAACATGTTGTTCTCCACCGACTTTTTCATTGTGAGTAAACAGTGCTCTTAAAATGTGTCTGTTCCCTTGTCCTGACCAATTTGAAACAAATTTGTTCTTGATTTCCTAGCCTGCAGGCAGCACTCCCTTTACACTGTTTTAGTTACTTAAAACATAGAAACACATCTAAAACAACAATCATTGACCTCCTTGCTTATGGCCATTAGCCTCAGACAAAATGAATCAAGGAACACATCTTAAATAATGTGGTTTACTGTGTATGTACTGGCTGAAGGCAAGATGAGAGTGAAGGTCTTCTAAAAACTAATTAAGACCTATTGACAAGCTGCACTGCAGCTCGTGTCTGTGTGGCCAAAACAGAACAATTATCTTGTCTGGAAAATAACAACGATTGGATCAAAAGCTGCCTGTTTACTGCTGTGCTTTTACGGTTTCTCATCCATGTGCCAAGCAGCAGTGTTTTTATCGTCCATCTCAAAAATTACAGAAATTTGTCATATCTGAAAAAACTCACATTTTGAAAGACAAAAGAAGCCTCAGATAGGACATGCTAAAACAAAATGAACAAAACTGCTTTGAGTGTTAACCGTGCAGTTTCTACAGTCATACAAGAAAGCATGATTGACTGAATATATTGTAATAGTATAAAGAGGTAATGAGTGTTTGTAGTCACACTGGAGTATAATGGAGCCTCCAAAGTCATAGTAAGTAATACAAATAAGTCAAACATTTTGGTGAAAAACCTGCATTGAAACCAAAAATAATATGACACAGACGTCTTGTGGAATTTTAAGAGTTTATGATATGCTCCAAATTACTCTAATTTTACTTTTAAGAATATTTTACAGAGGATATATTTCAATTTTAAGTGTTGGTCATAATAAAAGTCTTAACAGCGTATGAAAGAGTCATCAATTTCTGAATTAATTTTCTTTATATCATTTCCCATGCATCAGAGGTTTTAGATTCGCAGTTTGACTCTCACATCCGGCTTTTTTGTGTGGAATCGGGTGAAAAGCATCGGGTTTTTAATTTAAAAAATATATTTATGTTTTTCTGCTTTATGCTCATACAGCCTCTCGCTCTCCCTCCTGCTGCTTTTTAGGTCAGCAATGCCCCTGGAGTTAGCGATTTAAGTTAACAATGATTGACAGGGGTATAGCTTTGATCTTGCCAGAGAGGCTTGGTAGCACTACCATCAAAGGGCCAAATGTGTCAATCATAGTTTAGCTTGTCAAACACTTGCGGTCGTGTGCTGTGGCAACTTTTTGTAGGTGAGAGCCTGTTCTCAGCAGCGTGAGCGTCAAAGCGTAAGTGGATTTAAGTGAACTCACTCAATGAAGCATTTAATAAAGACAAGCATTTTTCTATGTTATTTTTGTTTAAAAATAATTCACATTATGAAGGCGGCACAGTGATAAAGTAACATGTATAAAACTTTGGTTTTGTTTTACACCAGGGGTCCCCATCTGCCGGGCCACGGACCAGTACCGGTCCGTAGCGCATTTGCTACCGGGCCGCACAGAAATAGTAATTTATTACCGACCGCATTCTGGCTGAATTAACCCTGTGCCCCTGCTTAACACACCAATATCCCTGTCTACTCTAGATATGATACTACGGGATAGATTAGAAGGTCGTCACAGAAATCCATTGATTGGACTGCAAGCAGTACATCTTGCTTGTGTATATAATATATCTATGTGCGCTTGTCCTCGATAATCGTATTACTAGGCCGTGGGCGCAGCACATTTGTTCACGGAAATAATTAGCCCCCACACGAGCGAAGATGACGTCTGACGAAAACGGACGTCTTTTGAGGTATTTATCCGGCGAAACGGGCACCTGACGAGCCTGCAACCTCGAAGACCCACAAACTGCGTAGGAGAGGATTCGTGACCCATTTGTGAATAAACCGAGTGATTCGAGCATGTCTATGCAACAGGAGGATCAACTTGTAGAGATCGCAAATGATGGCGACCTTATTCAACGTACATTTGAGACAACAACTCTACCGAGGTTCTGGATTAAAGTCATTCCTGAATATCCTGACAGGGCATTGAAAACCTTGCTACAATTTCCAACATCGTATCTTTGTGAACCGGGCTTCTTAATTAATGCTTAACGACAGGGCAAAGTCGTTAATGGTGAGAGCGGTGTGCAGTTGATGTGTGCAGCTAACATGGCAGGATGTATCCGTGGAGAACTTTTCTACAAGTCCTTCCACGATCAAACGTAATATTCCTTTCTTTCAAGAAAGTTTGTAGTGTTTACTTTGGAATCACTGCATTTGCGCATTTTGCGGCTATGTTTAATGTTACGCGCATGCGCAGAACCGCATAGTTGCAATTTTTGATGGGTTGTAAAATTTGTCAGAACACCGGTCCGTGAAAAAAAGACCCAAATAACACCGGTCCGTGGTGCAAAAAAGGTTGGGGACCCCTGTTTTAAACAACACTTTTTCCCCCTATTGGATCAAGAGTCTTTATCGGCAGATTCTCAAAATCAGGTGACTCGGGTGCAAAAATATGCGATCGGGACATCCCTATTTGGGAGTCCACATTGCTCTTTTCACTCTAACGTGACCACAGTACGTCCCAGAAGAGTTTATTCATTAGCTAACATAGGGTCAGATGTCAGCGTAAACTAAGACAGTCTGAAAGAGTACGGCGGGTGTTTAGGTACGACGGTACTAAACACTAACACACAAACCCAGTTGACGCACATTCACAAAACTCCGGTTGAACACTAACACCCGCTGCAATAGCAAATGCATATGACACAGAGTGGAGGCTTTTCAGAGTGGAAATACATTTTTAAACCTTTTAATTTTTTAAAAAATCGGTTTTATATATAAATACATAAAACATATATATATATATATATATATATATATATATATATGTTTAGTAAAGTAACTTAATGTAGCTACTTTCATAATTGATTGACAAGTAATTACTTTTTCAGAGAATCAACTATAACTCTTGCTCTTCAAAAGTAACTTCAACAACACTGCCCATTGGTGTCAATGTGAGTCGTAAAGGTCGTTTGTCCTCCAACTGAAAGGCGACCAGGCCAGTTTTTAGCCTACTTGTGACTGATAAAAACAAGCTTCATAAAAATTGGATAGCTGGATCAAACTTCACAGAACAAATGTTGTGCAATATGAAAATGACTTATAGTCCCATTAAACAGAATTAAGTATATTTTGTATTATCAAACAACAATCTTTGCCAATTACATACAGGTTATTATTGCTGTCCACCCAAGGTTGGCAACCATCACATTATAAATATCTGTGGCTTGATGCGGTGGAGCTTGTTTTTTTCCTGGTGATTAACATGAGAGTTAGTGACTGAGGCTGTAGCGTTGTTCACTGCTGGCTGTAAACTGGTTAACAGTCTGCACCTCGGGTGCTTTGGCATCAGTTGTGGCCGTAGCAGCAACATGTTCCAGTTAGTACTGTTGAGTTATATTTAATTAGCTAATCCTGTTTTGGCAATTATAGACACATCAATGTGGTACTAAAACTTTTTTAGGTGTGAAACCATTGGTGAAGTTTCAGCAAGGTGGTAATGTCCAAACCTCTTCATCTAAAACATGGAAAATTGTTATTAATTTAAATGTTATGTATTTTCAGCAAAACTATAATGGGGTACATGTCGTCATTGGCATATATAATACCCTGTAACATGAAACAAGATAAAAAAAAAAATGTTCGTATTGCACATCTCTAGCCCAAGTTAAAATGTGAACAATGTACAGGAAATGGAAAATGTAAATGACTAGTCCATTTGCCGCATAACACCAATATAACTGAAGATTATAAATTATTCTATCAGAAATGCACGTTGGTGGCTAAGGTCAAAGCTCAGGACAAACCTCTGCTTAGGATCCTTCTTGAGCAGGCCGGCCAGCAGCGCCTTGGCTTCAGGAGCCAGGTTCTTAGGGAAGCGGATTTCCTCCATAAGAATGAGCTCAAAGAGTCGCTCATGGTCCTGGTTGTAGAAGGGCAAACGGCCACACATCATCTCGTACATGACCACACCCAGTCCCCACCAGTCCACAGCACGACCGTAGTCGTTGTCCTCTAGTACCTGTTGGAGAAAAGTAAAGGAAATGCTTCACACTGACATACAATGGATTTATTTCAAACACTGTTTTAATGCAAAACATCTTGTCGAGGTATGCTCGTCCTTTACCTCAGGTGCCAGATATTCAGGAGTCCCACAGAAGGTTTTCATGGTAGCACCATCTGTGATGCCTTCTTTGCACAGGCCAAAGTCTGTTATCTTTATGTGGCCATCCTTGTCCAACATTAGATTTTCCAGCTGAAAAAAAGAAAGACGTGAAATTAGAGTCGGTGATATATTAATGTAGTGAAGAAAATAATAACAAGGATATCAATACACTGGGTAATGTAGCTAGGTTAAAATGTCAATGTGTGTGTGTGCACAGCATACCTTTTGTCATCATGAGAAATTTGAAATATACCATGATTTTCAGAAAATAAATCAAACATTTTTTCATTGTTTGGCCTGTGACATACTCTGGTAAGTCGACATTTCTATTTATTAAAATGCACAATCTCACATGTTCCTAAACGTTATTTCACAATGACCGACATGGCTAAAGAGTAAATATTACCTTCTGCCAATCAAGGGAAAATTCCCCAGGCTTGTGACAATTATGGCTGTCTACTAATCATATTAATGTGTGGAAAAATACCATTCAAACCATATGGTAAGTCCTAAAAATCTGAAGGATGTGAAGTGCAAAATGAAACAAAAAGGAAATACAACAAATTTAAGAAATGCGAAGTGCAAAATCAAACAAATGACAAAAAAAATAATACAAATTTAAAAAATAATTAAAAAAATAAACGAAGTCCATCAAATAATTTTAGGAGCACAACTGTTTGCTTCTTCTAACTTGAAACCTTTAGTTTATTTATTTTTAAGCGCAGGTATGACAAGAAGAAGTCTAAATGGTGAAGCTGTTCATATAGCTATGTTTTAACTATTTTTTTATTATTTTTTCGGAGAGATTTATACTCCAATAAATATGGTAGTCATGTTCATACAAGTGCATTGTGCATACACAAACAGACACTGAATATTGTTTGATTCACATTACATTTCAGGGTAGGCGCAACAGCCTTCTGAGCATGCACACAGTCAGTGTATTTAAAAAATAAGAAAAGGGTATTATACGTGAGAAACTACAGTATTTGGCAATGAGATACTGTACCTTTAAATCCCTGTAAACAACATTGCATGAGTGTAGGTACTCCAGTGCTGATACAATTTCTGCACCGTAGAATCGGGCCCTGTCTTCTGTGAACACTCGGTCGCGAGATAAGTGAAAGAAAAGCTAGAAAAGAACAAAAACATGACATAATATTTAAAAGGTAATTTTAAATGATTAAAATTAATTCCCACGGATGTTGTTTGTGCTGTACACCAATAACCCACAGTATAAACAAAGTGAGATATTAGAGGTAATAACTTACTTCTCCGCCATTTGCATACTCCATCACAAAGCATAGACGATCATTTGTTTGAAAAGCATACTTTAGTGTCTGTGTGTAAACAGAAAGACACATTAATGCATTATTTTGATTATGAATAGACGTGTGTTGCGGAGATTTTTTACTTACTGTGAGAAAGGGATGCCGCGTATTTTGGAGTACTCTGCTCTCAGTCACTGTGTGCGCCACCTCGTCCTAAAGCAAACACACACATATTGTACATGTAACAAGAGTAAGCACACATGCAAACTACATGTAACAAACTGCCTATAAAGCAAATTAACATAACTAGTTAGCTAAAGGTTACAGCATGGATGACCACTGTGTTTCTGAGATGACGCTTGTGGATTTTCTGGACATTCAAATTGGAGCTGAACAATGAACGTACATTGCATCGACATTTGAGGTTTTTACCACTGTTTTTCGTTATGTTTTGGGAATTGTGGTTGTAATAACATAAGCTGCCCCAACCCTTGCAGCTCACAGATGCAAAAGTGAAAATATAGAATAAATAAATATAGTATCGGCCCGAAGATAAGACAGCCCTCATTATGAGACGACCCCCTCTTTTTCAAGACTCAAGTTTGAAAAAAGACTTTTTGAACACCAAATTAATTTTTATACAGAAAATAATTACAGTACATCTCAAACAAATTATTATACCAATATATTTTGAGAGAAAAAGCATGTTATTTTGCCTCATTCAAATCTTAATATCTGAACAATATAAATATGTAAACTAAAGTGCAATCACATTTGTAAATGAATGGGTTCTGGTTTTTGAAATATAAATAAACCAATCTATTGCGATAAAAACAAAATTGCAATAACTGCATTGACCAAAGTGAGGTCTAACTGTAGTCTTGAAACAAATCTGAATAAGGAAAAACATTACAATAAAATAATGCAAAGTGGTTAAACTTGAGAGTAGCTGAGATCTGTCAAGACAGAACATTACTCCTCAAATTCAGCATTCGCTTAATGTATATCTGGCGCCATCTAGCGTCGTGAATGGGTATAATGTCTAGACCCCGAATATAGACCCTACCCACGTGACGTCACAACTCCGCTCTCCTGACTGGTGCCGCCCACTTGTCCGTCAACACATCGTGTTGACCTGTTACGGCTACGTACATTCCTCCTATTTACGGCGTGTTTTTCTGCTCGTTAACATTAATAATCAAAATGGTGAAGGCGTGTGTGGCGGTCGGTTGCAATAACAGAGAAGATAGACGGAGAGACTTGAAGTTCTACCGGATTCCGAGAGACACGGAGAAGAGAGAGCGAGATGGGCTGCTGCAATTCGACGAGAAAACTGGGCTCCAAACGATTACCACAGATTATGTAGTAGTCATTTTATATCTGGTAAGATGCATTTAATATATATTTAGAGGGTTTTGGGCTGACAACCACAATTAAGATCATTGCTAGGCTAATCGCTGACAACATACACGTATGTATGTCGTGAGAGTGCTATCGCTAAACCATATAAACATTAAAAGCCCTAGCTCCATTGACAAATGACATGAAATACATTAGACTTGACAGTGGATGTTAGCAAGAACAAAAGATTTTGAATTGAACATTTCGTAACTCACCTTCCGAGCACAAGATTCCTGCCGAATTTTCGTGTACGAGGACCTGTTTCACCCAACCAGCAACGTAGCATTTATAAGCCTCCAAGCTCTTAAAGTTTTTCAAACTTTCGTGAGAATAGGCTGATTTTGTGTGGACAAGATAGTTGTAAATATCAGGGTCAGGCAGAGACGGCGAAGGCAGCCGGTCAAAAATCATCGATTTAGGCATCAAATATGGATCTGGCGACTGTATAGAACGAAGCTTTTCCACATAACGCCTTTTATGCAACACATCCAGTGAGTTTACGGCATCAGAAAGCACCGGGTCTTCCATGAAATGCATTTTAAATTCCTCGATCAATTGAAACCAATGCTAATACAGAGACAAAATGACGGACAAGTGGGCGGAACCATACAGCGAGCACGTGGTTTTATGACGTCGGTGGGTAGGGTCTATAAGACGACTTCTACTTTTTCAGTCTTATTTCAATGCAAAAAACACCGTCTAATATTCAGGCCAACACGGTAATTAGAAGACATTTTAATATGACAAGCACTAACTTTTGCAATGATGACTTCTTTGCGGAGGATTTTCATGGCGTAGTACATTCCCGTAGCCTTCTCTTTCACCAGGATCACTTTACCAAAGGTGCCTTTGCCCAGTAACTTCAGGTAGTCGAAATCACTCATGGTCTGCTGAGGCGATGACAGAGAAACCACAATGACCAAAACACATTAGCTCACATTCTTAAGCACCCTGTTTGTATCAAGGGGCTTGAAAACACTAGCTCAATAAAATGTGAGCTGACCACTTTTGAGCGAGATTTGGATATGGCGATCTCCATCTCCTCTGCTCCGCTGCTGTCGCTTGGCGAGCCAAATTTGATCTCCATGGGCTCCTCATCTTGCTGCTGACTCTTCAGGCTGTTTGCCACCGCCTGGATGGAACGCATCCATTCTTCCCTGAAACAACAGGGCACATATATACACTTGAAAGACAATCTTTCCTCATGTTCAAATCAAATTTATTCCTTGCTGGTTTATGAAATTCATTATGGAGTACTATGAAGTGAAAATGAGTGACTAACAGAAGTACAGACCCCCCCTCCAAAAGCTAGAAATGCTCCATCAAGCCATTTAAGTCGACAGAAACAAATAGTGCTTGCTCAATTATAATCTGGTCTAATTTGGACCCAAACTCTATTTTGAGCACAGATGTAATTATCAAAATCTAAAATGGATTACCAAGTCCTGAACAATAGGCCATTCAGGCCCACCGTCTTACTCGACTGTTGAAACTTGAGACTTGCTCAAGATAACGTTGTCAATGTTAAAATGAAAATAGGATCAAGGCTGTAACATAAACAGCTCCATTAGTTTACAATGGCGCTTCAACTCTGAAGTAAATGCCTTTAACAGGGCTCGGGGTTGTTCATAAATATTACTATTTATATATTATTACTTAGTTGTGTCAAGCTATTAAAATTTTTGATTGCAGTTAATGGCATTTTTGCATAGTTAACTCACTTTTTTTTGTAAAATAAAATCCTTGATTTGTCCCATTTGATAAAATATTATTACAAGTGCCGTCAAGCAATTAAAATATCAATCGCATACAGTCCATAGTTAACTCGCGATACATCACATTTCCCCCCATTTTTTTAAAACGCAAAAATGATTATATATTTTAAGTTTTAAATACACCTGTTAGCATTGGAGTTGACCAATGTGCCTACCATACATAATTCAAATCAAGCCTCAATAGAAACAAGAGTTGGCCAAATTTACACTTGTAAAAATGAACATCCATTTTACCCAAATAACTTCAAATAAAAGGGCGGCACGGAGGAAGAGTGGTTAGTGCGTCTGCTCACATTTCTGACATCAAGGGTTCAAAGTGTGCCCTTTAATTTTTTTGGGTATATCTATAACACTTTTATATCTCTTTATTTTATACACTTGACATTTCTATATAGTCTACATGTATACGTTAATGAAACATCATTTGTTGTCATTGGTTTAATATTATTCATGATATAAAATTACCAAAAAAATGGGAAAAATGAGATTATATGATTGAACTCACCAAAACGCTGGTCTTCCAAAGCAATTCTATAGGTCATGTGGGCATTTTAGATGTGTTTGCGCCAGTCAATCCACCTCAGAGTACCACATTTTTAATTAAAACGCCCATTTCCTCGTGCCTGCAAATGGTGAGCTTTGGGCGGCCGTGAGAGGAGCACAAACCGCTCGGAGCCTCCGTGCTGAAAGTTCTCGTGGAACTCAGCCCACGTTTTCTTTCTACATGTTCATTCCCAGTATGTTTGCGTATTGCAGCTCAAAAAATGATAATAAATATCACAATCTGCCTCAGTGTGCCACCATTTGGACTAAAACAGCCAAAGTTAAGTTGCAGCTGACAATGGGAATCCACCCCAATCCTCCGTGTGCTTTTGCCCGCATATAGTCAGTCTATGGCGGCCCGAAAGCTGCGCGTGGCGCCAGGTTCTTCGCTGTATTTTCATCAAAACATGCTCGAAAACACCATGGCGAGTTTACACTCTTTGCGCCGCCTCATTGTGCCCCATATTGGCCATTTAAATCCAAAATTAAGTTTAGTCTGAGAACCAGTATTTCACTCCGATGGCCAATGGGGCGCACGCATTGTCTTGATGGTGTCAAAAGGGATTTGCGCTTAGGCCGTTATTAACGTGTTAACTGACAGCACTAATATTTATATGTTACTTTTAATTGATCAATTCATAAATGTTGTTTCGGGCTTCTCGGGGAAAAAAAACATCATGTTTTTTTGTTTACCTCCTTAGGAGCTTTATTATATTCAAATGTTACTCGAAATATTGCTTGTAGAGTTCATAAACGTGTAATGATGGTGTTGGACTTTTGAAAATTGCAAGGAATTAACGAAAATCTTCTTGATAGGTCATTTGTTTCTGAAACATACCTCTCCTCATTGCTGTCGACATGAAAGGTGCGCTCAATCACTGAGGTCCACTGGAGGCAGCGGATTACAAATGTATTGGGCCTGGGCCTCTCTGTCTTCATTAGCTGGCACTCTACAAAGCACAGAGCCACCGGATAAGAAAATTGGATGAAGGGGTCACCAAAACATGGAAAGAAACCTGTCAAAGCGTAACATGTCATGCAAAAACCAAGATGGAGAACTGACCTGCGACGGAGAAGTTGTTGAGAGGTGGCAGGCTGTGATCACTGGACACTTCAGGCTTCTCTTTGTAGCCGATGAAGGAGCCGTCACTCTTTAAGATGAAATAACGAGGCCTCCAAGTTTTAATGTATTCACCTAGAGACACAAAAATGACCACAGTTAATGTTTGATTGATAAAACATGTTCCGGGATTTAGTATTAACACAATTGTACACTACAATCAATTATTGATGCGACTGACTAATGTGTTGCTCATCACTGAGAGGCCCACACGGTTTCTAAGCGAGCCTGGCATAAATTCACAAAGATTTGGGAAGACACAATAGCAACAGAGACACAGTACCTCTCTTGTGGAGCCATCCCTCTCTCACAACGCTGACTTCATTCATGCTGGGGCAGAAAACTGTGGGGTTGGGAGGGGGTGGCAGGCCGCTGGTGAAAACTATTCAAACTAACTGCTCGAGAGAGTGACAGCAACTCAGATACCACACTTGTCCCAAGGGCCTGGGAAGAGAAAACAACACAAGGTAAAGAATAAGTTACTGCTATCAATGCTGACAGAACATCATGTCTAAGAAGCATGTCTAATACGCATAACAAAAAAAAAGGATGCATAAACATCTAATATGAGAAAATATGGGATTTAAATTACTTGCGAGGTCCAGCCTCCTGTCTTACAAAATGATGTCCCAGAAGTGTTTGGAAAAATTGGCCACTGGATCTTGCTCCCAAGAGTTGAGAAAACACCATTGATACGCCATTCTAATCTGTCCACTTTCTCCATCAAATACTGTAATCCTGTTTAAAGCCTGATTCAAACATGGAATTGGAACAGTATTGAGACATCAATGCGTCACGACGACTGTATGGCAGTGTGTGCATGTGTGTGTGTGAGGGGGTGTTCTAGCACAATCGTTAAGATGTAAACTATGTCTAAAAAAATATTGAGAGGGCAGAAGCAACTTGCATTGTGGAGATCTCTCAAAATCATTGTCCAGTTGGTGTGCTGGGATTCCCACACATAAACTGACGTAGATAAAGCGTACTGCCCCAATACTCCAAATATAAACTTGACGACCACCACGAGGAAAACATGGCGGCTGCCATGTCAGCTGCAGGACCAGTTAGAATAAAAATGAGTTTCAAATTGAAGCAGGCAAACCCTATGAGATGTGTCACTGCCACAATGTCGAGTTCTTCTTAAAAGCCTTTGGTTGTATTGCAGTGAGCAGGAGTATAAGGGCAAAATGGAAACGATACAAACCATTCCACAAGAATGAAATCAAAAACACCTGAGAAACAAAATCATAACTTTTAACCGTTTGTTACTTTGATTTTTTTTATTCATTTTAAGTTTAGGTTGCATTTATTCTTGTACCATTACCTCTTTATTCTCATTATATTACAATTTCTCTGGTTAAAACTTTGACTACTAGGGCTGGGACGATCCGCTTTTGTCACGATCCGATCCGTATCCTGATACCTATGTGGCGATCAGACATGTATTGCGATACTTCAACTATCGCAACATATTACCTTTGATAATTTATAAAACCACAGAGGCATGTATCTCCATATAAACTAGATGCCATTTAACATTCCATTTTTTTTTTTACATTGAAAAGTGCATTAACTGTTCCGTGCAAAATAGAACAAAAAACAATTTAAAACACTTCACATTTTATAGAGTCCCGATCCGATACCGAAAAAAATTGTTCCCCAAAAAATTTGCTATAAACATGTTCCTGTCCCACTGAATTACTTTTAAACAAGAATAAAGTAGAAAAATACGTGTCAAATCCGCTCACGCTGCTGATGACACTTACGCACAATGACTTGCCATAGCACAATACCTCAAGTGTTTAACAAGCTCAACAATGATTGACACATGCGGCTCTTTCGAGTTTAGCGCTCTCAGGCTTCTCTGGAAACATCAAAGCTTCAAGTTTGTCAAGCATCGTTAACTTTAACAAGTAAACTGCAGCTACTGCGGACCAAGAAAAGCAGCAGGACGGAGAGTGATCGGATCATCTCTAGTTTGTTGGCTTGTGGCCGGCGCTGCGTTGGCACAGGACATTAGAAGTATCTACAGTATCGATACTCCGAAAAAGTATCGATACTTGGTATTGGGACATAAAGGATCACGATATATCGCCAGAAGATTTTTTTTCTCAGCTTAAGTGACCGACTACCATTATAAAATTTATGTCACATATTTTATGTTTTCATGTCATTTTAACGACTTTAGTTTACTCTGCAAATATTACACCTTTCAGTGCAATATTACCATTCACAGTTTAAAATATCCTTCATTTCTCATAATATTGTGGATCTTGTGACTCGATACTAATAAGCACAACACTATCAATTCTCTTAATTCTGAAAATACCTCCTTGAATTTTACTTTCTATATAAAATCAAAATCAGTATATAATCTACCGATATCAACTAAAAAATAACTTGCCAAAATTAAAAGTATATCGTCTATAAACTGTCTATTGGTGACTGTATTGTCCAATGCTCTAATAAAAGATACTATTAGATATGAGGGATTAACAAAATGAAGCAAATGCAGTCTACAAGAAATGTGAGCAGTTGATTGTATGGGGCAGGCTTGCCAAAACGAGTTAAAGTTCAGTCAGGGAAGCCCTGCACACGCGCTATGCTGCAATATGCCCTTACCTTTCACATGTTTCACCACCAGCCCGCAACACAGAAAAGTGCTGAAATGTGCACGTCACCTCCTTCCTATCGGAGCATCTGACAATTATGACAACATGATGGGAAAAAGTACACCAGTGATACCGCATCCACTTTTGCTCCCAAGTGTCTTCTCAAGGTACACGTAGGGGGTATCCGTATTAGTGACTTGAGAGCTCAAATGTATTGTTATTATAAAACAAAGATATGTATATTTAATATTTCAATGAAAGTCGATACAAAGTTAATGAATTCAAAAAGATTTGAGTAATGTCATTTCGAGATATTTTATTAAACGAACATACCCTAACTTTAGTGTGGTCACAAGGCTAAAGTTTTTTTTTTTTTTTTACATTATTACCCATATGGGATGCAACAAAATTTGAACCCTTGTCGTGACAAAGCAGGACTTTGCTAAAGGCAGCAAGTATTGTATATGACCATTGGGAAACCCACAGAATCAGTGCGCCGTCTCCTTGTATGGCGACGTGAGCACAATGTGCTTTTTTAAACTTGTGAAAGCCATGCCGCATAACAGTCCCATAACACGTCCTCGTCGTTTAGCGTGGAAGCAAAGCTAGCATTGGTCAGAGAACGGTGTCACACGGGTTCCATAAATCGGAAAATTGCTTCCCATGCTCCACCTAGTTTGGGCACTCAACAACAGGCCTGGCCGTTCACCTCGCAGCCCCGGGGACGGCGAAATTGACATTTAGAAACAAGTCAGCAAACCGCGATAGCCTCCAAGCTAACAGCTAAGCTAACACGCCACCTATCCACTTCACACATCTTCTAATCTATTATTACTACCACGCCGGCTTTTTTTCTCCCCAGCCTTCTTTACGTACCTTCGCTGTGAAATAGTCCCACTCCTCGAAGAGTTTCACGAGTAGGGCCGTACAAGGCTCCCTCTGCCGTTTATCACTCTCCGCTTGTGTGTATTGAACTCTGTCAATGATCACACAAGCTTAGCCGACTAGCTTGTTTTCTTTCTCACAATAACAGCGGCGGCGTGCTCGGTTTGTCACCGAAGCGGGCCAGTGGGAGAGAGAACAAGTCCTCAGGGCCGCTATTCAGTGGGTAAGAGAGCGTAGACAAACGGCAATCAATAATGTTCAACTCGTGGACATATTAAACCGAGTCTCCGATGCTTTGGTGAGGTGAGTGGGTTTACTGCTCCTCTAGCGAAAGCCCTCCGCTCCGTGACTGTCCCCTCCCAACCAGGCAAGCAGCACAGGCAGGCGCCCCGCAGGCACTTCAGTCGGAAGTGACGTACGAAGGGCCAACATGCAAGCCGAGGGGCAAGTTCCGTCCGGGGGTGTAAAAATGAAGACTCGGAAATGTTTTAAAAGCCCGCAAGTACGGAGGATTACCACTGGAGGCTAGAGCCAGCCTGAGCAATCTTCCAGAGATTTTTTTTTTTTTTGGGGGGGGGATACTTTGTCGTCTTGTTACATTGGCATATAAGAATGTGCAGATAGATAATACAGTATACGGTAGTCTTGATTGAAAGTTGGTTGAAAATAAGAAAAAAAAGGAAGTTTTGATTCTAAATTTTACTTATGTTTGAGTTTTATATGGAAGTAGATTTGTGTCTTTATTATTCACTCAAAAAAGGTGCTCCGATAAAAAAAATAGATGCTTCAAACCCAATATTTTCAATCGAAAAAAAGTTACTTCAAGTAAAGTGTTTGAATGCAAACATGAATTTGAGACTAAAAAAGCATTTGAAAACTATTTTTCTTTGATTTAAAACATTTTTTTAATTCGTTTTTTAAAAAAATTTAAACTTTTTTGATTGAAGTAATGTTTTGAGTTTGGGCCACATTTTGGGTAGGACATTTGTGTCTTTATAATTCTATCAGAAAATAAATTGCTTCAAACCAAAAAATTATTTGCAAAAGAAAAATCACTTCCCCCCAAAAAATTCATTCATAGAAAAAAATATCAGACTCAAAAATTTGCATTTGAACACTTAATCTTTCATTGAAAATGTTTTCTTTGATTGACGCAATCCTTTTTGTGTTTGAGACATTATGGGTAGGGCATTTGTGTCTAAGCCATTCAATCACCCTTCACCCCCCTCAAAAAAAAAAAAAAAAACAAAAAAAAAAAAATCAATTAAAGAAAAAAATCATATGCAAAAGTAAAATTGCCCTCCCCTAAAAAAATTTTTTTTTCCTGAAAAGATTTTTTTTGAAAGTATTTTTTTTAATTGAAGTGCGAAGTTTTGAACACTTTTTTAATTTAATAATTTTGACACAAATGTTGCACTTTGCTATTGGTTAGAAATGATTGAGTGACAATTGGCTACACCAATGGTGTATGTCTGAAAAGCTTGAAGAAGCAAGAATTGTCATTGGACGATGTAATATCACATGAAATACAGGTATGCCGATTTCGCTGTCAGAATGCTAAATTTTTTCCTCAAAATTAAAGCAACTGCAGGAGTACAAGTGAATAAGTTTTTGCAGTGGAGTACAGTAATAGCACAGTTTGCGGTTGACCCTTGGGTGTGTGGAAAGAAAGTGAGTGATATGATGGCAGGGCCTCCTATTACTACCGCATCGACACCCACATTGCATCACGTGATGCATTGTGCCACACAGCCCCTCTGCCTCTCATGAATTTATCTCCTGACGAATGAAATAGGCACCTCACAAGTGAATTGATGATAAAGATAGAAAAATTGTTAAAAAGGTATCAAAATATAATATTTATTTATTTTAAAAAAAGAAGAAAAAAAAAAAACATTTTTGGAAATTATGAACCAGGTCCATTATGTCCATCCATAGTGCATATAGCAACCTTTTAGCGCTGGATTGTCCATGTAAGTCTTCGAGACTCAAGGGCTCAACTCAGGGCTAACAGTATCTGTTATGAATGCTGAAATGTCTCTCCATACATGCCCCATGTCCCACTGTCAGAGAACTTTATTCTGCTGTCTTTGCATCTTCCGCTGCAAATAGCGAGCGCGTGCCTCACTGACACTGCCCTCATCGTTTCGCTTCTCCACTTTCTTCAAGGCATCCTCAGCAGAAAGATCTGAAATAAAGCAAATCATCCCAACATTGAGCAACACATGCAAGAAACTGGCAATGACTTCAATTATTGGAGGATGGAAAAACATTCCTAAATACCCGATTGCCTTTTGGAAGCTTCCTTCATTTCCCACCTGGTCACCTCTTCATCAGTGACTTCTTCTCTTGCCACGCTACTCAATTCATAAACGTCTACCTCATGCAGTTTAGGCAGCAGGTCCTTCACCCACTCGTATCTGATAGGACATACAGTCCTGACATACACGCGGGATGTCATCAATACATCATGGAAGAGAATCCAGTCAAGCTCCATCTCCTTTTCAAATAGCTAAGTGCAACAAATGGTTACAAGAAATGTTAACATTTCAAGTGGACTCAGTTCAGGTTCTTAAAGAGAGAAATCTAAATTATCCTACCGATGATGATGGATGAATGTGAACCATGGATCCGTGGCCATCCATTGTGCAAAATACCTTCCCAACAGATCTATGCAAAGTAAAGAAAAAAATATTTGTGTGGTGCTTTCGCAGCGGCCTTCATCATTTTCTAACTTCTGCTAATCGATCGTCTCATAATGTTTGTAAATGATAAGTGCTAAGGTACTGCTTGGTGAGAGAATGTGATTGACTATATCTGAAAAGTAATTTTGTGAAATACATTTTCTTATAGAATGTATGAACCAACCATCCAACCATGTTTGGTTGGATTGTCTTTGAGTAATTTGCTTTACTGATTTCACATTAAAAAGAGCACAAGGACAACTTTTGAAGTTCCACTGAAATAAAATAAATATAAAACATCCATTATATATAAATTATAAGTATTATGTTTGCGTATTACCTTCTGGCAACATTGTTGAAGTATCCTGTGCATAAACACCGTCTAAAGAGCTCATTTCTATTGCCATCAAATTCCTCCACAGGGAAATCTTTCCTCTGGAATCATAAAAATGAGGATAACATGAAGTAACAAGCAGCATGAGTTATAAAAGCCACCAGAAATTAATTAAGGTAAGTGATGTAAAGTACTTGTTGCAGACGGAGGAGGATGTCACGCAGCTGAGTCTCCACATTAAAAGCAGACTTGAGCGCCCTCCAATGGATCCAATTGTCCTTGCACCACACTGATGGTCTTTCACTGCGAATACAATAGCAAGAAATGACTTTTGTGAGGAAAGGGGAAACAAAGAAATGAAAATCCAGTTCTCATTCTAGTAGCAGTGAGCAATACCTAGATTTACATCGTTGAAACACATTAAGAAGAGTGCTGAAGTCATTCATCCCACCGCTGCTCTCTGCTAGTGCTTGATGACTCTGATCCGCCTCTTTCATTTTCTCGGGGTGACCTTGACGAGAAATAAAGCAGACAAATTAATACTTTCCAAGGAAAATATGTCTATAAAGTCACATAAAATCAGAAGCCTCCAATCAGAACTGACAGTAAGTGTCACGCATTAACGAAATAATTTTGGGCATTGGTAAGGTTGACAATAAATAACATTACCTGGTCGAATAAAAATATTCTCTACAGATAACATGGCAGCCACAGGAAGCAGCAAGTCCTCGCAGCTATGTGAGGCGGCTTTGAGTAGCGCTCTGGTTAGGCCTGGTTGTAGGGGGAACTCCACCATCAGCTCCCCCAGGTGAGTTACTCGACCCCTCCTATCGCACAAGATAGCACTCATTTCAACTAACACTGTTGTGCAAACAATACCTACCCCCCCTTAAAAAAAACAGCACAGTCGAACAAACCTGTCAATGGCGTCAAACTGATAGAGTTGTTTCAGGGCCTCCAGGATAAACCTCTCTTCAGGTGGGTCCAGATAAGGAAATCTTCGGAGAGAAACGACCACTATTAAACAATGTAACCTCCAGGTGTGGATAAACTTTTGTTAGATATTTAAAAAAGGACAGATGGTCCGGGTCTTTTGTAAATGCCATTAGGAACAGTTGATTCTCATTTTAAAGTTTATTCAAATATTGAAATCACTAAAGTCTAAGTTTCCACTACCGAAGTGGCTACTGGAGGTGGGCCTTTGCAGGTACCGTGTTGTTTGAATACATTACTTTGGAACTGTATTCCAACAAATTTGAAGCCAAATATAATGATTGTCATGTTGAATTTAAATAAATTTAAAGGTCAATTACTGTCACAGAACAGATTGTAATCGACCAAGGGTAAAATAAAAAAATAAATAGTCTACCTAATGACATCATGTACACCAAGGCACTTGAGCGTGAGGACCACTGAGGTCAGACTTGTCCTCTGGATCTCAGGAATGGTGTATTCAGGCATGCATTCCTCCCAGAATTCCTTGGTATAGATGCGAAAACACTTCCCTGCTGAGGTTCTTCCAGCTCGGCCTGCCCTCTGCTGAGCTTCACTCCTAATGGCGGGAAATCACAGAGTAAATTAAAGTTGCTGACAAAAGAAGAGGCTTAACACATCAAGAAATTGACTCACTTTGAAATGGGTACCACTTCCAAAATGTCCATGCCCACCCTGGAGTTGTGGTTGAGTTGTTTCACAAAGCCGCTGTCGATGATGTACCTGATGGCACAGCACAGTGACTAAGGCTAGGTTCATACTGCAGGTCTTAATGCACGAATCCGATTTTTTTTACTGTGTCACTTTCGTATGTGGTTCAAATCGGATCTGGGTCACATTTGTCCGGAACGTGGGTGGTGGTCTGAACTGTCAAGTCTCCCAAATGGGAATTCATGCAGCAATGACGTCAGCAGAGAACGAAAGCGGCAGGCAGGACGGCAGCAATGTAGCTGTGCATTAGCTTCTAGCTTGAACTCCAAGCAAGAACTTTAAGCACGACGCGGGCTTGATCACAGTCATAAAAAAATAAAATGAAAAAAAGATAAGTCTGACAATTTTTTATTTACATTCTGTGGCCGAATGAGCAATATTTCATTATTGCTTACATTGCCGAGTCTGGGCAAACTGACGCACCCTTGTCATTTCACGCACAGACGTCAAGGCTTATGTGTGTGTGTGTGTGTGTGTGTATGCGTTCTATCAGTCCATACAAACTTTGAATATAAGACTAAACGGGAATTATTAATGTCTGTTATTTGTGTCCTCTTTTTGGAAATCAAAATATGATCACCCTGGAATGAAATACAGCGAGCATGTGTAATTTGTTTTGATGCTTCTGCGCATGTGGGTCATTTTGCTGAACGCATCTCAGACTGCGAATTAGTGCGCATGCGTGATACTTGAACCGGCTCCAGGACAAAGGCAGTCTGAACGGGCATGCCAAAAAAACAGATATGACAAAAAATCGGATTTTTGCTGTAAGACCTGCGGTATGAACCTAACCTAAGTTGCATCTTCCATGGTTGATTACCGTACTAGTGAGGAATGCATCGAAGCAACACACTCACTTTATGCCATTGATGGTGAGAGACGTGGCAGCAATATTGGTGGCGACCACACACTTCCGTATTCCTGGAGGAGGAGGCTGAAATATCTGCCGCTGTTGCTCTGTGAAGTGGACAAACAAGGAACATCGATCGCGATCAAGCTCAGACATCAAATAAGCTTTTCGCACTGAAGTGAATGGAGATCTGATTAAAAATGAAAAAAAAAAAAAAAAAAACTGCACAAAAATGGGAAATGTGATCATAAAACAATAGACTACACAGCAAGTTAACTACGTAAACTGACAGCGCCTGTATGTTGTAAAGCCTGTGCCACCATCAAAGTTTGGCAAATTAGATTAAAAAAAATATACTGAAACACCTATGACTTTTGAGAAGTAAAAAGACCACTGTATTTTCATTACAGAATACACAATTTAATATACTATTAAATAAAAGCATGTGTGACAGTTATTGTATGCATTTACCAGTTGGCATGGAACCATAGAGGGGTAAAATAAGGAGCCCGTCCACTGTCTTGTCCTGTACATCATAGCGATAGTCAATAGACTCAGCTTTTTCAAACAGCATATCACAGGCCCGCTCAATCTCTGACTGACCTGTCAAACAAGGATAGTTCAACATAGATTGATGTGCTTCAGATTTGGACTTCAAGAAAGAATTGTATCTGACCGGTTAAGAACACCAGAATATCGCCAGCCGTCTCACTGGTGTGAACATCCAGGGCCAGAGACACAACCTGTGGAACACGGTACAAGCTTTAGCAGTAATCCTGAGCTTCACAAACACTTTTAAGTGACATTAACAGAAAGGTACAGGTGAACCGGAAAAGCTAAATACAGGTAGTTCCTGGGTTCTGAACGAGATCCGTTTCTACGCTGGCAACGTAACCCAAATTTCCAAGCAAGTCGGAATTAACCATTTAAGTAGCCCTTTATAATCCCCAAATATCAAAATAACTATCCAAAAATATGTATTATACATCACTGTACTGTCCTTGCCAAGACCTTGGAACGAAGTCCTAGCTAGACACTGAGCTAAGCTCCGAAATGACGATGTCAGACGTCCGTGTCGTTTGCTGTCTTTAATCAGCTGCTTATTATATCAACACTTGGAGAATTCAACTAAAATAAAAATGAAACTAAGGCAGCTTCATCTTTGTTTATAACTAGCTGCTGATACAGAAATGACAATCCACACAAACGATTACCATCAGTTAGCGTCCCCACATCATTAAAAACAATCACATTAACCCGCCCCCAGTAAAACACAGAATAAAGTGTACAAAAGGTGTTATATACAGGCATTTCCTCTGTGGATGCTTCACAAGCAACAAATGTGAGCACAGGCTTCCAGCTGTAATCTTTGCCCTTTCTGCTGCGCAACTCGCTTCTTCGTGTGTGCGTTGTTCTTCGAATGCGGTCTTCCTCGTGTGTACGCGTGCCCAATGCGTCGTGTTTGCTCTTCTTTGTGTGTAAATGCTCTCTTACTCGTGTGCGGAAGTACTACCTGCTCTACGCGTCCTGAAAATAAAAGCAGGCATCAGAAAACAAAAGTCAACATTATCTTAAAAAAAAAAAAAAAAAAAAAAAACGACTGGAGACAAAATGGTGGACCAGACACCAGCGTCATAAAGTCGAAATCACGAAAGTTGGGTACGTCGTAACCCGGGGACTACCTACACCCAAAGTGTTAAAATTTGGAATTCAAGCAAAATCTTGTATAACCATATGATTAAAAAGTTGTTTTCCCATTCTTGAAACAGCTCGAAAAAAAAGGGCAAGGTAATATAATTTTTAATTATAAATTCCATTGTACCTCTCTCACATAACTTGTGCTCTGTAAATCTTTCGGACCCACAGCAGTGCCCAATGTGCAGGTGACGGGAAAAGTCCTTCCAGGGATAGCATACACGGGGCAGTCACCGAGAAAGCTTGAAAGTTTGTCTGTTTCCAGGGTTGCAGACATCACCACCACCTTCAGTGGGAAAGCTCGGCCCTTCATAGCTTCAGTTGGATGAGAAAACACCTTCTTCAGTAAACCCAGAAGGATATCCTGGAAATTAAAGACAATCTAGTTAGGAATGTGCATAATTTAAATCCTTGAAATGATCATTATAGATGCCACCAAGCTGAATGTGAAGGAGTCTTAGCACCACACGAAAACAAACAATGAAATATTAGAATATTCAGTCTTACAAATATGACATTTGGATGTTATAAGAGTGGCGTAAGGACATTTGTTCAGAATGAGGTCATGACTGCAAGAGAAAATTTAAATTTCTCCAAAATAATGACATCTATAAGTATGAGATCAGTATATTCTCATAAAATTCAAATTTTAGGAGACAGGTCAAGAAGTTAAATGACTTTTGAAATATAAATAGGACTCACGATAATATCATAATAGAATAAAATTAGTAGTTTTATTACATTGAAGTTGTAATAAGTCATTATGAGTTCGGTTAAATTACGAAATAAAGTCTGAATGTTTTTTTTGTGGAATAACTTAATTATAAACAGAATGGAAGATGAAGGAATGAATGTGACAAGACTCCTCGTAATAGTACAGGGTGTTCCAAAATGTTTGACCCCATTTCGTAGGCCAATAATTTCGACAATTTTCGATGGAATGACCTCAAATTTTCACAGCTTGTGTAGAAACGTTTCAAGTTTTTGTTTGTAACGTTTGGCATTTCTATCATTTCAGGTTAAGAAATGCTGTTCACTTCAAAAGAAAAGGCATTTTGCCTTTTAGAGTATGCTCGGACTTAGTCACTGAAGACAGTGCAGCATGCTTCTTCACAAATTTTGCAAAGAAGGCACCAACTAAAAAACAGATTACGACTTGGCACCAAAAATTTCAAGTTTGAGTTTCGAGCTTGGCACGAGCTGGAATACCGACTAGACAAGTGCAGTCACCGGCGGCGCTCCTATTGAACATTTATGAAAATCTGTCATAGAACCAACAAATAGTAGTCTAAATTTCACCAGAGAAAAAAATCTTATTTATTGAATAACATATTATAAACAGAAATGAATACTCACATTTATGTGAGGACTGTTATAACTTTAAATAGATTTTATAACTAGTTTGGCAAATAATTGCATCTGCAATATTTCGGCACATAATAATACATACTTGTTTAAAATGTAGCGTGACTTAAGAGAGGGACTTTCACTCTATATAACTTTGCTCCTTATTATCAATGTGATCATTAAAGGTGGGAATCTTTGGGCACCTAAAAATTCGATTACAATTATGATTCAGAGGCTACGATTCGATTATAAATCGAATATCCATATCAAGTTAACAGTTCAAAACACTAAATAAAATACTCAAGTCCTCATTCTGTATCAGCGGCTTCAAACTACATTCAATTAATTTAATGTTGTGAATAAACTGTTAAAGTTGTTAAAATTGCTCCATAATTTCCCTTCTGTCTACTTTCGACATGTGAAAGTTATAAAATGGTTTCGTCATTTAAAGATAGACTCAAGTCAAGATTTTGCCGATTTAGGAGTATTTTAGATAAAAAGTTAATTAGGTTTGCTTAGAAGGTTCGCTACAACAGCCTTCCAGGGAAGTCTACTGCTTTAAGATGGCGGCTGTTTACTAACGCCGGCAAGTCTGTCATTTCGCATCTAGTTTTCTATACATGTGCTGCTAACGTCGCCGAGTCTGTCATTTCACATCTAGTTCATTATATATGTGATTATCTACCGTAGCATTATGTGGACTTAGTTTGTAACTGCTGTTGGCAGCAGTCAGGTATTATTGTTTTTTTTATCTAGTGGCATGAGTTGAGTCAGAGCCTTGAGTTGAGCATTGTCATTAGAGCTGAAACTGTTGGTTTGAATGGGGGTGTTTGTGCTCTCATATGTAGACTGTTGGGGCGGGTTGCACTGGGGTGACGTCACTGGGCTTGATTATTTAGGGATTGCACGTGTGTAAATAAAGAGTGGATTCTCTCAAAACGCATGTGTCGTGTCGTTCTTGTCCCACTTCAACTGCATCGGAAATGGCAACGACAACAGGTTATGGGCCCAGACGAGATGCTGGAAGCCGGTGGTTAAGACTGTGTTTTGATGGAGAAGAAACGAATTACGAACTGTGGGAGGAAAAATTTATGGGACACATGCAGCTGCAGGGGCTGAAAGACGCAATCCTGCATGAGCCAGACACATCCGCTGAGGACTTCGACGCAGAAATGTACGAAGAAAAGGTTCAGTGCGCATACGCCGAATTGGTCCAGTTCCTTGACGACAAGAGTCTCTCCCTAGTAATGAGGGACGCCGAAGGAGACGGGCGAAAAGCCTTGGCGATACTGCGGAGTCATTAAGCAGGTAAAGGCAAGCCGCGAGTGATCAGCTTGTATACAGAACTAACTTCCCTCCATAAGGGGATCAATGAGACGGTCACAGACTATGTCCTCAGGGCGGAAAAGGCCATTACAGCACTGCGAAAGGCGGAAGAGACGCTCAGTGACGGACTTCTAATTGCGATGATTCTAAAAGGATTGCCGGAGTCATTCAAACCGTTTAGCGTCTACGTAACCCAGAGTGATGACGTCATGACGTTTGCCGATTTTAAAACCAAGTTGAGAGGTTTTGAAAGTACGGAGAAGTTGGGCTCTAATGAAACCGATGATGGCGTGATGAAAGTGACTGGCTCAAGTCCTGGAGGGGGAAGAGAGAACAGGCAGAACATTGTTTGCTTCACCTGCAACCAAAAAGGGCATATTGCCCGTTTTTGCTCTAGTGACCAGAGACCGAGGCAGTGGTGCAATATTTGCAAAAATGCGAGCCACAGTGATACTACGTGCAGACGAAGGAGGCGTGATGGTGCCAAACGAGCAACTGAGGAGGAAGCGCACGCCTTTTGCTTTAATATTGTTGATGGAGAGCTCAACCAGTCAAGACAACAAGACCTGATGGTGGACACAGGGGCTACTTCTCACATAATCACGGACATCAAAAGATTTAAAAACTTTGATGACACCTTCCAGCCGGAGAAACACGTCCTGGAGCTGGCAGACGGGACCAGAACGAGCGGCGTTGCGTCCAAGAGAGGAGATGCGGAGGTGTACCTGACGAACAGCGAAGGCCAAAGGGTGAAGGCATTGCTGAAGGGAGCACTGTACATACCATCCTATCCGCAGAACATATTCTCCGTTAAGACTGCTACGGCCAACGGAGCATCCGTGACGTTCCAACAGGGATGCGACCAGCTGATCCACAAGGACGGGACCAGATTCAACATTAAAGAGTACAACAGGCTGTATTATCTGGACACCTACAGCACTGGTGAGAATGATCAATGTCACGCTTGTTTTGATGTACAAACATGGCACAAAATTCTAGGACATTGTAACTACGATGATGTGTGTAAACTGCAACATGTTGTGAAGGGTATGGAAATCAAAGGGCCGCAAAATTGGTCAAATCAAAACTGTGAGGTTTGCATAAAAGGGAAGTTTGCTCAGAGTCGGAACCGGTTGCCAGATAAGAGAGCAAAAGCAGCACTTGAGTTGGTACACACTGATCTTTCCGGCCCTATTGAACCTGAGGCAAAGGATGGGTTCAGATATGCTTTATCCTTTACTGATGACTATTCTAGTGTTGTATTTGTGTATTTTCTGAGAGCGAAAAGTGATACTGCTAAAGCTACAGAGAAGTTTATTGCCGACGCTGCCCCGTATGGGACGATCAAGTGTATTAGGTCAGATAATGGCACAGAATACACCGGGAAAGAGTTTCAAGCGCTACTGCAAAGAAATAAAATACGACACGAAACTACTGCCCCTTACTCACCCCATCAAAATGGGACAGCCGAAAGAAATTGGCGAACGCTATTTGAGATGGCTAGGTGTGTTTTAATTGAGAGCAACTTGCCAAAGGAACTATGGGCTTATGCCGTTATGGCTGCCGCAGTAATTCGTAACAGATGTTATAATAACCGCTTTAAACAGACACCTTACTACATGCTTACAGGAAAACAGCCAGACGTGTCAAAAATGAGGCCATTCGGAACAGTGTGTTATGCATACAAGCAAGAAAAAAAGAAGTTAGACCCCAGGTGCGAAAGGGGACTTTTTGTAGGGTTCGATAAGAACAGCCCAGCCCACCTTGTTTACTACCCGAGTACGGGAAAGGTCATAAAGCACAGACTCGTGAAGTTCATTATGAACGATGGTGTTGTGGAACATGAAACTCAGACTGATTTAGATGAGTATGGTAAGAGCGACGTACCACCCATGTCGGGTCAAACCCCAAAACAAAGCCCAGAGTCTGGTCCAAAGGCAGAGGTAGTGCTTATTCCAGACTCTGATAGAAGAGGCGAGGAAGATCATCAGAGTATGCGCTATCCTAGAAGAGAAAGGAAACCTCCAAAATACTTGGAGGACTATGTGTGTGATTTTGATGATGACCAGGTATTAACTAACATTGATTATTGCTACAGGATGGTGTGCGGTGTACCCAAAACTTTTGAGGATGCTATGAGTTCCCCAATGTCCCATAGATGGGCTAAAGCTATGGAGGAAGAGGTAAACTCTCTTCTGGAGAATGACACATTTACGTTAACAACCCTACCACAGGGCAAGACAGCAGTGGGGGGGAAATGGGTCTACACGATGAAAAGTAATGTTGACGGGTCAGATGTATATAAGGCCAGATATGTTGCAAAAGGGTACAATCAAGTGGCAGGAATAGATTATAGGGAGACTTTTTCTCCAACTGCAAACATGGTATCCATACGTACGTTGATACAATTGGCAGCTCAATATGACTACATTCTTCACCAAATGGATGTCAAGACTGCCTATCTGAACGCACCTATTGATTGTGATGTCTATATAGAGCAGCCAAAGGGTTTTCAAATCAAATCAGAAACTGGGGAGGAACTGGTGGGTAAGTTAAACAAATCACTGTATGGGTTAAAACAGTCAGGAAGAAACTGGAATCATGTACTACATGACTACCTTAGTGAAATTGGATTTGAACGAAACTCTGCTGACCACTGTGTCTACAGGAGGGGAGCGGGAGGTCAAAAGGTCATATTGATTGTTTGGGTGGATGACTTACTCATCGCGGCTAAAGATTATGAACAAATTGAGAGTGTGAAGAGGATATTCATGGCAAGATTTAAAATGAAAGATCTGGGGCAACTCACGCATTTCCTGGGCATTGATTTTGAGCAGACAAAAGGGATTGTGAAAATGAGTCAACACCGATATATATTAAAGGTATTAGAAAAATTTGGTATGACTGAGTGTAAGCCCAGACCTAGCCCGTCTTAACAAAAGCTAACACTAGAGGGTGATGGTGAGCTTACAGACCCTAAGAGATATAGGGAAATCATAGGCAGCTTGCTCTATGTGATGACATGTACAAGACCAGACATATGTTTGGTAGTGAGTAGGTTATCTCAATACCTATCACAACCAAAACAACATCACATGGTAGCGGCCAAGCATGTACTTAGATATTTAAAGGGTACAGTCAACTACGAATTAACTTATAAGAAAACTGACGAAGCACTTAAACTTGTAGCCTATAGTGACGCTGACTGGGCAGCGGATCTAAAGGATAGGCGCAGTACCACGGGATATTGTGTGAGTCTAACGGAACAAGGCCCAGCAGTATCGTGGAAATCAAAGAAACAGCCCACTGTTGCGTTATCCACATGTGAGGCAGAATATATGGCTCTAGCGGCGACAACTCAAGAGTGTCTGTATTTCTTACATTTGTTACAGGACATGGACAAGGAATGTAAATATACACCAGCAACAGTCTTAGAAGACAACCAAGGAGCCATTGCTTTGGCTAAAAACCCTGTAAATCACCAGAGGTGTAAACATATTGATATACGTTTTCATTTTGTCCGTTCGTCTGTTAACGATGGTAATGTGACCATCAAATACTGTCCAACAGCAGATATGGTTGCTGATATTATGACCAAGCCTGCAACCAAGGTGAAATTACAGAAGTTTGGAAAGTTTATGTTTGGTTTGTAGTGTAGCAGCCAAATCCCAAATGGCTAATATGTTTAGTCTATTTGACCTGTACATTATGAGAGCAAGTGGGGGTGTTGGTTTGAATGGGGGTGTTTGTGCTCTCATATGTAGACTGTTGGGGCGGGTTGCACTGGGGTGACGTCACTGGGCTTGATTATTTAGGGATTGCACGTGTGTAAATAAAGAGTGGATTCTCTCAAAACGCATGTGTCGTGTCGTTCTTGTCCCACTTCAACTGCATCGGAAATGGCAACGACAACAGAAACGAATACTCGAGCAACTCGAGTTTAAAAACTGATCAGAGTAATTTTATTCACCTCGAGGAATCGTTTAATTTTGCCAGCTCTAAGCATCACGTTTTGCCCAGACTACTTTTCATGCGGGACAACGTGCTGACGTCACGTGCGTAGAGGAAGAAGCAATAAAAAAAAAAAAAAACCTTACTGCAGCCGACAGCCGTCACAAACTACGCCGACGTTGCTAAAAAGTACGCCCGCATGTTGCTCCGGTGGTAGCATGTAGCGTCTGATGCGTGTCATAGATATCACATGTACGTAGAACTGGAGGCGAAATGATCTACTCGGCGGCGTTAATAAAACAGCCGCCATCTTAAAGCAGTACACTTCTCAGCGCTCATAAATAAGATTAACGTTACTGTCATTTGCTCACGTAACGTTATCCCTGCGGAGGGCTAGGTTTCTATTCATTATGACCACTGTCGATGCGTGGCGAACTCTTACATACAGGCTTTATTTAATCTGTGAAAACAGCACTGTAGAGTGATTAGGTTGTAAAATAAAAACTTAATAATGCTAACTGTCAATTTTAGCTCAGTAGTCATTGTTGGAAAAAACACAAAGTAGCACTGGTGCTTCAAAATAAATGCTGTACTCCAATACAGCACAGAATTTATTTTGAACACTGCAAAAACTCAAAATCCTATCAGGACTTACAGTTTAGACTAATTTAAAACTTAACTAGAATTTATAGCTTGACACAAGTGGAAATTCAGTTGAAACACATGGGAAAAACACCTAACTTTTAAAGAGAAAAAAAGTCTTATTTGGCATTATTATGTGAATTAGAATCATATTTTGAGACGATTCGACTATATACAACAATTTAGCAAAGCACAGATGACGAGAAATTAGTCTTTTAATCTGCCGGTTAGCCACGCCTACCATTATAGGGCTTTAGCGTCCCCAACAGGTGGATGACGTCAGCGGTAGACTGGGCTAATCAGTTTTACTATTCAGCCCATTGAGGGGGAATTATTCAGAACGAGGAAAACGCGACGAAGAGAGCCGCAAAATGTCATTAAGTCTCTCTACTCCAATATTTTTACAGAATATTCGTTTTTTTCCAAGTATTTTCCCCCAATAGCTATATAAATGGCTTGAGAAGGACCAGTCAGGCCGTCGAGGGGGAACTATTCACAACGAGGAAAACGCGACGAAGAGAGCGTCAAAATGTCATTGTTTCTGTCTCTTGACTTCAATATTTTAACAGGATATTCTTTTTATCCAAGTATTTTCCCCAATTGCTAAATAAATGGCATTGTCATGACAAATAACAGTCTTGTGCTGAATGGAATATGAAATAATAAAAATGCATTCATTCAGGACGACATGGCAAAATTACTCCATAATGGTCAAAACTGTCGACTTCACCTTTACTGTCGCACCTCCCGAACGATATTTTATGACACCTAAATCGGACATATGTCATTTCCCTTCCCCGGCTTCGGAGAACGTAAACAAACCAGAAGGCGTTACAGCTAGCCGACATGCTAACCCGAACCGAGTGATGTTTCAAAGTCTTCGAAACGGAAAATCACACATAACTATCCTGGATTATTTGACATGACGACCCGGTTGCCGATTGTCTTCGCGGATCGGCAAACCGCCTGGCGGAGAGCAATTTACAGTTCGTTCCCCGGAGGAGGGTGGCTGGAGTTGTTGTACAGCTAATGTGCTGCTGCTAATGAGCATTAGGAGAGCTTTTTACATGCCTATCAATGATCAAACGTAAGTAGTCCTTCATTTAAAGGAAGTTTGTAGTGTTTACTTTGTAATCGCTGTAGTTGTATTTGACATAATACAAAACAAGATGTTTACTTACTTCCTCGTAAGTCCAGTGGTCCCACAGCAAATATCCACGGTGAATGGGAACCTTTTGAAACTCCAAAAAGGCACATACGCCTCTCCCTCATACAGAATGATTTTTCTGCAGCCGTTTGGCTGGCGTGATGCGAAAAATAAACGTATTAATACGCAAAATCAGCTGAATCCTTCGTCCTCATACACAACAGTACACTGTAGCGTGAAGAGGACGTCTTCTACCGTACACGTCACAGCGCCCTCCTCCTCAATGCAAGACCGAAGCCGGTGTAGGTGCACTATCCTAATCCCCTCACTATCCACTCGCGGGGGCCTGCGCTTGTCAGTGACGTTCCTTATTCTCGCTATATGTTTATACAACTTTAACATTTGTTAATAATACGCTTTGTGTGGAGTATCATCCATCGCTTTTGCTTTTTAAATGGGCACTTTTAAGCGAACGAAAGAAGTAACAACGGGAACATTTTTAAACAGGCATTTCACGGGACAGCATTACACGGGACAGCATTTCGACTCTTCAGCCAATCATATAGCGAGAGCGGGCGAGAGCGAGTGGATAGTGAGGGGATTAGGATAGTGAACCTACACCGGAAGTCACTCATTTTCATGGCGCGGGATTAAAAAAACTAAATAAAAATAGCCATCGCTTCCACACACATCCAAGCGGCCCATATCATTCAGGGGCATAAAATACCGCGTATATTGTGAAATAAACATGCTTTTTCGTGTCACAGGCACTTTAAGTGATGTGTGTTATCAAGCATAATGACATTTTTAGGTAAGAATTTTTTTATAAGATCTAAAAGTTTTTTGAGTGAAAGCAGTGAATTAGTCTTTTTTTTTTTTTTTTTTTTTTTAAGTCACATTTGAGATGCAATTGTTGGCTGTTTTCAACAATGTACATCGAAAATAAAGACATTGATTGACTGAAAAGGGTTCATTATTAGATGAAATGTCTTGTTTTCTCATCTATATTTATAGTTGCTCTTTACTGAAAAAAAAAAAAATGTTTTCTCCAATTACTCCATTAATCGATAGGATTTTCAGTCGATTACTCGATTACTAAAATATTCGATAGCTGCAGCCCTAATTGTCATTACCCGGGTAATGACAAGCATGATGTTTACTCTCGGTCCGTTCCTTATTGCGTCCCAAAGACAGCGCTGACTGTGTTTTAGTTCTGCCTTACGTGGCATATTTCAATAATCGGAAATTGGATGTTTGTGAATCGTTCTCGAACCTTCCACGGCCGAATCCCGAAAAAATCTGACAATCGGAAATTTCGCACACCTCTTGTGATCATATCTAATAATAATAATAATACATTTTATTTCTAGAGTGCTTGACAAGCCACGAAAAGACGCTTAACAAGAAAGATGGAATCACAATAACAACAAAACAATCATAAAAAAGATTAAAAGCCCGATGAAGGGACGTAAAGATACAACAGAGCTAGGGATCATGGTGGGTAAGAAAGAGTAAACAGGTGTGTTTTGAGTCTGGATTTGAAAAGTAAAAGGGTAGATATATTGTGAAGATCTCTTTCATTGGTGAAGATGTTGTGGTGACTCACAGTGTTAAGGCTTCGTTCGTGGACCTCATCCAAAACCACAACGCTGTAACGAGAAAGTCCAGGATCTGCCAGGACCTCTCTGAGCAAGCAGCCATCTGTCATGTATTTTACCTCTGTATCCTGTCTCAATCAAATCATAACATTACTACACTTTGACTCACCACACTTTCTTCAAGCCCTGCCTCTTTGGTGGTCTCTTACCTGTGTTGTGAAGTCGTCAAACCGTACCTGGTAGCCCACTTCTCTTCCCAGAATGCACTGCATCTCATGGGCAACCCTCTGAGCCACCGTGATGGCAGCCACCCGGCGGGGCTGGGTAACGCAAATTTTGCCATTTTTACAAAAGCCTGCCAACAAAATATGAAATTATACGCCATACAACCTAAGTGTCTCGGATTTGCGTTTACAGTATCATATACTGCCAAAATGAGCAATAGGAAGTCGTGTACCTGCTTCGTACAAATATTGTGGAAGCTGTGTCGTTTTCCCACTGCCAGTCTCACCGGTGACCACCAAAAACGTGTTCTCGTTCACTGCCTGCACCAGTTTAGCTTTATGCTTGTAGATTGGCAACTGTTTTGACTCCCTATTTTTCAAGTGTAACTTCGTCGATTTGGACATTACTACTCCGTAGGTTATTACAACAACTAATGGTGCTACTTGTAACTACGGCGCCCTAAACTAACCTCGTAATGATGAAATAAAGAAGCTTGTCTTGACCACACTTTCCTTCGTTTTGAGAACGAAATACAGTACTGTTGATTTACTTCCGCACACCATTACGGTGTGTGTTCCTATTGGTCAATCAGTGGATGCGTCACCCCAAATAGGCGGAGCTTAAACTATTATTTAAAAAAATGTTTTAATTTAGAAATGAATTACAGGAACAAAACATATTAATATTTATGAACAAACTATAAACTATTTTATTGAGTGGTACAAGTAAAAAATGAAATAAATCAATAAACGCATGCCTGCCTTTGATTATTTTCGGTGATGTCGCACCCTCCAAAAGAGCGCATGATAACAAAACAAAAGTGCAGTGCAGGCAAGTGCAGGTGGTTGTGACTGAATGCGTCGAAACCAGGAGCCAATGAGGCACGGGCGAATTGTTGACTTCTTAAGAGGAGCGCTGCTTCACTTTTCACGTGAGCAAAGTGGGAGCAAAAGTTCGCAGGATGGCCGCTGTTGGATGTAAAGGAAGATTTTTATCTTTTTTTAACTATAAAACGGAAAAATACATTGTAGCTAAAAATAAAAAAGTTGGAATCTTGTACAGAATATTCCAGTTATCCATCATCGGTTACATTATAGGGTAAGTAAGATATTGTTTCTTTTCGTATGGGCAGGGTGTTTCCATTCAGGCGCGTAGAAATGTTAAGAACTTGTTAAAAAATTGAATAAGAGAAGAAAAGAAAAAAAACAAAGAAAAATAAAAACGCAAGCCCACCTTTTTTGTATTAATGTTCAAACATGAAAAAAACATGACATGAATAATTATCGAACATTGCAAGCTGACATCCATATTTTGTTCACCTATGTCCTACATGCCTCATGAGTAATTCTAGTTCATTATACTGGGGAAAAAAAACAAACAAAGAAAAATAAAAACGCAAGCCCACCTTTTTTGTATTAATGTTCAAACATTAAAAAAACATGACATGAATAATTATCGAACATTGCAAGCTGACATCCATATTTTGTTCACCTATGTCCTACATGCCTCATGAGTAATTCTAGTTCATTAGATGAGATAGATTAGGTGTATCAGTAAATATGTTCAGGCTAAAGAAAAACTGTAAGACTATAAATGATTAATATTATAATACAGTACCATGCAAAATTATTCACCCCCTTCTCAAGTTCTCATATATTTTGCAGTTTCCACTCTGATGATTAAGATAATCAAATGTATTCAGACAGAGATAACACATGAGACCAGCCACTGTAAATACTATAGAGATCGATTGATACGGTTAATTTGGGACTGATACCGATAGCAATACCAATTATTAGGAGTTAGAGGGACCAATAACCGATTTTTGGAGCGAATATTCATTTGCAGTTAAAGTTTAAAAAATGGCGTAAAAAATTTGAATAATGCAAACACTGAACTTCATTGAAATGCCTAAAACATGTTTATTGAATTGAATACAGTACACAAATGTAAAATAATAGCTCCAGAAATGGCTGAATTCGAATTTTCTATTCGGTTGGCGTAAAAATAAATAATGGAAACACTGAACAGTCGGATTAAAAAAAAAAAGGCCGATACCAATATACGTCAAATTTCCAAATATTGACACCAATAATCGGCCCGGCTGAAAATCGGTCTATCGCTAATAAATACATGATTTTACAAGGAGGTTGGGGCAGTTATAAATTTTTTTCCCTTGTTGAATAAAAATCATAATTTAAAACTGCATTTTATGTTTACTTAGTTTATGTGTTGACTGGTATTCAGATTTGTTTGATGATCGTAAAGGTTAAAATGGAGGAAAATTGCAAATAACAATTTGAGCAAATTTACTTGTATAGCACAATTCAACACAAGGCAATTCAAAGTGCTTTACACCACGTGAAGATCCACGAGCAGAGGTAAAATAATTTGTAAAAATCACATGAAATCAAAAGAAAGTTAAAACAAAGACAATATAAAATGGAAATAAAAATATACATAAAAATCACATTAAATCATGAAATGAATTACAAAACTAAGAATAGTTTAAATCAGAAATAAAAAATAAAGCACAAACAGAATAAAAAGCAAAAAGCTTGAAATTTGAAATATATAGATAGTTGTGAATATGCTTTGGTAACAAATGCGTTTTTAGCCCTGATTTAAAGCTAACAGTTTGAGCACACTTAAGACCTTCAGGGAACTTGTTCCAGAGGTGACGAGCATAAAAACTAAATGCTGCCTCACCCTGCTTGGTTCTTGTTCTTGGAACATACAATAGACCGGTTCCATACGACCTTAGGCATCTAATTGCTTAATTGGGATTCCAACTAATCAAGCATGTATTTTGGTCCAAGGTTTTGTAGATGAGCAGTAGTATTTTAGTCTATCCTTTGACTCACTAGAAGCCAGTGTAACCATTTCAAAACCGATGTGATGTGGTCCAGTTTCCTTGTATTTTTAAGGCCTCTGGCAGCAGCATTCTATAATAGATGTAGCTTCCTGACTAAGTTTTTATTTAGCCCTGTAAATATACCGTTGCAATAGTCCAATCTACTGAAAATGAATGCACGCATACGTTTTTCCAAGTCTTATTTAGTCTGAGGCCCCTTAATTCTGGTTGTATTTTTTAGGCAGTAATAAGGAGATTAAGTGACAAACTTTAGATAGCTATCAAATTTTAGGTCTGAGTCAATAATTACGCCAAGGTTTCTGACTTGATATGTAGCTGTAAGTGGCATTGTGCTAAGGGGCCTGCGTATCTTTGACATTTCCTTTTTTGGCCCACAAATGATAACTTCTGTCTTCTCCACATTTAACTGTAGAAAATTCTGGCACATTCATTCTTTGATTTGATGAATGCAATTACTCAGGGAGACGAAGGGACTATAATCATGTGGGGGACACAGAAATGTAGAGTTGTGTGTCATCTGCATAGGTGTGATAGGAGATGTCATACTGTTCCATAATCAGAGCTAGGGGAAGCATATAGATGTTAAATAAGAGTGGTCCAAGAATTGACCCTTGATGGACTCCACACGTGAATTTGGTTCGTTCTGACTGATGGTTTCCGATTGACACAAAGAATATGTAAATCATGTAAATAAGATGTGAAGCCCGTCTCATCAAAATCAAAGAAGGTCGCGCCCTCCAAAAGAGCGCATGATAACAACACAAAAGTGCAGTGCAGGCATGTGCAGGCAAGTGCAGGTGGTTGTGACTGAATGCGTCGAAACCAGGAGCTAATGAGGCACGGGCGAATTGTTGACTTCTGAAGAGGAGCGCTGCTTCAGTTTTCACGTGAGCAAAGTGGGAGCAAAAGTTCGCAGGATGGCCGCGGTTGGATGTAAAGGAAGATTTTTATCTTTTTTTAACTACAAAACGGAAAAATACATTGTAACTAAAAATAAAAAAGTTGGAATCCTGTACAGAATCTTCCAGTTATCCATCATCGGTTACATTATAGGGTGAGTAAGACATTGTTTCTTTTCGGATGGGCAGGGTGTTTCCATTCACAGACGTAGAAATGTTAAAAACGTGTTTAAAAAAAATAAAAAAGAGAAAAACAACAAAGAAAAATAAAACGTAAGGCTCACCTTTTTCGTATTAATGTTCAAACATGAAAAACATGACATGAATACAGTAGTTATAAAACATTGCAAGCTGACATCCATATTTTGTTCACCTATGCTACACATGCCTCATGAGTAATTCTAGTTCATTAGATGAGCTAGATTAGGGGTACCGGTAAATATGTTCAGGCTAAAGAAAAAATGTAAGACAAAAATTATAAAAATTTTACATACAGTACCATGCAAAATTATTTACCAGCTTCTCAAATTCTGATATATTTTGCAGTTTCCACTTTGATGATTAAGATAATTAAATGCATTCAGACAGAGACACATGAGACCAGCCATGGTAAATACTAAAGATGCACCGATACCGATACTAGTATCGGCAGGGGGCGCCGATCTGGCCTGAAATGGTGGTATCGGTATCGGCGAGTACCAACAAAGACGGCGCCGATACCAGTTACTCCATTTTCACCATATTTACCATTTTCTCCTGGCGCTCACTACACTCTTGTCTCTGTGTTGTGTGATGACACGTGAACACCAAGCAGCTATCGCTATTGGCCTGCTCCAGACCAATGAGAACGGGCCAATAGCCACTCCTGACCAATGACAAGGCCGCTTTTTCATATGAAGGAAAAATAAACCAGGAGAAATGGCGGCGGTCGGGAAATATTTCAAAATAGAAATCCCGTCGATTAAAATCAATGGCTGCATGCAAGATTTGCGGCCTGAAAGTTTCGAGACGTGGAGTCAAATCGGCCAGTTTCAACACCTAGAACCTGATAAAACATTTGAAGACGAAACGTGAACGAACACAACGAGTTTGAGCCTGCAAGAGCAGGACTGCTATCCAGAGGAAGGGCGCTGGACCGGTGCAACAATTTCTGGTCAGTTCACTACTTTACTTTGTCTTTTACTTAAAGAAATGCTGCAGTAATTTGGGAACTGTTTCCAAAGTAGGGTTGCCACCTTTCAGAAATAGAAATAAGGGACTCCCCCCCCCTCCCGAAAAAAGGAGGCTAATAGAGAGACGGAATGCTGTGGTCAATTATTATTACTTATGATTGTTAGCGTCCGCAAATGCGGAAACAAGGTTGGACCTCGAAGCGGACAACAAGCGTAGGATACGTACAAGGGTTTAATGACTGCAAACAAAAAATAACACGCGATCGCGGGATAGTAGAAATAACAAAAGGAGTCCGTGACAGCTGGTCGACGGAGCTCAATACTACAAAACTCGAAGGTTAACTAAGACGATAGGCAGTGAGCCAAAAAGCCAAAATAAAAATGCTCAAATACCTGCACAGGGTAGAGGTTACAAACGAGTGCAGCACACTAACAGAAAAAAAACAATGCAAAAAAACAAATGCAGGGGCGTAACAAGCAAATGTAGCGAGACCATAGTGCGAGATGTCAAATGGCGATCAGCAAGGCAAATATCTCGGCAGCCTTCTCTGAGATCACCCGTGCATAAATGCTGCGTTGATGAGACTGCATTGGATTCAGGTGCGACGTCAGGAACGCCCCCACTAACAGCCCAGCAACAAAACACAATCTAACCAGCAGCAGAATGTGACAATAATTTCATGAAAGTTGCACTGTTTGGCCTTTGAGAGGTTTAAAAAAGTTTACTCTGTTCATTCAGAGTTTATAATTATGAATTTATTTTTACTTTCTTACTGTTGGGCTAGTATTATACTTTGTACTAGTCTTTTTCCTATTTTGCAAAGGTAAGCAACAGCCTGACAAAGCCTTGATAGCAATGATTTCACATCCAATTATGTAGCTCTTTGGGGGGGTGTATGTGTATATGTATATATATATATATATATATATATATATATATATATATATATATATATATATAAACGGGGTGGTATCGGTATGGTATCGGTATCGGCCGATACTGCACAGCCAGGTATCGGTATCGGGGCCAAAAAATTGTATCGGTGCAACACTAGTAAATACTAGAGATCAACTGATACGGTAATTCGGGACTGATGCCGATACCAATACCAATTATTAGTAGTAAGAGGGACCAATAACCGATTTTTGGAGCCAATATTTATATGCAGTGAAAGTGTAAAAAATGGCGTAAAAAGATTGAATAATGCAAACACTGAATTTCATTGAAATGCCTAAAACATGTTTATTGAATCACAGTACACAAACGGAAAATAATAGCTCCAGAAGTGTCTGAATTTGAGTTTTCTATTCGGTTGGCTTAAAAATACATTAAAAAAAATTAATAATGGAAACACTGAACAGTCAGATTTATAAAAAAAAAAAAAAAAAAACGCAGATACGTCAAATTTCCAAATATTGACGGCGATAATCGGCCCGGCTGAAAATCGGTCTATCTCTAGTAAATAATGATAATAGTAAATCGGGACAGTTATAAATTCTTTTCCTTTGCTGAATAAAAATCACAATTTAAAACTGCATTTTATTTTTACTTAGTTTATGTGTTATTCTGGTATTCAGATTTGTTTGATGATCGTAAAGATTAAAATGGAGGAAAATTGCTAACAACAATTTGAGCAAATTTACTTGTACAGCACAATTCAACACAAGGCAATTCAAACGTTTTTCATGTCTTGCTAGTCAGAAGCCCCTTAATTCTGGCTATATTTTTTAGGCGGTAATAAGCAGATTGAGTGACAAACTTTAGATGGCTGTCAAATTTTAGGTCTGAGTCAATAATTACGCCAAGATTTCTGACTTGATTTGTAGCTGTGAGTGACATTGTGCCAAGATGCTTGCTTATCTTTGCCCTTTCCTTTTTTTGGCCCAAAAATGATCACTTCTGTCTTCCCGACATTTAGCTGGAGACATTTCTGGCACATCCATTCAATGATTTAATGAATGCATTTACTCAGGGAGCGTAAGGGACTATAATCATGTGGGTACACAGAAATGTAGAGTTGTGTGTCATCTGTATAGGTGTGATAGGAGATGTCATACTGTTCCATGATCTGAGCTAGGGGAAGCATATGGATGTTAAATAAAAGTGGTCCAAGAATGGACCCTTGAGGAACCCCACATTTGAATTTGCTTCATTCTGAGTGATGGTTTCTGATTGACACAAAGAAATCCCTATCATGTAAATAAGATGTGAACCACTGAAGAACCGTGTCAATGAGCCGTTCCAATCTGTTGAGTAGTATGTTGTGATCAGACGTGTCGAATGCGGCACTGAGATCTAATAGTAAAAGAACAGATGATTTGCCTGCGTCAGTATTCCGACTGCGTCAGTATTCCGACGAATATCATTTAGGACTTTGATAAGCATGGACTCTTTTCTCTAATCCTCGGCAGTATGGTGAACAAGTGGTTAGCAAATCTGCCTCACAGTCAAGTATTCCTCTGTTTGACTAAATGAAGACTTAAAAAAAAAAGAAGACTTAATGACATGTTTAATTGCTTGGATGAGTTACAGTATTTGTATTTTTGTCCCCACCCACAGATGGGTTTTCTTAACCAAGAAGGGCTACCAGGAGAAAGACGAGGCCATCCAGAGCACAGTGATCACGAAACTGAAGGGGGTCTCGGTGACAAACACCTCAGAGTCTGGTGTGCTAGTGTGGGGGCCGGAGGACTATGTCATCCCACCACAGGTAAAAACAAATGCAGCCTCAGGTGAAATGGAGCTCATCATACGCCTAGGCAAACATGACAGTTTACATAAACTAACAAAGGTGTCTATGTTAATCATAAATGACTTTACCTGCTTTTCACTTTATATACAGGGTGAAGCTGTTCTTTTTGTCGTCACTAATTTCCTAGAGACCCCCAATCAGAAGCTTGGGTACTGTGCTGAGGTATGAATATTTCTGCATAAAAATATTGACTTCTAGTATTTTTGTTAAATTCCGTTTTTTTCACGCAAAAGTATATTGAGCAGGCCCAAAGCACAAGCAAGGAAGAGGTTTCAATCTTTGACTCTTCATACAGGTGTGCATTTATATATCAATATCGCAGATTTTTCTCCATTAGTCCAATTCAAATAGTCAAACTCATATCGTCACTCTCGGTTGGAATCTTCATGTCTCAAAAGTACGACTTTTGCAACTAGGAAAAAGGTAATCTTTCTTGAGTTACCTGACACCATGTCGTTAAAGTTGGTATATTTCCTTAAATTGCTATTGCTACTTTGCTTAGCCAAATCAAAATAATATATTTATTTTCTACCTGTGATGAGAATGTTACAGAAACATTGCCTTAGCCAGCCCTACACATTAACATTTACTCTTGCCCTGAGAACGCAGCGAGAGAAAAGGCTGTATTAACACCGTTTTCTGACTACTGCAGTGGTTTTTAACCTTGCTAAATGTCCCGAACACCACGAGATTCACATGTGCATTCACCGAACCCTTTCGAAATTTAATAATGAAGCTTTTTTTTTTTTTTTTTTTCAAATTCAAAACCGATATAGCTAAGCTAGCAAGCAAAATCTTGTTGAAATGTATTCAAATTTACTACAAATAAATTTAGTGTTTTGCAGTTTGCGGATAAATTTCATGTCTACATTATTTTATTTATCTATTTATTTTACTTTTAACCTGCCCTATTCAGCTGCTAAGACACGGAAAGTAGGAATCTGAGTGTCCTTATGCTCTGAACAGCTTTAACGTATCACATGAGTTTGAAACACCATAATTTTCGGACTATAAGCCACCACCCACCAAATTTGACACAAAAGCGGCATTTGTCCATAGATAAGCCGCACTGGACTATAAACCACAGCTGTCCTCACTGTTGTCAGGGATATTCCCCCCACAGATATTAACCGGGAACACTTTATTTGACATCGACATTATAAGACTGTCATAAGACCTAATGAACCACCATGAAGCTTTGAACCAATTGGCTGCAAAGCTCCATTGCTTCAAGAAGCTTCACTTGGCCATCACTGCTCCCACTGGGGAGACAGTCAACCTCTGCTGCCACCCGCTGTCAACACTGTTGCCGTCCAACGTGGCTCCTGGCATGTATTGCAGTGCTACGGATGTAAATAACAATTAAAAATTCATGTTCTGTGCTAATTACTGTTTCAGCTACTGTTCCAGTTGTTTTATTAATTGCTAGTTATGGTATTTGGTAAAACTTTATTTGACAGTGGCACCATAAGACTGTCATAAGACCATCATAATTATTGCATGACACTGCCATGAGCATTAATGATTGCTTATGACAGATGTTATTTTGGGTCACCTGGCAAACTATTTGACTTTTGAATGGATGTAAAAGGTCCAAGCTGTACATAAATGGAGTAAGTGACATAATTTGCCAGATGACACTTAATGACATCTGTCATAAGCATTCATTAATGTCCATCATAGTGTCATGTCATAATTATGACAGTTTTATGACAATGTTATGACGCCGCTGTCAAATAAAGTGATACCCATTAACCCAAATAAATCAACAAACAAGCCGCACTGGACTATAAGCCGTATGATTCAAAATGAGGGGAAAAAGTAGAGGATTATAGTCCAAAAAATACGGTATTCCCATTGTGGTTTGTCATCATGTCTACATTTTCATTATATGGCCGCATCCTTGCATCACATACTATTTTCGTAAAATGTAACGCAAATGTTTTTTTTTTTTTTCAATTATCTGCACAGTGCACACTCCCTATAGGTCCGTTCCATTTCCTCATCATGAGTCAACCTTCCACTGAGCAAACTCTTTCCTCTACCCATTAGATGTAGGGCTCGGAGTTGAAAGAAAGGGAATAAAGCCTGTAAATTGGAGGCAACCCAGTCCAAAACTGAGTCTAAAACGCCACTTGGCCTTTAGACAGAGCATGAAAACAGGGCCCTGTGTGTCTTAACCCTTACCCAACCCCTTAGAATTACTATAGAAACCCTGGGTTTCAATCGAACCCAGGTTAGGAACCACTGGACTAGTGACTACGGTATCTCTCCAACCTGTTTCAAAGGTCTAAAGGCCAAAGTATACCGGACATGGTTGCGGCGCGTGTTGGGCAAAATATAGTGCCAGAACATATCCGTTTCCATTCTATCCTATTGTTCAAAGTATACCGGCCGCGTCAGTGCTCCGGATTGACTGCGGACCATCTCCGACGTGCCGGAGCCCGCCGGATGGTTTGGACTATTTTCTATTTTTGCGGAGATGCATCCGTCAAAATGGGTGGAGCCAGGCCTAGAGTCATCAGGCCAGGTGCTTAAACACAGTTTGAACACCAGCGAACATGGACGAAGAATGCTTCATCATGGAGGTGGAAAGTCACAAAGTAATTTATGATGCAGCAGATCATTATTATAAGGACAATATTTATAAGAAAGCTGCATTCTGTCTTATTTTGTGTGTTTTTTCTGGCAAAGATATCAAACACATGACCTGCTGACAACTTTGTTTTTTACAATTATTAACATACGGCACTAACAACACTTCCACAACCTGTGGCTCTCGACAGGCTGCGTCTCTCTCATACTCCCGTGTCACATGAACAAAACAACATCACTGTTGCGTGCACTTCAGGGTGCCTCAGAAAACATTCAATTAGAATATTACACATGAAACACCATAGCAGAAGCTATGAGGATGGAGAGTGAATTTTTATGCAAGTTATGTAATTTAAAACAGTGATTACATAGTAGAGGATGTGTTGTTGGCGTGATCAGGGTTTCACAAACAAAACACAACAAAACGTCAGCAGCTGATGGGGTAGGCTACAGACTAGAAGGACAAAAAGAGCGAAAAAATGGTCGCCAACGGGCTTACACTCATAAGAGATTGACACGATTACTGGGTTCTAGATCACAGAACTGATTTGTGTACACTCTACCCCTTTCAATCACTTAGCTTATAGTGTTATAGACACCCCCACCCCCATTCTCCTCTTTCACTGGCCAATTGGCCCCCACATGGTGTAAACCGGAAATACATCTCGCTGACGATAGCACCAGCATATTAGTAACTAGTTTAGATGTTCAATGTATTTCTTGTTGTTCTTGTTGTTTATGTGTTTCTTTTCTTTCTTCTCTTGTATTTCTTTTCTTCTGTCCCCCCATGATCCCTTCCTGTTCGCTGCTTTGTCATAATAAAAAGGTATTTTGAAGGATCACAATGGGAGTATGTCAGACTCTCCATGTGAAACATTAAAACTGTTCAGAATCCGGGCACTTAGACTTCCATTCTCTGTGTCAAACAGCTGAACAGGACAGGTTTAAAAAAAAAAAAAAAAAAAAGCGAAAAAATGCAGCGTATTTGGAAGTGGTTCCTCAGCAGAAATTCTCGTGCCCAGTGCGCACACAATGTTGGTTTATATACAGAGAGTCAAGGGGAAAAGTACGAAAGATTTCCTACATTTTACTTTGACTTTTCATTGAAAAACGAACAGAGCATGCGAATCTCTGCAGAGACACCAACTATAAATCGCTATCCATTTCATGATTATACATGTTAGGTAATCTGTAATAACAGCTCTATGAGATGTTATTTGCCATGAAATTTTTAAATGTGCACATAACATTATATAAATATATATATATATATATATATATATATATATATATATATATATATATATATATATATATATATATATACAGTGCCTTGCAAAAGTATTCGGCCCCCTTGAAGATATGAAATTTAATTTTTTGTCAAGAATCAACAACAAGTGGGACACAATCGTGAAGTGGAACAACATTTATTGGATAATTTAAACTTTTTTAACAAATAAAAAACTGAAAAGTGGGGTGTGCAATATTATTGTGGCCAAAAAGTTCAATTTTGGTTTCATCTGACCAGAGCACCTTCTTCCACATGTTTGGTGTGTCTCCCAGGTGGCTTGTGGCAAACTTTAAATGAGACTTTTGATGGATATCTTTGAGAAACGGCTTTCTTCTTGCCACTCTTCCATAAAGGCCAGATTTGTGCAGTGTACGACTGATTGTTGTCCTATGGACAGACTCTCCCACCTCAGCTGTAGATCTCTGCAGTTCATCCAGAGTGATCATGGGCCTCTTGGCTGCATCTCTGATCAGTTTTCTCCTTGTTTGAGAAGAAAGTTTGGAAGGACGGCCGGGTCTTGGTAGATTTGCAGTGGTCTGATGCTCCTTCCATTTCAATATGATGGCTTGCACAGTGCTCCTTGAGATGTTTAAAGCTTGGGAAATCTTTTTGTATCCAAATCCGGCTTCAAACTTCTCCACAACAGTATCTCGGACCTGCCTGGTGTGTTCCTTGGTTTTCATAATGCTCTCTGCACTTTAAACAGAACCCTGAGACTATCACAGAGCAGGTGCATTTATACGAAGACTTGATTACACACAGGTGGATTCTATTTATCATCATCGGTCATTTAGGACAACATTGGATCATTCAGAGATCCTCACTGAACTTCTGGAGTGAGTTTGCTGCACTGAAAGTAAAGGGGCCGAATAATATTGCACGCCCCACTTTTCAGTTTTTTATTTGTTAAAAAAGTTTCAATTATCCAATAAATGTTGTTCCACTTCACGATTGTGTCCCACTTGTTGTTGACTCTTGACAAAAAAATTAAATTTCATATCTTTATGTTTGAAGCCTGAAATGTGGCGAAAGGTTGCAAGATTCAAGGGGGCCGAATACTTTTGCAAGGCACTGTATATATATATATATATATATATATATATATATATATATATATATATATATACACACACACATATATATATATATACACACACACATATATATATATATATACATATATATATATACATACATATATGTATATATATATATGTATGTATGTATATATATATATATATATATATATATATATATATATATGTACACACATATATTAGGGCTGTCAAAATTATCGCGTTAATGGGCGGTAATTAATTTTTGAAATTAATCACGTTAAAATATTCTACGCAATTAACGCACATGCCGCGCTCAAACAAATTAAAATGAAAGCACAGTGCAATGCCAACTTGTTACTTGTGTTTTTTGGAGTTTTGTCACACTCTGCTGGCGCTTGGGTGCGACTGATTTTATGGGCTTCAGCACCCAGAACATTGTGTAATTATTGACATCAACAATGGCGGGCTACTAGTTTATTTTTTGATTGAACATTTTACAAATTTTATTAAAACGAAAACATTAAGAGGAGTTTTAATATAAAATGTCTATAACTTGTACTAACATTTATCTTTTAAGAACTACAAGTCTTTCTATCCATGGATCGCTTTAACAGAATGTTAATAATGTTAATGCAAACTTGTTGATTTATTGTTATAATCAGGGGTGCACATAAGTGGTCCGCATGCGCGCATGCGTACTGGAGGTAGACAAACGCGCGGGCACTTAACGGATTCCATACGCTTTTGCGTACCGATGGCTGACCACTGTATTTGCGGCGGACACGAGAAAATCACTTCTCAAAATGTCAAAGAGGCAGGCCCCACTGAGTACCGGTAATTATTTCCGTGTTCCCCCACCCCCGTCAAAAGACAGACAGATGAGAGAGACGTCACCGGAGCTACCGAAAAAAAGGACATTTGCTGAAAAGTGGCTGCAGGAGGTAGGTACCATGGCTAGAAGCAAATGATGCTTGCACGGAAATGTGGTACAAAATTTGCCGTGAGAATTCCAATGTCGCTAATAGAAGCAGCGCATTTTATGTAGTAGGGTCAAAGAATTTCAGCCATCCAAACTTTGAAAAGCACGAAAAAAACAGAGCATGTGGCACTTAAGCAAACTATCGATGTCAGACAGCACCCCACTCGCCCTGCACAGCGCTATGCACTGACAAACGTGTTTTTGCTCGCATTTCACAAAGCTACGTTCAATGAGCTCTTATGAGGAGGAGGGCATCCCACTTTTACAAAGGCTTGGAGTTAATGTGGGAGCCGCATGATGCCTTTATTTTGAATTGGTGCTTTTATGTTTATTTCTTTACATTTCACTTCGAAGTAATGGCAATTTTGTTGTGCCAGTTGATGTTAATCGAGCATTAATTGTTAATATAATTAATTAAAGGTAATTGTCTCTAAGTAAAGCTTGTCATAATTTTATCGCATCAGGCGGGTCGGCTCTCAAGCTCAATGAGGACCAAGTCACATATCCAGGTCCTCCTCTGACAACCTGGGCAAAAAAATTATGTGCACCCCTGGTTATAATAAACAAATACAGTACTTATGTACCGTATGTTGAATGTATATATCCATCCTGTGTCTTATCATTCCATTCCAACACTAATTTACAGAAAAATATGGCATATTTTATAGACTGTTTGAATTGTGATTAATTATGATTAATTAATTTTTAAGCTGTAATTAACTCGATTAAAAATTTTAATCGTGTGACAGCCCTAATATATAAATATATAAGGCCATAGCAGGCTCCAAACTGACCCCAAACACACACATACGGAGCCCTGAGCTCAACACGATGTAGTCATTTTGGAATTAAGAGACAGGCACAACTAAAATACCAAAATGCAAAGACAAAAATGTGGCAACTTATTCCCTAGTGCTTTGAAAATAAAGGGTGCCAAGAAATTGTAAAAAGTGACCCTGGAGAACAACTGCAAAGATAATCACACCAGATAATGATAATGACAAATCCGGGGAAAAAATGTTCAGTTAAATCTAGTCCACCTCTCTCTCTGCTTCTTTGTTGAGTACAGGCTTCGTGTGTTTGTTGTTGTTTTTAATTCCACGTTATCGCGCGCGATCACGCGAGAGCTCACGACGGGACGGAGTTGCCGGACCGCAGCTGTGTGCAGCCAGTATGTTTTGTCCTATTTTTGACGCACTGCGGGGCACGCAGTCAACACAGAGCTGTGCCGCAACCGCGTCCAGTATACTTTGCCCTTAAGAGCTATTAGTGAGTGGCACAACATAAAAAAGATAGCTTTCTGGACAGTGTAGTAACCTTGAGGCAGATCGGCTATCTTTGAAAAAAAAAAAACAAAAAACAATTAATGTTTGAAATAATTAATGCAGGCATGGAGAAAGGAAGGATTTCTAAGAGCAAGTTGATCTCATGCATCATGTTTTTCATAAAAGGGTTTAAAAAGCAAAAGAAGTACTGTTACTTTAGGATAGAAACCTAAGCACAGAAATACTGTAAATCCACTTTCTGAGAGGTGAGTCTTCATAATTACAGTAGACCGAAGTGATGGTTTACAATCAGAACTTTTATTAGTGACATCAACTTACTGTTATTTTGGAGAAATTGTTTTTAAATTTCTCATTCCCGTTCCGTTTTTTTCTCCACCTTTACTAGCGAATGTCTGTAGTAGGTATGAGGACACAGTTATTCTTAATATGGACAGGCAGATTCCGACTATGCTAGTTTTTCAACAACTTAGAAGTAAGTACATGTATTTCTTTACTTATTCTAATGGCTCAAGTGTCTCCATTCAACTGTGTAGGTCAGCGCATCAGGAAGTCACTGTGTACTTTCTCCAAAACTCTTCAGAGCTCATGCGTGTGCCGAGCTGTCACAGAATGTTTACTTTCAAGATGCTTTATTTGCTCTCTTGACATTTGATCATCTGGAAACTATTCACAGCAGCCTTGTGCGTTGCACATCCATATACTCTTGCTAGGCAGTGGTGGGCAAATATGGCACATACAGCCTGCCTTGTTTCATACACAACCTCTCCCTCTAAAAGTCACCACCAAAAAAATAAGGTCATAAACTTTCATATTTCGTTGGACCGCCTTTAGCCTTGATTATAGCACACATTCTTATGACCCTTCTTATTTCTCCCAACAACAAACCACCAGCCCACTGGAGAAATTCCTGGTATCCCTGCATGCAAGCCACATTCGCTGTGGCATTGTTTCAAAAGTTTCTGCAATGACACAAGATTGATTTCATGCGCCTTGAACCGGTCTGTCACAATTTGAGCCCGAGGAATCCCCATATTTTCATCTTGGAACATTGCTACAGTAGCGCAGAAAAAAAAATCAATTGATGGAATAGCTATTAATGAAATAATTCAGTATATTTAGTTAGTCATCTTATCTAATTCTTTGAGCACATACTGTTGCTGAGCCTACACCTGACCAACTGCAGCAACCAAGATCATAACACAGCCCCCACAGGCTTGTACAGAAGGCACTAGGCATGATAGGTGCATCACTTCATCTGTCTTTCTAGTTACCCTAAAGCGCCCATCACTCTGGAACAGGGCAAATCTAGACTCCTCATACAACATCACCTTATTCCATTGCTCCAGAGTCCAATCTCTAACCCAATTGAGAATCTTTTGGATGTGCTGGAGAAGGCTTTGCGCTGTGGTCCAACTGTTATGTGTTATGTAGCTGGAGGGAGTGACCCAAAAGCACAGCAACGAGGAGTCAGAGATGACAAGGAGCCTGAGGGTGTGTTTATTAAACAAAGTAAAAAAGTAAATTGGTGAAGAGTGGTGGCACCGCAGTTGCCTGGACAGAATTGGGAGGCTGAGATGGCTTGGAGGTGCTGTGAACAAGCCTTGGCATTGTTGGAACTGTTAACATATCAAAAGGGAAGGAACAGGATTCTGGAGAGAATCTACCATTCAGATTCAAACCCGAAGCAGAATAACCATCACATGGCGCAAGCAATGAGTCCAACACGGCAACATTAGCTTTAGCTCCATTTCCGTTGGATCTCGGGCGCCCACAGAATACTGAATGGCAAATATCTTACATTTATGCCTTGTGACTCTACACAACAGCAAACATAGCTATTGACAAACGAAAAAATTATCATTAAAAAAATATTAAAATCTGATTATTTTTACTGGTACACTTTTGGCAGCGAGCCAACAATGCCGACTAATGCTTTGTTGTTTCAGTTCCAATGTCATTCTCAAGAACTCTTCATGGGAAGACTTCATGTGTCACTTGATCAAAGCCGTCTTTCGTAAAATGTTTTGATTAAACAACAGAATACTTTCCTTGTCCAATCCAGTTTGTTGATCCACTCGGCTCTCACAGCTTGGTCGGATGGAAATTTATAGAGACTTAAATCCGCAGTGTACGTGTTGATGCAATTTCCGATACAAAATGTATTAATCATTGTTCCGATAATAACAATTTAATTCTTTGGAGAAAAAAAAACTAAAACGCTGGCTGCCACAAAAATAATAATAAGCAAATGAGGAAGCTGTGCGCGAAAAAGACTCTTCTCATACCTCACTTCTGGTTACTGAGTCTGGCATCACTGGCCAACAGCAGGAGATTCAAACTTCAAAACTGTGTGGCACTTCTTGGGTTTATTATACAGACAAAACAACTATGGGTAGTGAGTCTCAATGAAGTCAAATTGATCTAATTCAGTAAAGTACCCTCTGAGGTGACAGTAGGACTTTAAAGTAAATGAAACTTTTGGTGCTTGTTCCGTTTGTTCCCAGAGCCCCAAAGTGCTGGATGGACACTGTCAGAAAGACGAGGATTGCGTAGAGGGAAAACTAGTGAAGGCTGGTCATGGTAGGACATTTACTTAATAAACTGTCTAATCCAACATTGCATTAAAATTACATGTGATGCATGTAGATTGAAAAAAACACTACCACACAAATGTCGCCCCCCCCCTCAAAGACACCGATAAAAAAATACATGACCATTCACACAGATATAGTTTCAAACAAAATCCAGTATATAAGGTACATGTGACACGATAAATTCTAAATGTTAGTCAATCAGAATGACGATGCCCGATAAAGAAACTCCATCAATGTCAATGCTGACACACATATCAAGGGGGTAAAAAGATACATACCCGATATAATGTCAGGTAAGACAGTGAAAATGATTACTAAGTCACACAGTAGAACACTCATACGGCTATTCAACTCAGTTATGAGTACTAAACGTTTAATCAAAATAAGTGTCATTTCCTAATTGAATTGAATTGAACTGAATTGAACCGAATGCTGGTCAACATTTGATTACCTCCAGTAAGCATGTGCCGTATGAGATTCTGACGGTATGATTGTTACGGTCCGCGAACGCGGAAAACGAGCAGACAGCAATGGAGGGTATAGTACAAGGGTTTTTTAATACAACCAAAAAGCACGCGATCTGGGAAAAAGGGAGAATAACAAAAGGAGTCCGTGACAAGAGGTCGACGGGGATCGAATAGAACTAAACTAAGCGGTGGGCAGCGAGCCAAAAAGATAACAAAAATAATAACACTCAATACCTGCACAAGGTAGAGGAATCACCAAACGAAAAAACAGCTGACGAATAAACTAGCAAATCCACGAGCCTCGAAAGTACCGGTGTCAAATGGCAAACAGCAAGCAAATATCTCGGCAGCGTTGGCTTGGATCGCCGGCGCTATATTCTAATGTTGATTTGTTGATTTGCTGGAATTAGCCGCAGGTGCGTTGATGGGAACGCCCACACTGCTGGCTCTGTAACAGAACAAAATCTAACCAGCAGCAGAATGTGACAATGATAACCTTAAGCCAAAATACCGCGGTTTCATGGTATCACGGTATTGCAATTTCATGTCTAAAATGTGTTACTTTGAGATATCTGGGTTAAAAAAAAGACTTTTTTCCATTGAACAGGATTTTTATTTTTCAAAACATATTAGCAAATTGGAACATAAGTATAATGTTAAGTTAAAATGAATTGTGCATTTTTAGCACATAGAAGATAGCTAATACCATAGGGACGGTATGACGGAATTTTTTTGTGGTTTTGCGGTTTTGAAACCGTGACTTTTTCATATCATTGGTATACGTTGAAACCGGTAATTGGCACATGTTTACCCTCCAGTAAATTATGCTAATTCAGGGATAGTTGGCCTCTGGAGGTAGCACTACAACAATTCTGATCTTCTGTATTTTTTCAAAGGAATCAGAAGTGGACGATGCTTATGGAGGGATGAAAACACCAATGGAACCTGTGAAATATTTGGATGGTGTCCTGTTGAAAGAAGCTTAAAACCACAGTAAGGAGCCATATTATTGGAATTGGATTATGTTCAGTTGGCACCACTATATTTAATTTTTGGTAGCGCTAATCCTCATTCGGTTAGGCAGGTGATAGTTGAGAGACTGGCCCAGCTGACTGTAGGCATGAGGCAGGGGCCAGACTAATAACCAGTTAATCAAAGTATATCCCTTTTACTTTAAATGAACCAGGGTGCTCGTTTGGTGTTAGTGCTTGTGCTCTGTTGGCTCGAATAACGTTGCCAATCCCCGTGTTGAATCACATTAAGCAGTAGGGCACCGTACCATCGCGGGTACTCCGGTGAGATGCCGATGTCACACCCCCGTACCGGTGCGCTATTTTCGGCTTGGACTCAAGGCCGATGGCTGGATGGAGCCCTGGTGGCCATTATTCTTGCTTCATACTTTTATGCCATTGGCGTAGTCACCTGCCACTCAAACATGTCGGAAGTTGGATCTTTGTGTCAAAATGATTCAATCGAAAAAAAGTGCCTTCAAAACTTTTTCCACTTCAAAAAAAAAAAGTGCGTTCAAAACTTTTTCCACTTAAAAAAAAAAAGAGTTTAAAACTTTTTGCTTTTCAAAAAAGTGACACTTCAATAAAAAACATAGATATTTTAAATTTAAAAATTTTTTTTTTAAAATATATATATTTTTGCAAATGATTTTGACATGAAATAGTTTTTTTGATTGAAGGAACTTTTATCGGGATTGAATGATTTAGACACAAATGTCCTACCGATAATATTGCTCAAACACAAAAAGAATTGCTTCAATCAAAGAAAACAGTTTCAAATGTTCAAATGCAAATTTCTGAGTCTCGAATATTTTTTCACATTCAAACCTTTTTTTCCACGATTGAATTTTTTAAACATTTTTGATTGAAGTGATTTTTCTTTTGAAAATACATATTTTTTTTGTTTGAAGCAACTTATTTTTTGATTGAATAATAAAGACACAAATGTCCTAGGCAAAATGTGGTCCAAACGCAAAATTACATTACTTCAATTAAAAATATCGTTTCAATAAAAAAAAAAAACTTGACTTAAATTTAAAAAAAAAATGTTTTCAAATACATTTTTTGAGTTTCAAATTTATTTTTGCATTCAAACACATTTTTTTTGATTGAAGTGACTTTTTCTTCGCTTGTTCGCTTGTTGTTGATTGAAGCGACTTTTTATTTGATTGAAGCAACTTTTTTTTTTTTTTGATTGAATAATAAAGACACAAATCTACCTCCATAAGACAAGGACCCTTCGCGTGAGCCAAGCCGAAAATGTTGAGCGCTCGGCATCAACGAGAGTTAAACGTACTGTGGGTGTAAGCGTAAATGGCACCACTTAGAACATTCAAGCAGAATAAAAGGAAAAAGCTCAAACATCAAACAGAATTCATATCAATGTCTGCAGCATGGGGTGCTATTTGTTAGCGGGGAATATGTAACAAGTTGCCATGGGCAAACGTGAGCATGTAGGAAGAAGCCCCTGCTGGTATCCCAGCTCAACATGTCTTATGGTTCACATAATGTGATGCCGAGTAATTACGTCGAATGGGAGCTGCAAGTGGACTTGGAGTTGGGTGCTCATGCACGAGTCATTGACTGCTGCCGTTGAACTGCCGTTCACATAAGCTCCCCCGCCTCCAGACATCACGATTACCCCACCACTTACGTAGATAGTGCTTTGCTGGCCCTTGTTTGGCTCGGCAAGAAATTGGTACCTGCTAAGCACTCATTTTCAGCCTCTGGAACTAGTACTTGGTTTGTGGAAACAGAAAGAACCGGCGGAAACCTGAGCACAAGCCACCTGATCAAGATAAATCAAGACAAACCAAAACACAATCAAATGTTTGGATGCTCATAACACTTTCTCTTTTGTAATAGATCTGCTCTGCTGACGAACGCAGAAAACTTCACCATCTACATCAAGAATTTTATACAATTTCCCAAATTCAAATTTTCAAAGTAAGCTTTAATTACACAAGATGAACACAAAGCATCTGAAACTGTACACATTGTACCACTGTGCTTGCTTTGCTGTCAAAGGTCTAATATTCTGGAGACAACGAATGTGTCCTATCTGAAATGCCGATATGATGAAAAGCTGCATCCTTATTGCCCCATCTTTCGCCTGGGCGATATCACTGCACGAGCTGGATACAACTTCAATGACATGGCAAAATTTGTTAGTGGCATCATTATTATATCATGTAATAAGACCCGCGGCTTTAAAAAGACCTTATTTTTTTACACTAGGGTGGCTCCATCGGGATCCAGATCCAGTGGGACTGTGACCTTGACAAGGGTTTCTCCGAATGCCACCCACGCTATGAATTCAGTCGCCAGGATGTAGCCACCTCCAACAATACCATTGCAAAGGGATTCAACTTTAGGTTTTTTAAGATTAGAGAAAAATATTTCTTCTTCTGAATTTGTGTTAACATTGTGATTCCTACTTTCAAACAGACACACTCGTTATTATAAAAATGCAGCAGGTGAGAGCTACCGATCCCTATTCAAAGTCTATGGTGTCCGATTTAACATCATGGTGAATGGAAGGGTAAGCAAAATATGAAATACAGTACTATGTGTACACTACACTGCATTTCTGTGTTACCCATTCAGTGATAAGTTGCTGTCTTACCTTGTTATGGCTTGGCTTTGAATTCAACAAAAAATGATACCCCCGCACCTGACCCAAGAAATACAATGTTTAAATATACTGTTAAAAAGCAATTTCTGCATGTATTTCCATTTTTAAATATAAAGCATAGCAGTCTTATACCATGATGTCAAAACATCTTGATAACACATTTAAAATATAAAATAAGAAAAAATAAAAATGAAAACATTAAGGCAGAAGAGTGGATAGCACGTCCGCTCCACAGATCTGTGATCAGGGGTTCAATACCAGTCTTCGGCCTTCCTGTGTGGAGTTTGCATGTTCTCCCTGTGCCTGCATGGGTTTTTTACGGGTATTCTGATTTCGTCCCACATCCCCTTTAAAGAAACATCCATGGTAGGCTGATCGAACACTCCAAATTGTCCCAAGGTATGAGTGTGCTTGAATGCAAGGTTGTTCGTCTCCTTGTGCTCTGCAACTGGCTGGCAACCAATAAAGAATGTACCCTGCCTAATACCCATACTTAGCTCAGATAGGGTCCAACACCCCTGCGGGGGCCAAGACGCTCATGAGGTTGATATAGACGAACAATGAATGAATTTAAAAAAAAAAATTCTAAATTTATTCAACAAACTTCTGTTTATGTGGTAGGCTTTTGAGGCATTAGTCGAGATCAAGAGAATTGAGAACATTTTAACCCTTAAATACCTGCAACATGAAGCAATTATTGGAGAATCCCAAAATTTGAAAAATAAGGTCCTAATGAAACCTTTTCAAAGCTTGAAGCTTTGAAAAATAAGGTCCTTATGAAACCTTTTTTTCAAATTTGGAAAAAGAAAAGTCAAAATGAATATGTGTAATAAGCACTCTAATATCCATAATCCTTGCTAAATCCCGTTTTTTTTTCCCTCATGGAACCTGCAGATGCATGTGTTGACTTATCTCCATCATTTTTTTTTTTTTTTTAATGTCAAAATTCTGAATTAGTCTCAAAATCATGAAATTTTAGGTGTATCAAATCTGATACATTTGGCAATAAAGGGTTAAAATACCTTTAATGTGAGGGGGGAAAGTAGTAATAAGAAATTAAGCTTTTTTGAGGCACCGAGCCACTTAGTGTATTTTTTAAATGGGTGCTTAACTTGAAGCATTAGTTACAGTGTCCTCTCCTGGTGAAAAGTAAGACTGCAGTGAATTTTAAATCGTTGTTGAATGGAGCCCATTTCTTTTTCCATAATTGGAAATAATCGCTCACTAAAAACCCTATGATCGTGGTACCATAAAATTGTCTCCTGACATACACAAATCTCTACCTACCCCCCTCCCTACCTGCTTGCCGGTTTGTGTATCTGTCAGTCACCTTATTGATTAAAACAAGTCAAGTTGTTATATCAGACAAGGAAGCAGCAGCACACACACCTTTTAATAAATAGAATGCATTGAAGTTATGAGTCTTTAGATTCAGTAAAGCAGAAAAAAGAAAATGAAAGGAGGGGAGCTGAAAAGAAACAACAGGTGTCCCAGTGCAGATTTGACCATGGAAGATTTGCCAAAGACAATGAGCTACTCCCTTTTCACTATGTCAAGGGACTTTGAAAGCAATGTCCTGGGGAATTGCAACTAAAACTTGAAAGCATGTATTGAAGCTTTATTGTGTTGAACTGTCATAACTGCAAAAACCCTTCAGGCCTCCACTTTTTAGGCAAAAAAAGTCTTCTACATCTCAACTAACCAGAATAATCAGAGACACTTTCAATGTCAAATAAGTGTTTGTTGACATCCTTTTAATATCCATTGTGTATTCTAAATCATTTTTCACGAGCAATTGAGCTCAAAATAATGGTGTGATGTAGGGGTGTCAAACGATTAAAATTTTTAATCGAGTTAATTACAGCTTAAAAATTAATTAATCGTGATTAATCGCAATTAATCGCAATTCAAACCATCTAGAAAATATGCCATATTTTTCTGCAAATTATTGTTGGAATGGAAAGATAAGACACAAGATGGATATATACATTCAACATATGGTACATAAGTACTGTATTTCTTTATTATAACAATAAATCAACAAGATGGCATTACCATTATTGACATTCTGTTAAAGCGATCCATGGATAGAAAGACTTGTAGTTCTTAAAAGATCAATTTTAGTACAAGTTATGGTAATTTTGTATTGAAACGCCTCTTCATGTTTTCATTTTAATAAAATTTGTAAAATTTTCAATCAAAAAAATAAACTAGTAGCCCGCCATTGTTGATGTCAATAATTACTTACACAATGCTCATGGGTGCTGTAGCCTATAAAATCAGTCGCACCCAAGCGCCAGCAGAGGGCGGCAAAACTCCGAAAAACACAACAAGTACAGCTTTCACTGTGCTGTCATTTTAATCTGTTTGAGCAGGGCATTTGTGCGTTAATTGCGTCAAATATTTTAACGGGATTAATTAAAAAAATTAATTACCGCTCGTTAAAGCGATAATTTGGACAGCCCTAGTGTGATGTTAATGTGGGACTTTTTGTAAAAGAATTCTTGTGTCGTTCTCAGGCTGGAATGTTCAATATTGTCCCTACTGCCATCAGTATTGGTTCAGGGTTAGCTTTAATGGGCGCAGTAAGTAACAGCATTTTCTTTCTAAGTTATTAGTTTGAGATGCGTGACACAATGCTGCTTATGAATAAACAGGGAGTATTCTTCTGTGACATGATCCTTCTCTACATCATGAAGAATGGCACCACCTACAGGGAGAGGAAGTTTGAAAGATCCCAGTATGTGATATGTATTCTCTCAGGACCACCCACTCACACAACTGATGCTATGCTGGTGTGTATTTGTTATCCACAGGGAGTCATCAGCTGAAGGCAACCATGAGAAAACCAGTCTGGCATCTTAGTTTTTATTTCCTGATTAACTCTCTTTCATTACGTATCAGAAATAAAAATAAATAAATAAATAAATAAAAACAATAATTTTACCTAACTGTCTGGTAGGTCTGCTCATACTTTGTCATGCCAACAGCATGATCACCTTCCGCTGAGCAAATCAGTTTAATTGTCTGTCAGGCAGAGGACGAGTGGCGCACAGAAAAGTGGCATTATTTAAAGGGAATATAAAGCTTACTAATTGGTGTGAAAGGGTCACAAATTTTCATATCTCTAATGACGCATCCCTCCAACTCCCTAAAGTGCGCACTTGCGCCTGTCCTTGAAATCTCCAAAACATGGTCTCAAACGTCCCTTTGTTTTAGAACACATACGAAAATAAAGTCTGTGCGTATATTACAAGTGTGAGACTTATAAATAAAAAGATGTCTTGTGTTCCCACATTCTTTATCAAGTAAACGATATTTAACATAGGGCTGTCAAACTATTAAGATTTTTAATCGAGTTAATTACAGCTTAAAAATTAATTCATCGTAATTAATCGCAATTAATCGCAATTCAAACCATCTATAAAATATGCCATATTTTTCTGTAAATTATTGTTGGAATGGAAAGATAAGACACAAGATGGATATATACATTCAACATACGGTACATAGGGACTGTATTTGTTTATTATAATAATAAATCAACAAGATGGCATTAACATTATTAACGTTCTGTTAAAGCGTTCCATGGATAGAAAGACGTCTAGTAGTTCTTAAAAGATAAATGTTAGTACAATTTATAGAAATTTTATATTAAAACCCCTCTTAATGCTTTCGTTTTAATAAAATCTGTAAAAATTTCAATCAAAAAATAAACTAGTAGCTCGCCATTGTTGATGTCAATAATTACTTACACAATGCTCATGGGTGCTAAAGCCTATAAAATCAGTCGCACCCAAGCGCCAGCAGAGGGCAGCAAAACTCCATAAAACACAATTAACATGTGGGCATTTCACTGTACGGTCATTTAAATCTGTCTGAGCGGGGCATGTGCGTTAATTGCGTCAAATGTTTTAACGTGATTAATTAAAAAAATCAATTACCGCCCGTTAACGCGATAATTTTGACAGCCCTAATTTAACAGTAAAAATATGATCATATACTGAAATATCATACAGCCAAATATATTGCGTAATGTGTCATTATATGGAAGTGTGCTACACACATACCAATAATATGGTCTAATTTGAGCACCCCCCCCCTCCCCTTACTTCCAAAAATATGAATCATCCTAACTGATTCTGATCCTCTTGTCTGGCGTGTTTCGAAAATGCTCGGAAAAACATTCAGATGAATGTTAAACGTGTGAAATACCACACCTACTTTAAAATCCTGGTTGCAGTTGTTGTGGTAATGTGGAAGTAGCACACAGCAGTAATATAAAAAGTAAAATTGTTGATCTATAATTACATACGGTAAATTTTTAGTAACTGTCAGCTAACGCAGATATTTTAGCTGCAGGAAACAACAGGCATGATAACATACAACGCACCTAATATCTTGTTTTTCTTTCTTCATTCCATTAAAAAAACATGCACCAAAGCTCCATATCTGATTACAGATTCCAATCAGTTGACCGTAGGATTTAAAAAAAGCAAGTACAGTGACAGAACTGAGCAGACAGGAAAGTGAAGTAGGGATTTATAGGGTGATATGACAGTATAAAGGTGCTTCAGCTCCATTGGTTTTTACACATCAAGTCATCGTCAAGACAGTATGAAGGTTGTGCCGGTCTTAACACTGCTGTTCCTGCTGCTGTGTAGCACTCAAGGTGAGACACAAGGATTTAATTGTTTAAGGGGCAGAGGAAAAATCACAACACTGTACTTTGAAATTTTATACGATTATGTGACCTTTCTGAACTATTTCTAACCAGATAGTTTAACTTTATTTTTGGTGCACTTTTAAAGATTTTTTAAAAACATAAAAAAAAAAAAAAGTTGAATATTTTATTTACAGTATAATAGGTGAATATTCAGAAAGAACACTTTTTTTTTTTGTAAAATGTTTTTTGAAACACTCAAATTCCACTGAAGTATCCTTAGTCAATTGGCTAGTGTAGTCACACCTTGGTTCTAATTCTACATTGACTTGAAACGTGACAAAAATATAAGGTCTTGCGATATAAAGGACGTTTAAAAGAAACATAATTATGGCATGGAGGGGGTAGTAGACTATACTAGTAGAGTAAGTCCTGTAGTGATTAACTGTAGCTTAGATGACATTGCATTTGCATCTTTCATGGCACATTGATAGATTTCAGAAATGTCTAGAATAAACACATCTAAGGAAAACCTTAATCTATGTACAAACAACTATTATAAACCACTGCTACATTAACCAACCCAGGCTGCAGCCATACAAATTTAAATCCCACCCTTGCACAATGACAAAAAATATATATATCTCACTCTAGTTTTCAGTCTATATTTGATAAATATGAAAAGAGGTTAATTCATATGCTCTGTGTTCCCACCAGTGCTCACGCTCGAGTGCTATTCCTGTGTGGGAAGTGATGAAAATGAATGCAATGATGTGAAGACATGCAAAGAAAACGAATTGTACTGCAAGACTACTGGCTCTGGTTTGATGATGCTCTTCTCTGAAAAGTCCTAGAAGCAGACCCACACATTTAATGGTTTGTCATTTTTACAGGAAGTGAAGTCCATATGGACTGCTCGGAGACGTGTGTCGAAAGCTCTACAACTACCTGCTGTCAAACAAACCTGTGCTGAAGAGGAGGCATAGTCTTACTCTTGCATTCAGTTTCTCATTAATGAAAGCAAAAAATGCAGAAAATTGTATAATCAGAGTGGACAATCAAATTAAGTTTCACTAATAGTATGTGAACAAATAATATGTTTGATTGAGCATCTCCTGAGCTTCTGTACAACACTCAATGGACAAGAGCTGTGATTTATTTTGTACAAACACAAACAGTTAATCCCTCCCTTGTTGGTTTGTGGGTCAGTGATTTCTATGTGGGTCGCTGTCTGTCAACTCTGATGTCATAATAAAAAGACGTCTTCCAATCTCATTATTGTCTTTCAATTGTCCTATGATAACATGCGATGTAAAAGATTGAATGTTATGAGAGGATTTTTTTTTTTTTTAATTCATTTGAGCTTGTACAACATACTAATACATAGAAATATTGGAGCGAAAGTGAAAATTGTGTAGTCTACAGTGGAGCTTTAGAACATTCTTAATAGTTTAGCATATTTCAGCTACACTTATTTTGCTTTAACATTATGTGCTACGACACCCTTTATTCTATTGTTTTATTCTTATAAAGTCCATTTTTCAATTTCTTGTATTATTATAATGTTACACTTTCACAATAACAGGTTTAAATTCGTAAAATTTCAATGTAATAAAACATTTTTCAATTTTTTTGCCAAAATTATGTGCATTTTCAAGCTATTTTACATATTCTAACATTATAAATGAACATAACAAACTTAACGATACATGTTATTTGTATTCTTGGGAGGGTGTGGCGGTTAGTTTAGTAAAACTGTCTCTTCTCTTATGACAATACAACCTTATTCTTGTATCACTTGTATTTGTATGATGTTTATTCTTTTAGTATTACAACTGAAATTGACAATAATTACTATTTTCTTCCAAAATGTATTTTTTGTAATAGTTTTACCCTCTCATTCTCGCTCCCTAACCCTCCAATCCTTCTTTCTTTCTTTCTTTCTTTCTTTCTTTCTTTCTTTCTTTCTTTCTACCAAAACGCTGTAGGTGGAAAAACAACTAAGAAAGCAAACTTTAAAACCAGTTAAACATTTTTTTCTTGATCCTTTGTTTGCTATACACTATACAAACAGTTGTGTGCTTTTACTTTCGTATAAAGAGAAAAACCATTCTACTGTAAAATGTTCAAGTAAATATGTCAGGAATACGGATGTACTGCACTTAGTATCAACTGTGGCACGATCTAGCTAACTAACCAACCTAGTTTCACCTCATGTGACTGGACCTTCTCTGACAGCATTCCAAACACATTAATTGTTTTCAGAGAAGTGTGGCACACTATGACAGGTACAGCACAGCATACAGTGATCCCTCGCTACTTCGCTGGTCAACTTTCACGCCCTCAGTGTATCACAGATTTTTAAATCTTGTTATAACTATCTAGTTATAAAATTAAAAGCTCTAAAAACATGTTTGTGTCCACTTTATTTATATCTACGTATGTACACTACTGTTAAAAAGTTTGGGGTTGCTTTGACCCCAGACTTTTGAACCGGAGTGTACATAATGAAAACTCCCATATGATACATTACGGTTCAAAAGTTTACACTTACACACCCACACACATTTAATATAAGAGAGAATGAGAGAATGAATGTGTGGTGGTCCTAGCCCACACTCCCCCCTACTGGCTTTTATTGTTGTTACACTTCCTGTTTTATGTGGCATGAGCTCAACCTTGGCAGACCTAGGAGTGCACCTGCAGATCATCACAATCAACACTGCTTTTAAGGAGCGGCCTGGGCAGCAAGCAGGTGCCAGATGGTTCTGCCAGACACCAGTGGTACATCGGCCAACTACGCTTGTAGTATTTGACAATCGTCTAACAAACTTTTAAGTAATTCTTGTTTTTTGCCATCAGGAAAACCACCCATCAAGCCCTCGCAGCCACAGCCGCAGCCACAGCCGCAGCCACAGCCGCAGCCACAGCCTGAGCAAATGTTCAATAAAAACCCTTCACTTCAGTTTTCTGGTTGCAGTTTGGTCCACATCAACCTTGCTAACTTTGCCCTGACATAATCATCTGGCCACTAAAAATGGACCAAGCGACCGCTGACACCTTCCAGGAGGCCCTCGGACACCAGGGAGTCATGCTGGGCAAGCATGAGCAGGTGCTATGTAGCCTTGGGGAAACATTCAGGACAATTGCCATGGACTTGCAGTAGGTCAAGACACAGCTCTCCCCCCCATCCAGGGCCGGTTTTACTGAATCCGTGAGTAGTCCGACTGGTGGCCTACCGACCCCCCTCAGCCGAACGTGTTCATTCCAACCCTTGAATGTTATTCGGGGGAGTTGGGCTCTTGCAGTCGTTTTTTGCTCAATTGGAATCTAGTGTTTAATATGCAGCCTTCTAGTTATACCTCTGATGCCGCCAGGGTTGCTTTTTGCATTAATCTGTTAAGGGGAAAGGCTGGTCAGTGGCCGACGGCACTTTGGGAGAAAAACTCATCTATGTTAAATACTTTTGAGGCCATTTCCGGGGAACTCCGCAGGGTATTTGATCACCCTGTTCGTGGGAGAGACGCCAGAAACCCTCTTCTCCCTCCAGCAGGGTTCTAAATCAGTGGCAGACTTTTCAATCGCTTTTCGTATTATGGCCGCAGAAAGTGGCTGGGACGAGCTTGCCATGGTCTCAATTTTCTCACGCAATTTGGTAGACGATATCAAGGACGTACTAGCAACATGGGATGAACCTTCCACCCTAGAAGAGCTAATTACCCTAGCTATAAAAATAGATCATCGCCTCAGGGATTGTAGGAGGGAGAAAGCAACCAAATCACGTCCATTCCCGCCACTCATGTCACCATCGGCTGGTGCAGTCAACCCACCCCCTGATGCTACTCCGACACTGACACTCCCTTCTCCTTTGGAGGAGCCCACACACCTTGGGCGAACAGAGTTAGCTCCGGACGAGCGCCGCCAAGATAACCTTTGCTCTTACTGCAGACAAACCGGACACTATGCGATCTCCTGCTCAGCGCGGCCAAAAGACAGGGCTCACCAGGGAAAGAGCACGTTAGTAGCCAAAACTCCTCAGATCCTCGCCTTCTGTCACGACTCGTACTCCCTGCTAGCATCTCCCATGATTTTGACGCTAAGCCACTTCAGGTTCTCATTGATTCAGATGCTGACGACAGTTTCATGGACGAAAGCTTTGCAAACAAAGCCAAAATCCCTCTCGAACCCTTCAGGGCCCCGAAAGTAGTAGAAGCCGTGGACGGTAGAAAGCTGTTTTCGGTAACCCATCGCACCATCCCTCTCATGCTCAAGGTCTCGGTAAATCATCATGAATTAATACAATTTTTTTATTATCTCCTCACCAGTAGCACATGTAATCCTTGGTCTCCCCTGGCTTAAACACCACAACCCAAACATCAACTGGACGCAGGGAAAGATCGTGGGATGGAGCAATCGCTGCCACTTGGAATGTCTTGGCTCGTCGCACCCACTTGGTAGACCTGTAAGAAAGCCAACCAGTCTGCCAGTGCCTCCTGACCTCACCAATGTGCCCTCTGAATACCATGACCTGGCGACAGTGTTCAGCAAGGACCTCGCCCACACTCTGCCTCCCCATTGCCCCTATAACTGTGCAATTGATCTCCTGCCAGGGGCCCCCTTCCATCAAGCAGACTCTACAACATATCCGGTCCTAAAAGAGCAGCCATGGAAGAATACATCAGAGACTCTTTGGCTTCTGGTATCATACGCCCCTCTTCCTCTCCGGTCGGTGCCGTTTTTTTCTTTGTGGAGAAAAAGGATTCCACTCTCCGCCCCTGCATTAATTACCACAGCCTAAACCAAATAACAATAAAGATAAGTACCCTTTGCCTCTAATTGACCCTTCTTTTGAGCCCTTCAGTCATGCCAGGTTCTTTACCAAGCTGGATCTCCGAACTGCATATCACCTCGTCCGAATCCGTGAGGGGGACGAGTGGAAGACTGCGTTCAACACTCAGCTTGGTCATTTTGAATACCTAGTAATGCCCTTTGGTCTAACAAAGCTATCTTTCAAAGACTCATGAACGACCTGTTCATAGACGTTCTGGATCGTTTTGTGTTTATCTACCTTGACAACATACTTGTTTTCCTGTTCTGTAGAGAACCATCACCATCACGTCAGGATGGTCCTGCAGCGACTTTTGGAGAACCGACTTTTCGTTAAACCGGTGAAGTGCGAGTTCCACGTCTCAACAGTGATCTTTTTGGGCTACATCATCGCCCCAGATCGAGGGTGATTATCAGTGGTCTTGTATGTCTTCTATTTTCTAATAATTTCTCCCACAGTCGATTTCTTTACATCAAGCGTTTTACCTATTGCAGATTCAGTCTTCCCAGCCTGGTGCAGGTCTACAATTTTGTCTCTGGTGTCCGTCGACAGCTCTTTGATCTTGGCCATAGTGGAGTGTGACTGACTGAGGTTGTGGCCAGGTGCCTTTTATACCGATAATGAGTTAAAACAGGTGCCATTAATACAGGTAACGAGTGGAGCCTCGTTAGACCTCGTTAGAAGAAGTTAGACCTCTTTGACAGCCAGTAATCTTGCTTGTTTGTAGTTGACCAAATACTTATTTTCCACTCTAATTTGGAAATATTATTATTTTTTTTTTTAACCATGTTGACATCTACAGGCCTCTCTAATCTTTTCAAGTAGAACTTGCACAATTGGTGGTTGACTAAATACTTATTTGCCCTACTGTATTTAAAGGGTTTTCTATAGACCCTACTCACCTACGTCACAAAATGACTTGTCGCTGTATCCGGCCGCCATATTGTCTGTGTTTTTTAGACCTATTCTCATTGTTTTCAATTAGTCGTGTAAGTTATAGAGCAATTCATGGAAGCCCCAGTGTTATCTGACGCTGTAAACTCATTGGATGCGTTGCATAAAAGGCATTATGTGGAAAAGCTTCAGTTTATCCATTCGCCAGATCCATATTTGATGCCTAAATCGGTGTTTTTCGACCCGCTGTCTTCGCCGTCTTTGCCTGACATCTGCTACCCTGATATTTACAACTATCTTGTCCACACAAAATCAGCCTATTCTCACGAAAGTTTGAAAAACTTTAAGAGCTTGGAGGCTTATAAATACTTCGTTGCTGGTTGGGTGAAACAGGTCCTCGTCCACGAAAATTCAGTAAGAATCTATCATGTGCTCGGGAAGGTGAGTTACGAAATTTTCAATTCAAAATCTTTTGTTCTTGCTAACATCCACTGTCAAGTCTAATGTATTTCATGTCATTTGTCAATGGAGCTAGGGCTTTTAATGTTTATATGGTTTAGCAATGGCACTCTCACTACATACATATATAATATGTGATAAATATGAAGTGCGATAGCACTACTCCAGATTGTCCCTAGTTGAATTTATTTTTTGGCTTTTGACCTCAATAGTGAAATTGACAACTGTCTTATTATCCCCTTATAATTATATATTTTCAGGTAGTTCATTCACAACGTCTGAGTGTATGTTGTCGGCGATTAGCCTAGCAATGTTAATTGTGGTTTCAGCCCAAAACCCTCTAAATATATATTAAATGCATCTTACCAGATATAAAATGACTACTACATAATCTGTGGTAGTCGTTTGGAGCCCAGTTTTCTCGTCGAATTGCAGCAGTCCATCTCGCTCTCCTCTCCGGGTCTCTCGGAATACGGTAGAACTTCAAGTCTCTCCATCTATCTTCTGTGTTTTTGCAACCGAACGCCACACACGACTTCACCATTTTGATTATGAATGTTAACGAGCAGAAAAACACGCCATAATAGGAGGAATTTACGAAGCGCTAATGCATTAACATGACGAGTAGACGGACAACATGGCGCGGGGGCGTGGCTATGACGTCACGTGAGTATGGTCTATACACTTATCGATATTGTACTATATACACACACACAAAAAAAAATTGTAAAAAATGGTTGGGGGGGTGACACCACTTCGCAGTTTTTCACTTTACACGGTCGGTCAGTTCTGATACTCATTAACAGCGATAAGTGAGGGATCACGAGGGAGGGAGGGCCATTTGACGTCAGTGTTAAATAACAAATTACACGTTGTATAATTACAAGGCTTCCCTGGGAAACACATTATACTAATGGTCAAGTTTACGTGTCCTTAGCTGACACACTGACTTTCATGTTAATTTTAATATGCAGAGTGGATTCACACTTCGTACCAGTGTGACAGATCATCCCATACGTGTGAGCGTCAATGTATGTGTGTGTCACTCAATGTGCAAATATGGGTCATATGAGTTAATCTGTCAAGCTGCTTCTTTTCATCATTAGATCAACTCAGACTGTAGACGTGAAGGGTGGCTGGATTAATGGGCAGCTGTGGAGAACTAACCTTTGCTCCAAATGTGTAAAGGGGGTTATATTAGTACAAGTGCATGGAGGTACCCTAAAATGGGGTTGGGGGGAGGAATTTCTCAAATTTACCATTTCATCGGGTTGAAATAAAATTCTAAAGAAATTTCTAGGAAGTGAGTCAGTTGGCCTATTCGTAATGGGGGTATTGGTAACATGTTTTTTCTGCACAACCAGTTTTAAAAAGAAACCATGTGCCAACATGGTGGAGAAATTGCACCAACATATAATTACAATTGAAAATAATATTTGATGAATGAGGAAAATGAGAGACAACAAAGAGCAGAAGTGAGAAGGGCATTGATTGAAGAGGATAAAAAGTGGTCAGGCTCTAGGCTCAGAGGGTATACCCGTACAGTGTATGTATGTAAGGGTCTAGGAGAGGTAGCAATAGAATTTCTGACTGGGTTGTTCAACAGGTTCTTAGATAATGGAAAGATGCCAGAGAAATGGAGAAGTGTGCTGGTGCCCATTTTTAAGAACAAGGGATACATGCAAAGTTGTGGCAACTACAGAGCAAAAAAGCTGGATAGCCACACAATGAAGCTATGGGAAAGATTAGTAGACGTTAAACTGAGGGCAGAGGTGAACATTTGTTAGCAGCAGTATGGTTTCATCCCTAAAAAAAGAGTACAACAGATACAGTATTTGCTTTGAGGATGTTTATAGAAAAGTATTGGGCCTTGTAAATCTGGAGAAGGCTTATGACAGGGTGCCCAGAGAGTAACTGTGGTTTTGTATGAGGAAGTCTGGAGTGGCAGAGAAGCATGATCATGACTGTAAGACAGTGGTTATGTATGCTGTTGGTGTGATGGAGCAGTTCAGAGTGGAGGTGGGACTACATCAGGGAAGAGCTCTGAGCCCCTTCTTGTTCACTATGGTAATGGACAGGATGATAGATGAGGTTAGACAGGAATCTCCATGGACTATAATGTTTGCAGATAACATTGTGATCTGTAGTCAGAGCAGGGAAGAGGTGGAGGAGAAACTAGAGGTGTGGAGGTTTGCCCTGGAAAGGAGGGGAATGAAGGTTAGCCGTAGCAAGACTGAGTATGTGTGTGTAAATGAGAGGAACCCAAGTGGAAGAGTGAGGGAGAAGAGATTTTTGGTCTCTTCTCCCTCAGTCTTCCACTTGACCAGGTGGAGGAGTTTAAGTATTTAGGCTCAACAGTCCAGAGCAATGGAGAGTGTGGAAAAGCAGTGAAGAAGCATGTGCAGGTAGGCTGGAACGGGTGGAGAAAAGTGGCAGGTGTGATGTGTGATAGAAGGGTTTCAGCTAAAATGAAAGGTTTATAAAACTGTGGTGAGACCAGCGATGTTGTTTGTCTGGAGACAACGCCACTGAGGAAAAAAGAAAAAAAGAGCTGGAGGTGGCAGGGATGAAGATACTGAGGTTGTCTTTAGGAGTGACCAGGATGAATAGGCTGAGGAATGAGAATATCAGAGGAACAGCGCATGTTAGAGGATTTTGAGATAAAGTCAGAGAGGCCAGAATGAGATGATTTGGGCATGTCCAGAGGAAAGATAGTGAGTATATTGGCAAAAGGATGCTGAATTTTCATATGCCAGGCAGGAGGTATAGAGGACGACCAAAGAGAAGGTTTATGGACAGAGGTGCACATAATTTTTTCGCCCAGGTTCTCAGAGGAGGACCTGGAGATGTGACTTGGTCCTCATTGAGCTTGAGAGCCGACCCGCCTGATGCGATAAATTTATGACAAGCTTTACTTAGAGCCAATTAACTTTAATTAATTATATTAACAATTAATGCTTGATTAACATCAACTGGCACAACAAAATTGGCATTACTTTGAAGTGAAATGTAAAGAAATAAACATAAAAGCACCAATTCAAAATAAAGGGCATTATGCGGCTCCCACATTACGCCAAGCCTTTTTAAAAGTGGGATGTCCTCCTCATAAGACCTCATCGAACGTGCATGTTTAGCTTTGTAAAATGCGAGCAAAAACACGTATGTCAGTGCATGTCGCTGTTCATTACCTTTATTCCGCGACTTGTCCATAGGGCGAGTGGGGTCATCGATAGTTTGCTTAATTGCCACATGCTCTCTGTTTTTTTCGTGCTTTTCAAAGTTTGGATGGCTGAAATTCTTTGATCCTACATAAAATGCGCTGCTCTTATCGGCGACATTGGGATTCTCACGGCACATTTTGTACCGCATTTCCGTGCGAGCATCATTTGCTTCTAGCCACGGTACCTCCTGTAGCCACTTTTCAGCAAAACTCCTTTTTTTTCGGTAGCTCCGGTGACGTCTCTGTCGTCTGTCTGTCTTTTGACGGGGGTGGGGGAACACGGAAGTAATTATTCAGTGTGGCCTTCCTCATTTTGAGAAGTTATTTTCTCGTGTCCGCCGCAAATACAGTGGTCAGCCATCGGTACGCAAAAGCGTATGGAAGCCGTTGAGGGCCAGCGCGTTTGTCTACGTCCAGTACGCATGCGCGCATGCGGACCACTTATGTGCACCCCTGTTTATGGATTTAGTTAGAAAGGACATTAAGATATTTGGTGTGAGAGCAAAGGATGCAGAGGACAGGGTTAGATGGAGACAAATGATTTGCCGTGGCGAAAAGCCGAAAGGAAACGTCTTTAGACTGTATAGGCAAAAACATGCCCAACAATGTTTTTTTTTTTTTTTTTTTTTTTTTTTTTTGCGAAAACGCCATTTTAATCTCAGTTTATGCAGAAGCGTTGCAATTTTGAAAAACAGTTTGTAGATTGAACAGTGCAATATATCACCAATGTGTTTTAACACTGTATACTGTATTGTCAAAACAAATTAGAGTACTAATTGTGCAAAAACAGAAATCCAGTGTAGTAAAAAAAAAAAGATAAACACCTTATTTTGATTTAGTTATCCATATTTGGTGTGTATAATATTCTAATACCAAAAAAAAGACTTAAGTTATAAAAGGTGTACGTATCGTTACAATATTGATTCTCATGTCAAATATTTTTTATTTAATTTCTTAAAATGTTTATTTTATTCATTTATATATTCATGATTTATTCATTGTATTATTTATTCTATTTAATTTATTATTACTTATTTATTATTGTTATTTATTTTATTATTTTATTTTTATTGTCAACATATGTACGTGCAAATAGCATAATAATATTGATTTAACTTCATTGACTAAGAACAGATATGCTTCTTTAAATATTCTAAATATTAATATTCTAAATATTTCTTAGACTTTTCCAACATTTATTTATTTGTATTTTCTTGATGAGCATTAGAAAAAGCTTGCAAAATGTATTGTCGGAAGAATATCAAACAAAATAAAATGTTTTGTCAAATTGTGTGTCATCTGCTAGCCAGAGTAATGGTGGTCCATCTATTCTATTGGATTAGAGGAGGGATTTCACTGTGGTATTAATCTGACAAGACAGCAGCCGGCCACCCGGGCTGGACTCATACCGAGTTGGGTTGTACTGCCAGTGACGCTCGCTTTGCTGCTCCACTGCCATCAGGAAGAAACATGAACCTGTTCTGCTTCTCATTGGTAAGAATGGGCTGGCGTTTGTATGTGTTATTGCGATCCATTTGTTTTTTCACTATTGCTTCCTTCTAGTTACATTACTATTTCTGTGTATACTCCTATTATTTACATTTGTGTCTACTATATCCAAGGAGTACAAATGATTTCTTTCATCCTAGGATTACAGTAGGATGCAGAAAATAATACTGTATAAAAATAATTACCAGTAATCATTCCAGATAATTTACAGTTCGTAATTTGTTCAGTTTATGTCATGTCTGTTCAAGAGAATGGTGTTGCTAATCAGTATAGCAAAACCTACAATTAAATCATCTCTGATATTGCATTCTTAATGACCAGTAATATTCCAGTAAACTCTGATGTGAACATTCCTCATGGTTGTGTGTGGGCATGTACGTGTGGGCCCATGTTTATGTGGGGTCACTTGATTAGCTGAACAATTTTCCTTGCATGAATATTTTTATTTAATTTTAAACTCTAAAATCACTTGACAACTGGTCATTGTGATTCTACAAATGAACTTCTGGAAATCTCAATTTCAGGCTCTTATTGTAGTGGAGTCTTTTTTTAGCTACAGGACAGGGTTAAAACAACTACACACAATTTTTGTATACTGCAAATTACAACATATTAATACTAATCTTACAACATATATTCGTAAAGGCAGAATTGGTAATGCAGCTCCAATTGCTATTAGATTTTTCAAGTGCACATATTCTTGCAGCCGGAAGAGTGCATGCTACACGTGGCTGGTCTCATCGGTGCACAGATGTTGGGGTTTTGCACCAGTAATGAGGATTACTCTTTAACCTCTGGCTAGATTGTTTTCTGTTACTTCCCATTACGTGCAATACTATTATTATTAGAAACTGGATATGGCAAGAGACAGGAAGATGAATATTAATTGCGACACTATGATGAGGATTTACAACCTGTTCCAGTTGTATAATGAGGATACACAACCTGCAGTTGCGTAATGATGAGATAAAGGAGAGTAGCGATGTATTGCATTGTTATCTCTAAGTGGACTGTGTCGTGATGTAGGTGCAGTGAAAACTGGTTACGTTCCTGAAAGGAATGTGAACAAGCCAAACATGTTTTTTATCCACAATCATAGCTCTTCACAGGAATTGCAATCCATTCCGATATCAGGTCGTTGGGGCAGCATTTACATTAAGATCTCTACAGACACATCCAGTCCTCAATATTGATTCTTTGTGTCATGTTACTATGACATTAGTAAACATGCCCTTCAGAGTCAAGTATGCGCCACTCTGTGCCATTGGCTGACCTCAAACTTTTTTTCAAAAAAAAAAAAAAAAAAAAGAAATCGGTACAGTTACCGATTGTAAAATAAAAATTTAAACTAGGTTCAACATTTGAAGTCGGTGAACAGACACATTACTGTTTTTACTAAGTAAAAAATATATTTATTGGAAGTAAATGATCTTAATAAGGATAAGCATTATAGGAAATGGATGGAGGGATTCAGAGGTTCCACTGAATTATATAATCTCTTGCGTACTCCATGGTAAATGATTATTTGATCATTCAATTTGACTCTTCCGACTTACTATATCCCGCCTTTAAAAGCTGCTTCATCTGCACACTGTACTTCATGGCTGAAACTCGGTCAGATTTAGCACACAGATGAGATTAAATCCATTCATAAATTAGAGTGGGGTGAAAAGAAAGTCACTAAAATGGCTCCAGACAGTCTATACGGGAAGGATGAGCATGATTTATTCCCATCGTAATTCCCTCAGAAAAACAGGACATTATATAACCTTTGGCAGAACAATGGTTTGTCTTTAGCGGGATGCCATCCTTATTAGCTCATTGTCTGCCGTTGATGATGGCAGACATCCAATCCATTTTGATTGGGAAAGGTTGGCAACCTTGCTGATTGCTTCATCAGAACAAATGCTTTGGCTAAAACCCAATTGAAAATTCCCTCTGTATATGTTTTTACTGTCTTGAATTTTAGTCTGCCACAAAATGGCTGACATAATTCTGTGTGTGGGTGTGTTTATGTACACGACACCAGGAGGGCTCAATGGACAGCCTATATGAGGCTGTGCAGACATCTGGTGACAACCCACCGCAATCAATCCCAAGCCGCTCCTCCAGCCGCTCATGTAGTCGCTCGTGCAGCCCGGCGCTCTTGCTGGACAACAACACAAGGCAGAGGGGGTCTGGAAGATCCATTTCAATGGTAAGAGACATTCCAAGTGCCCATGGAATTTAGAAAGTAGAGCCCACAAGGGTTGCAGCATGGTTTTCCAAAAAAGGGAACTGAGGAAAGCGCCACTCAGAGGAATTGACGAAGAAGCATCCGCTCATAAAAAAACTAATATGAGACCATCACAGTGAAAACACCTAAAATGGCTTACTCATAGTCATAACCCTTTATTGGGCAAGGAATCATACTTAGGAGAAACAGTGGATAATGATTTACATATGATTAATACATTTCTAATGGACATTCAAAAGACTGAGTAAAAGCCTCAGGCCACCATTCAACTTTGTTTGTTTGTTTTACAAATGCTACAATGATCATATAGACAATACATCATAACTTTGGTGTCAAGAGCAGGCTACTTTTCTGTTAATGGAAGATGACAAACAGATGGGTGGTGACATTATGACAATTTCATTGATGCCATTGATCAGGGATGGTGAACTGTTTTACGATGAGGAGCCATTTAGGTTACACTGTAATCACAGCCATTAAACAAATGTTCATCATGACTTTTTATTATGAATGATGGCCATTTATTCGTTAAATATTTTCAAGACATTATTCATTATTCCTTCCACTTGCATTACTCATCAAGCCAAGTACTCTTTAGGGCCTTATATGGTGACATAACTATAGGTGTTTAAAAAAAAAAAAGAAAAAAAAAAAAAAAAAAAACTTAATGAACCTTAATCCAAATTGTTAAAAAAAAAAAAGCCTCTTTAGCCATGCAGAACCCCTCTTTTTAAGGAAATTGAGTTTTGCATTTTTACATAAACCCGCAATACTGTACATTTAACAATTATTTAATATTTTATCAAATAGCTGCTAATACAAATGCCATGAAACGACAAAAGCTGGTGGTGGTCCAAGACTTTGGCACTACTGTATACATCTAAAGTATGCGTACTAAATGTTTTGCAATGTAGAATTTGTAAGAAATATTATCCGACACCATAACTGTTTAAATGAACTGTGAAATCCTTGCAAGCCGTTAAATAAAATAACATTTATAATGTCATGTTTTACACAACAGGAAATGACAACAAAACCACAAATCAACACTCATAAAAAGAAAAGAAGGTAAGATACCTGTTTTTACATACTCAAAACATTTGATTTTGCTCCCAAAGGACAATTTGTGTTATATTTGTGTTGTATGATAATGGCTACCAAATTGTATTAGAACTATGAAATAAATCAGTTCAGCATGCTGGCTCCATGCCTATGGGTCGTCCTTCATTGAGGGATGTGCGTGCAAATGTGCAAGCCAAAAGGGTTTCCCACATGGCTTGAAAGGCCCTGTGTTTATATTCTCTGGGCGCTAATGCTGTAAATCCTTCAGTAGCACAGCAGACTGGCTCTTAAAAAGCAATGCTATCTCAGCACATCCTACTTTCATCCATATGCAAGAGTTCTTAAGGAGGCAAACTGAGTGCTTGATAGAAAGAGTCTATGTGATTGTACAAGATCAATTCTGAAGATTTAGTTTTTACGGTCAGAGCAGTACAGAATATAGATCAAGCAGATTATGGCTTTGGGATGGTTTAACTAAGCGGATTGAAAGACCACTTAGCCCCCAGACTCTCCAATACACCTTTATTTCTAAGAACGTTTTTGCCTCCTTGTTGGTCATTTTTCTTTTTAGGCCATGTAGTATGTGGTTGTTTATAAACACTAAATTAATACTAGTGAGTGAAAAAAGTTATAGTTTAAATTTGTCTGTCAATTGTACTTGCAGAACACAAGTATCCAAATCTGCATCAGACAACGAAGCACTGGGTAAGTTCAATTATTTTTTTTTTACAAAGACAAAATGTTTTTTTCCCCCCCACTCCCTTTTTTAATCGAAATACCTTGTTAAAACAGGAATACAGTGAAGCTTTAAGAGTGGACGATTTTTCCCTATGGTCAAGTTATGTGCTTGTCACACAAGTGTAAAAACAAACTAATGATTTAAAACAAAAACACGACCCTTAACTGTAATATCAGCATGGATAGTGACAATTACTAGCTTTAACGAGCTATTGCATAAGTTCAAATGACTAAACCGCTCAAGTAGGCTGGTCTTTTTTGGATAAATGTAGAATGTAGGAGCACATTTTGCTCATTGCTGTATTGGGACTAAAATGAACAACGACCCACTCTGCTGACTTTCCACTTTTGACTGTGTTCAGTTTGGACTGAATTTTTCAACCGAAATCCTCAACATTTGTGATTTGTTCGCCCCTTTCCCCCAGCAGATAACTCCTGTAATGCGGTGGTGTGGAAGGTTGCCATGAGCCCAGAAGATTTAGTCCACACCAGCAACAATCATAACGAAGGTAAATAGGGAATAAATCAGTTAGGCTGCTCTATAGGCCAATGTTCATTTGGGCTCCCAACAGATTGTTCCCCTCCTGTCCTCCCCCGTTGGGAGACAGTTCATTAAAACTGTGTAGAACTTCTTAATAAGGAATAGTGGTCTATACAGATGGAAATGTACTTACAGTGGGGCAAATAAGTATTTAGTCAACCCCCAATTGCGCAAGTTCTCCTACTTGAAAAGAGTAGAGAGGCCTGTAATTGTCTACATGGGTAAACCTCAACCATGAGAGACAGAATGTGGGAAAAAAAACAAAATCAAATTGTTTGATTTTTAAAGAATTTATTTCCAAATTAGACGGGAAAATAAGTATTGGGTCAAACAAGCAAGATTTCTGGCTGTCAAAGAAGTCTAACTTCTTCTAACGAGGTTCCACTCGTTACCTGTATTAATGGCACCTGTTTTAACTCATTATCGGTATGAAAGACACCTGTCCACAACCTCAGTCAGTCACACTCCAAACTCAACTATGGCCAAGACTAAAGAGCTGTCGAAGGACACCAGAGACAAAATTGTAGACCTGCACCAGGCTGTGAAGACTGAATCTGCAATAGGTAAAACGCTTGGTGTAAAGAAATCAACTGTGGCAGCAATTATTAGAAAATGTAAGACTTACAAGACCACTGATAATCTCCCTTGATCTGGGGCTCCATGCAAGATCTCCCCCCGTGGCGTCAAAATGATAACAAGAACGGTGAGCAAAAATCCCAGAACCACACAGGGGGACCTAGTGAATGACCTACAGAGAGCTGGGACCACCGTAACAAAGGCTACTATCAGTAACACAATACGCCGCCAGGGACTCAAATCCTGCACTGCCAGACGTGTCCCCCTGCTGAAGCCAGTACACGTCCAGGTCCATCTGCGGTTCGCTAGAGAGCATTTGGATTATCCAGAAGAGGACTGGGAGAATGTGTTATGGTCAGATGAAACCAAAATAGAACTTTTTGGTAGAAACACAGGTTCTCGTGTTTGGAGGAGAAAGAATACTGAATTGTATCCGAAGAGCACCATACCCACTGTGAAGCATGGGGGTGGAAACATCATGCTTTGGGGCAGTTTTTCTGCAAAGGGACCAGGACGACTGATTTGTGTGAAGGAAAGAATGAATGGGGCCATGTATCGAGAGATTTTGAGTGAAAATCTCCTTCCTCAGCAAGGGCATTGAAGATGAGACATGCTGGGTCTTTCAGCATGACAATGATCCCAAACACACAGCCAGGGCAACAAAGAAGTGCCTTCGTAAGAAGCATTTCAAGGTCCTCGAGTGGCCTAGCCAGTCCCCGGATCTCAACCCCATAGAAAATCTGTGGAGGGAGTTGAAAGTCCATGTGGCCCAACGGCAGCCCCAAAACATCACTGCTCTAGAGGAGATCTGCATGGAGGAATGAGCCAAAATACCAGCAACAGTGTGTGAAAAGCTTGTGAAGAGTTACAGAAAACGTATGGCCTCCGTTATTGCCAACAAAGGGTACATAACAAGGTATTGAGATGAACTTTTGGTATTGACCAAATACTTATTTTCCACCATGATTTGGAAATAAATTCTTTAAAAATCAAACAATGTGATTTTCTGTTTTTTTCCCCACATTCTGTCTCTCATGGTTGAGGTTTACCCATCTTGACAATTACAGGCCTCTCTAATATTTTCAGGTGGGAGAACTTCCACAATTAGTGGTTGACTAAATACTTATTTGCCCCACTGTAAGTTCAAAGGATAATATATCTTAGTGATCTATAAAGATGACATCTGCTTAAATGAGTGCTTCTCAATTATTTTCTGTTACACTCCCTTCCAGGAGGACGTAAACATTTCGTGCCTCCCTAACTATCTGCTGCCATTGTAAATAGTATAATTTGTCTATAAAATTATTATAAGTACACCTCTGCATACTACCTAAGTACCATCAATCACCTCCGCCCCTCCCTTACCCCACATTCTGCTGCCATTCTGGTTCACAGCCTTGTCACTTCCCGCCTTGACAACTGCAACTCTCTCCTCTTCGGCCTCTCTAAAAAAAAAAAAACTCCAATTGGTCCAGAATTCACCTGCCCACATCATAACCCGTACCCCCTCCATCCACCACATCACTCCAGTCCTCCAAGTGCTCCATTGGCTTCCGGTCCACTCTCGCATCCAGTTCAAAGTCCTCCTTCTCACGTTCAAGGCCATCCACAACCTCGCACCGTCATACCTGTCCGACCTCATTCATGCTACAACTCCCTCCTGTGCCTCAGATCCTCTTCCTCCATACACCTGTCCTCCCCGCTCGCCTCAGCACCATGGGGGGCAGAGCATTCAGCCGCACAGCTTTGGAACTCACTGCCACCCGACCTCAGGAACACCGACTCACTCCCCCTTTTTAATCCAAACTCAAAACTAACCTGTCCAGACTGGCCTATCCATAATAATCCCTAATTTCCTTTTGTTTGGTTTTCTGCTATTGTTTTTACATCTCTTGAGTATTTTAAAGTATTCCTTAAATATTCTATACTTTACTATTTTTTTCTGTTCTCAACTTTTAATTTGTTTAAATGTTTTTTTTTTTTTTTTTTACAATTGTACAGCGACCTTGCCTGCCAGAAAGGCGCCTTCAAATGTTATTATTATTATTATTATTATTATTATCATCATAATTATTCGTATTGTGTTCTTTTTATATTAAAGAAAAAAGTAATATAGATCAACTTACAATAAGGTATAACTTTATCAACATTGTTTTGTTTGAAACAGAAAAGATTTCAAGTGCATCAATAAGACTGAATTTAAAAAAAAAAAGGTCACATCCAAACTGTAAAAATACATTCTAGGTAAATTTTTTGACCATTTGGTACTGAAAAATAAAATTTAATAAAATCAATAAATAATAATAAATTCAAATTGATTCGCAACATTAACTCATGGGGACAATATTCCAAACAATTTGACTGAAAAAACAAAAATTAATAGAACAAAAATGACAGTGTCATTGGACTGAAGGAGTTTTTATTTTTGCTGTAGGCAGTATCAGCTCCTTTGCTATGGTGTTAGGTTATTTTGCACTGAGCAACCTGGTATGCCACCTTACATGATGCTAATAGTGCTCTCTAGTTTACTGATGTAACACTGACAAAGTGAGACGATTGTTGGCAATCTATTTTCGCTGAAAAAAATAATAATAATCAAGCGGCTTATCAATGTAATTGGGGTTTAATGTCTTTAAGTGACGTCTTAATTGATTTGGCTTCTGCTGCAAACATTTTTAGACACAGTAAACAGACTGGCCTTTCCTCATCTCCCACTGTATTAAAAATCAAAGCCAAAAGCCATACGCTACATACGCTTCCTTATATATCCTCATCTTAGCTCTTCATATCTCCAGTGCTCTTTTCTGTGTGCTCTTGTTTGGTTCAAAAATACTGCATACACTTTGAAAATGTGAGTGCCACTGCCACCCACTGAGTGGATGTGCAATTACACTTTTTTCAAGTACAGCAAAAAAGGATGTTCTCAGAGGTCACATGAGTCACCCCCGGGGGGGCGCCCACTATTTGAGAAGTACTGGTTTAAATTCAAAGTATACTATATCTTAGTTTGTCATTTTTAGTTGTGATTTCCCGGCAATCAGTCCAGGTTGTACATAGCCATTCAATCGAAGTCAGCCAGGTTAGGCGCTAGCTCACCCATGATCCTAGCGTGGGCAAGCGAAAATTGATAGATGGATGTCATTTTCATTAGCCAGAAAGGTGTCTGGTGCTACCTTTTGTTCCAAATCCCATCTCTCTTTTTAGAAACGAAGAGGACAAAACACAAAGTGGACCTGAAAGGAGGGAAATCAGCACATCATTCAGGTCCCAAAAAGAGGGATAAAAATACCCCATGTCAGGTAAATTTTTCTGTCTTTGTAGTTTATTTCAAATCTGTTTAAATAATTTGTGCCAGTGTCCAAATTGGCATCAAGCATCCACGTTTTGCTATCTGTTTCGAGAATTTAAAAAAATGAATAAAAGCCAAACTACTGTATACCCGTTTTGTTTTTGAAGGTGATATCTTAGCTTAACAATTAATTTACACACATTTAAAAACATACGAAAAGAATTAAAAGAACAACTCGCCCAGATAATGCAGAACTTCAAATAGGCGATAACGGCCAGAGATTTCCTCAACATCAACTGAAGACGTCTGTAAAAGGGGGTGAAAGTGGCTTCTCCCAGACATTATTGTGACCACACATGCATATTATTGTGGATAGCCAATGAGTGACGATTAGGCAGACAATCTGAAATACTTGCATTGACTCGCTAAATTAGTAATGATTTTTAAAAACAAATCTGACCACAGCTATTTTGTCTACTTTCAATAAATATTGGCTTTTATTGAGGTTTTCACATACGTATGAAAAATAGGGTCTGTCTCTGGTGAGAAAAATGGCAAAAGAATTAAACATAACTTGTTGATTGGGTTTTAATACAGTGCAGATGGTACCCAGAGCGCCGCTGTTCTGCGTAATCTCTAAACCACATGGCAGAGCAAAAGAAAGGGCTTAGAGCCCTTATGGCAGGTCACCTAGCGTCCATTTCTGCTGAAGCCCATAATATTAAGAAGCCAAGAAAAAACATGAATAAGTAGCAGCAGCCATATTTGTATTCCCCATGATTTTTTTTTTGGTGATTGATTGTTCTATTGACACTTCTCTTCAGAACAGCAACACCAAAAGAGCAGCACCGGACTCTAAACAAGTAGCCAAAAGGAACCAAAAACCTGGGAAGAAATCAAATGGAAAGAAGGGGAAAGAGGGGGTGAAGAAAAGTCCAAATATCACAGGTAAAAATGACAATGCAAATGTTTTCACTTCCATAACTCCCTTTATCCTGCATACAAATAAGCCTCAGTTTTGTGAATGCCGTACCTCTATCACTGTATTCATCAACATGGCTCGGCAGGGCTCTACCTGTAGTTATTAATCCCCCAGTGAAAACCTGACACAATAAAATACTGTTTCTGGTATGTGGTCAGCTATGAAATCTAGGAAGCTCAGCCAATTGCTTTCATCGTTTGGAAGAAACTAATACTTACTACAAAACCAACTTTGCCTGTATTTTGCTTGCATTAATATTTGGGAATACACAGGTCATGACCAGCGCTGTCACAAATTACTTGAAAAGTAAATTAATTACTGGTTACGTCTCAAAAAAGTAATCTAGTTACTTTACTGATTACTTTATTATCAAAGTAAGCACCAGTAAGTTACTTTAAATGTAATTTATCCGTTACTTTTTACCAATTTTTCTCCCTCTACTGCCTCACCATAGGAATGACGACAGAAAAATGTCATTGCATGTATTTGAATTTCAGATAATTGAATTTAAAGGAGAAGATCAGAATTTTTCACAAAAGGCTTGATCTTCGAGTTAACGAGGGCTTAATTAGTCAATGGAGATGATTTCAACCACTATTGACTTGCGCTAGCTTAGCCACTCCAGAGCGCTGAAACTATCAAATAACTTACCAACTGCATGGAATTTGTCAAATCAACTCCAACGACTAATTAAACCCTCGCTAACTCGAAGATTAAGCCTAATGTAAAAAACTCTTAACTCCGAATTGGGGTTAGGGTTAACAGCATATCAGATCCAATGTAAAACAATGCAAATTGACTGCACAATTATCAACAACACACAAATGAATTGTACAGTGCAATGAACACAAAGGAGGGGGCGGGCGTGAATGTGCGCGCAAAACCCGGAAGTATGCCGTACACACACGCGGCCAATTTGGGCACAAAACTTAGCGGCAACGAAGCACTTTACACTCAATCGGATTTAAAACACCTCCCAAAGATGCTAAAAGAACACGTCACCTCACAGAATAAATATGCAACACGAATATTATGTAAACAATGCTTGCTGACTTGGAGCGATGACTACCCGCCGTTGCAACGGCAAAGCTATGAAACGGCCGCGAATTTAGAGGGTCCAACCAATTGCTGGAACCCTCCAAAATGAAGGAAAAATACTCACGTTCATTCATGGACGTACACAGATCAACATTCCTTCGCACATCTCAACAGGTGGCTGCACTCGACTCGAATGTGCACATGTGATCCTCACGCCTTTCTCAGTCCCAAAACACTCAGCACGTGCGACTTGAGACCAAAACAGGAAGTAATTATGAGCGGTTACCATGGAAACAAACATGGGGGGAACCTTTCTAACATTTTCTATTCAAAATGATCTTCAAACATGACTACAATATTCTTCATTCTACATACGTTATGAGGAAATAACAAAATAGTAACGCACGACACGACGGAAACTATTCAGATTACTGGTTTGGAAAAATGAACGAGTTTGATAGCTCGCTACTGAAAGAAAGTAATCAGATTACTATAATGCGTTACTTAGTAACGCGTTAGTGACAACACTGGTCATGACACACATGGAATCATCAGCTTCCCATGTTGTCTTTTGTACTCTCCCATCTACTATTGGGCTCCTCCTTCATTCTTCGTGTATGGATCAGAATAAAATTTGGTAGGTATATTCTAGGGATGTATATTCATCAATCTTGGGAGATTTTTATAATATTATTGTCGCAGGGCTGATGAATTGATTGTGGAATTATTGCTGCGCGTAAATTCCGAGTTTACCAATAGAGGATATGCGCATTCTTTGGGTGTGCTTATCATGTATCTGGACCAGGGTTGCCCAACCCCGGTCCTCGAGAGCCCCTATCCAGCTTGTTTTCCGTGTCTCCCTCCTTTAACACACCTGAATCAAATGATCAGCTCATCAGCAAGCTCTGCAGCAGCCTGATAACGATCCTGATTAGTTAATTCAGGTGTATTAGAGGAGGGAGACATGGAAAAACAAGCTGGATAGGGGCTCTCGAGGACCGGGATTGGGCACCCCAGATCTGGACTGATGAGAGCCTATGTTTCTGAAGCCAGGCGGTCGTAGTTCATTAGAACTTGGTCGTGTTGGTTGGTTCTTAGTGTGGCTAGTTTGGACAAATTGTTAGCAGTTTTTTTGTGCAAGTTCAATGAGGGTGCTGAGAATCTCTACAATGAAAGATTGACTACTGTTTTCTAGACAGTATTTTTCTTTGGTTTGTGCTCCTCAGCATTTTGTTTTTGAAAGCATGAATGTGGACAATACAATATTGTTGGAGGTGATAAATAAATCACTTTAAACCCACATCTATATACTAGTATAATGCCTAATTGAAAAACAAGTCTGCATCTGAATGTCAATCAACACAAGGAAGCCGAAAAACTCAAGAACGGGACACTTTAAAGAACGGCATTGTCTTCACAATTTTGTTGCCTGTATCATTCTGTCTATTGGAACTCATGTTATTTACTTCTGTGGTCCTCAGTACATCCGCCAGCAGGAGCCACCAGTCCCCAAATGGGCCCACTCTACCTGAATGTGCCCTACAGGTCTGACAGGAGGCCCCACCTGAGTAAGTTCTCCACCCTTCCAATACAAGAAACCACAACTCCAGGCCGCTGTAACGACATGATCAGCTTGCCTGGTGGTGCCACGCCTACTCACTACCACAACCAGAACCAGCGCTGGAGCAACCCAGCTGATAACAGTCCCGTCTGGGGCACTGTCCAGCACACCTGCCGCAGACCGCTCACAGAGTACCATGTTTCCTCTGATGACTTCGGTCTGCCTCATAGAAATCAGATGCAACAGCTGGAGGACAAGGAGGGCACTTTGACTATGGACTTCAAACTCCATATTCCACCTAAAGTGACACGGTCGTTTAATGACTTGGATCTCTTGGAACCCAACGTAAGTCTTCCGCAATGTGCAAAACAGTACAACTACTACAAGCAGTGGTTAGAGTTGACAGGCTGGGGAGCCCTAATATTCAGTGTTGCGGCACATTAGGAAAAATTACGTACATGGTGGCAAAAAAATGTATTTGTTTTCTTCTCAAAAGAGAAATACAGGTGGGAATAACAGGAAAAACACAGATAGCAATCTAACATGGCTAACTAACACTAAGAAACGGCAAACTAACAGTGTAACACAAAGACTTGGAGTAAGAATTAAGTGAAAACAAACCCTTTACAGACACACAGGTGAGTGATACATTACTTCATTTTTTTGCCGTTTTCTTCATGCTCCTCCATCTTTAAAAAACAAAATTATCATACATTAACATTTAAATTAGGTTTTCCATCGGTTCTATAAATATTAATCAACTTTCATAAAAATAGCTAGCCATTTTAAAATTTAAATTCTTCTTATTGGCCTGATGAATTGTTGAATATTACAGAACTTCTTAATCTAAGTAAATTTACCTTTCTTCACCTTCTTTGGTTTATATGCTGTTTTACACGCCCGTGGACACTTTTAAACCAGACGATTCAAACACTGGTGGAATGACTGACTCGTTAGATGTTGCATGTTGAAGAAGGCAGGGCCAGCAGAAGTTCAGATTCTGCGCTCTGATTTGTTGAGCCTGTCAGCACTTAGTACATATGAAAGAGCCAAACAGACTGTGCATGCGAAAATGATACAGTATGTAGTCCGCGGCATTACCTTTATATGGAGTCTATGGGTGCTACTGCCAGTTTGAATGGAATTTTTGCTGATTTGATTAATGAGGGAAAGCTCAGCTCCTTAAGTCGCACCTGAGTATAAGTCGCACCAGCTAAAAAATGCGCAATGAAAAGAAAAAAAACATATATAAGTCACATCGGAGTATAACTCGCATTTTTTGGAGGAAATTTATTTGATAGAATCCAGCACCAAGAACAGACATGTCATCTTGAAAGGCAATTTAAAATACAGTAGAGAACAACAGGCTGAATAGGTGTACGGGATGCTAACATTACATGACGCTAGAAGTTAGATCGGGCCTAAAAAATCCAGCCCGACCCGACCGGCCTGCGGGTATTAAAGCCCGAGCCGGGCCGAGCCCGATCAATTAACTTGATTTGCTTGGCCGAGCCCAAAAAAACCCGAAATTTTGTTTTATTTGTAGGCACAAGCACGAAAAAAAACCCCATTATGTTTTATTTGTTAGGACTCGGGAGAAGGAGGAAACACGAGGATGTGATACCTGGTTGCGTTTTGTGTGATCACATTTGTGACGATGCCGGTGCATATATGCATAATGATAACAAATTAAAGCCTATCTTTTGTAACGAATTCTCCCAGTTAAACAAGACCAAGATGGATTTTCAATAAACATTTATATTTTTTATATTTGTGTGTCTGTTTTAACAGGCGGATAGTGGATTTGACATTTATTTTAATCTCTTTGAGATGGCAGAAAAAAAAACGCAAGGTTTCTCAATGTTTAAATAGTCACATATTTTTAAGATTATAAATGCATTTACACAACGAAATAACGCTGGAAAAGTTTGTTAAATATATTTCTCGTATGAGACCAAAGCGCCACATTCTTTTACATTCAGCGAAGCCAACACAGGTTTCTGTATAGCATCTTCAACAATCAATTTGAATCCTTTCCATTCCCCACTCCTACCGCTTTTGTTTGCTTTTCAATTCCCCTGTCTTTAGTTTGTTTTTCACTCCTATAGCTGCTCCATATCGAAAAGGAAATACCAGGATGCTCGCGTAGGGCGCCAGAGCAGGAGGGGAAGATTGAAAAGAGATCGGGGCCACGGCGGCATGCACAGCGCCTTCTCTGTTTTATCCAAATTATTTATTTTATTTAACATCCATCGTTTTAGTATAAATATATGAATATATATTTATAATAAATAATCACACATAAATCGTATATGACGCACCCTCTGCCAAGCTATGAAAAAACTGCAATTTATAGTCCGAAAAATACGGTAAATCTGAGGTTTGTCTTGGCCCATTTAAATTGGGTGACTCTGTCAGACAGAGGTCATTGAGTCCAATCCTATATTATCCTATTTCTATCCCAGACCTTAGAGTAAAAGTGAATTTCTATAGTATATCTTTTAGCTCGCAATGACTCTAGTATTGTAAGTAAAATGATATGTTAAGATGCTGAATCAAGAAATATTAATCAAAAATGTGCTATTATCCCTCATTTATTGATTAGGGTAAGATTGTTTGTTTGTTTGATATACTGTATTTCCAAGCATGATCATACACCTGATGATAATATCCAATGGGAACATGCACAGTTGGCCTCTTCGGCACGCTTGCTGAAGCTTAACATGATTTATGAGGGCATTGTTTACAATGAGTAGGATGATCCCAAAGATCAGGAGCCTTATAGGAGCTATAGTGTCACTAGTCATTAGATCTAAGACTTAATGCCTCTTAATAGTCATTCACACAAGACTCTTATTTATCTATAAATACAATCTATTAACTAGGCCTGTGCGAACAAATATTGTTTATGGGAACATATGTTCATATTTATGTACACTTGTGTGCACTTTTCTCCCCCTTACGATGGCAAAGTGAAGAACACGATTTAGAAAAACAATCAAAACAATTGTAAGTAACCGACTGACCTGTGGGTCAGTTGTAAAAAAAAGAAAGAAAAAAAAGAGTGAAAGAGAGATGGGGGGAGAGAAAGAAACTGTAATCTGGATTGACAGGAGTTTGCAGTTGATTGGAAACGCAGGGATTAGGCAACCGTTATGTTTTACAATGCCCTGTTTTTATCAAGTGAGCGATTGAAACCCTTCTGCATTTCAATGTAATCTATTAAGTACGGCAGCCTATGTGTTTTTTTCCATTGTCATAAACTTAAATTTGTCATCGTGATCCACCAATAAATAACATCCAACATTTGACAAGTGACAGACGGGAATGGATTTCGACACAACAAAGTTACCACTTCAAGCATCAGCACTTCCTCAAAAGCAAAGCCCAACATTAAGAAATGAGTAAAGACACAAAAAATGTTCGGGCATCAAGTAACCTAAACTACATCCCAAAGAGCTATTAAAACGACAAATTGAGGAATAATGAACTTTTCTCGGTTTCATTTCCCTGCTTTTACTGTTAGGAAAATGAATGATGTGAAGAAGAAATTGCTGTGAATAACATCATTTCATTTGGCAAAAGTGCAAGCCTCACCAACATTAGAATAATTTGATTTTCCCAAATGCAGGCTTGTTGTTTTCTCCTTCTGAACTCAATGAAAACAGTTCCACATAAGGGATTTGAAAAAAAAAAAAAAATTTTTTTTAAATAAATAAAAAAACCTCCAACAAGGATTTAACCGACTGATTTTGATCCCACAATATCTTAGAAAAAAAAATGAGCAGGACTTATTTTTCTTCTGGATGGGTAGGGATTTTTTTTCATCCTGTTTTAAACTGCAAGACTGAAGTAATTGTAATGTATCTGCCTAAAGTGAAAATAGAATATAGAATTTTTAACTGCTGCTTCTGTGACATCACCTCACCATAGCCGTCATTTTACTTCAAAGCTAAGTGCAACTCTTCCTGTATGTAATGTTGATGTATTTAGTATAACAAGGCCAAAGGGCCCCAACTTTTTTCCCTTTCAAAAGAAATTCTGCAACGATAGACACAAAGTCAGTTGCTTCACTTCCTGTGTGTTGCAAGAAAGTCAGACACATAGCCACAGCATCAGCCCGCACTTGAAAGTCAGGAGACCCAAAAAAAAAAGAGGTAAAAAATAGACGAGTAAAGATTGAGACTTGATTTGAGCTCGGAAAAGAAAATGTTGCAGAGGGCAGCTTCCAATGTGTCCGACAAAACAAAGAGCAGCAAACCAAAGGTAAGATTTTTAGTGTAATATATATTGTACTGTAAATATTAAATGTAATCAAATTATGCCATTATCTATTGAACAATTCAAGGAAAGAATGTTCATCATTTGATGTTTGGTTCTGACATACTTTTTCTAGTTGTTCCACTTATTTTTCAATAAACCAAATCAGTGAATTTGAGTCAAACTAGGGCAAGGACTTTAGAACTAAACACTCCAACTGGCCTGTCTGTATTTTTGGATGGTGGAGGACAATGTTTAGCTTGTCACTGCATCAAATCAATCCACAGGGGACTATCGAGGAGCGCATGGCTCATATTTAACCCAGGATTTTTCCAGGGATTACTTGGTTTATATAATTATTCACTGCTCTGTTGTGCAGATGATGCAGGGTTTGAGAGAGATTATAATGACTTTGAGTTTTATGAAAATTTGGTACTAAAACAGAGTATTAATACTGTGAGAGAAGGGAAAGCAGGCATGAGGGCATCATGGTAACTCTGTTCAATGTTTTAGATCAGTTATGAATGCTCGATATGGAAATGTGTCACTTAATATGTACCCACCGGACACATCATTCAGTACACTTTGACATTTAATACTTCAGCTGTGCTGAAGTCTTGTAGAACTGTACTGCGAAATACTGGTTGCTTATTCAAATTACATGGGTGAAGTAGATGCTTTTTCTAGGGATCAATGATTATAACAGTGAGCACAACACAGCGCAATTCAACGACTGTGTGCTTAGTCCTCGGAATGTGTGGACACACTGTTTTTTTTTTGTGTGTGTCTTTACAATTAGAATCATATTTACATCACACTGCTTTATTTGTGTTTAAAAATAGAATTACATATTTATAAATAATAAATGTCCTCCACAGCGCTCCACAAGCTTTGGCAGGTTTGAAGGGCTCAGACATAATCCATCTCCGGCCAATACAGAGGAGAATGGAACAGATACGGTTTGTACATTTTACTTTAAAGTCAGGCTGGGCAATAAAGCTTTAAAATAAAAATCAAAGACCTTATCACTCATCTAAAAAATCTGGATGTATACAGTGATCCCTCGTTTTTCACGCTTAATGGGGACCAGAACCCGCCGCGATAAGTGAAAAACCGCGAAGTAGCGCACCCCCACCCAAAAAAAACCTTTTTTTTTTGTGTGTGTTTAATGTATTTATTCAGATTTACCATTGGAAAGAGATACATATAACACGTTTTTTCACTTTTTTTCCCCAAACTTTAATTGGGGGGGGGGGGGGGGGGGGATATATATATATACTGTATATACAGTATATTAGGGCTGTCAAACGAATAACATTTTTAATTGATTAATCGTAATTAATCGCAATTCAAACCATCTATAAAATATGCCATATTTTTCTGTAAATTATTGTTGGAATGGAAAGATAAGACACAAGACGGATATATCCATTCAACATACGGTACATAAGTACTGTATTAGTTTATTATAACAATAAATCAAGAAGATAGCATTAACATTATTAACATTCTCTTAAAGCGATCTATGGATAGAAAGACTTGTAGTTCTTAAAAGATAAATGTTAGTACAAGTTATAGAAATTTTATATTAAAACCCCTCTTAATGTTTTCGTTTTATTAAAATTTGTAAAAATTTCACTCAAAAAATAAACCAGTAGCTCGCCATTGTTGGTGTCAATAAGGACACCATGCTCACTCATGGTGCTGAAAGCCATACAATCAGTTGGACCCAAGCGCCAGGAGAGGGCGCCAAACACCAACAAACAAGTAAGAAGCGGACATTACACTCAATCTGTCATTTTAATCTGTTTGAGAGCAGCATGTGCGTTAATTGCGTCAAATATTTTAACGTGATTAATTTTAAAAAACTAATTACCGCCCATTAACGCGATAATTTTGACAGCCCTAATATATATATATCATTATAAGTTTTAAACATGTTACTGTCCTACCGAATTATTTTTAAACAACAATAAAGTACTGTACTGTAGTCGAAAAATTCTTGGCTTTATTAAATGCTTCTGTTATCTCCCTTGCTGTGACTCTTGGAGTGACGTGGAAATTACAAAATGCTCAAAATCACTTTTAACATTTGGTGGCGTTTATTGCCTGCCTCAAACGTCGCCGCACACATACAGTCATTTCTCACCCCTCGCAATGCGCACACAGAGCCTCACACCAAATCCTCTCACATAGTACACCCAATGAGTTGCCAAAATAACTGTTTTTACAAGTTAAACG